>NW_009649308.1:80732-135187 GCF_000708025.1 Charadrius vociferus
AGCCTCACAGAGGGCTCTGCGGGAGCTGAGGGGAGAAGTGTGTGTGTGCGTCGGCTGGGGAGGAGGGAAGGGGTGTTTGTGCCAAGTATGCGTGTGGAAGTATCTAGTACTGAAGAGCTGTGCAGTGGTGGGCTCGCTGTTAGTAACTGGTGTTAGAACTGATGTTCTGGCCTCTCTTTTTAGCTCTGCTTTAAGGTTCGTTGGCCCTCTCTTCCCCACCAAACCTTTCTGGTAGAACTGCAAGACAAAAGGGGCTGGGGGGAGGAACAACCAAAAAACAAACAAACCAGGTAGAGCAGGTGCAAAGGAATCTGTGAGAAAGCTGTTGTACTTTAGAGTGTGGTAACCAGAGTGTGGTCAGCTCAATCTGCGTCCTGAACCACCTACAGTGTGCTCGGGTGGTTTGAGGTGCAACCAGCAACATTCCAGCATATCTGGGGTTTTCTGCAACTCTTATGTGCCATTCCAGCTAACCACAGTATTGTTGCTATCGGGAATCTTCACTGTTTTGAAGCATCTCAGATGCTGTTAGTCACCATCATGCAAAGCATCTTTGTGGGAGTCTTGATGTGCTTGGTGTTGCCCTTTAATACTGAGGGGGTACATTTCACCTGAAATCAGTAGATTTCATTTGTAAGTAAGAATGCCTTGTGTGTTTATAGCAGTGTGTGGTTCAGATGAGACCTTGACATAGCTAGCCAGAGATACGTTCTTGGTATGCTGCACAGGGAAGTTATTGACAAACCTATAGGAAAACAGGGAGGATTCTAACATCATAAAGAAGTGCAAGCTGAAGAGGGAGCATGAATTCAAAATCATTCTGGTTTATGTCAGGAAAGCTGGGAAGCAAAAGATAGGCTACAGCAATCCGGGGACATGCATGCATACTCTATGAAATCCAGGAAATTGTAGCAAAATTGCACATTTTGTGGGTAAATGGTTGATCTCTCCAGCATATTGAGGAGAAAATGCCACTTTTCATGGTTGTATTTCATCCAGAGCTAGGCAGTTTTGCAGTGTTGGTAGCTCTTGTCCTTCACTTGGAAGTTTAACAAAATTTCATGTTTTTCCAATCCTAGCTGCTAGGTAGAAAGGCTGCAGAAGAATCTAATTTTTGTAAAATTGGAATGTGATCCTCTAAAATCTGTGCATTACTTCGCAGGAAATCATGACCTGTAGACTGATTACATTGTCATACACAATATAAGTAATGAAGCTGATTAATGCACAATATAAACTCAGAAGCAAATTGTTGACTGTCTTGCTAACTTTCTGGTTATGTCAATTTTTGAATCAAAATACTATATACATTTCGTCAGATAATTTTTAACTTGAAAGGAGTTTTTATTAATTTTTACTTGTGGCTTTTTTCTTCCCTTTTTTAATGAAAGAAACAGTGGAATTTTGATACACTGTTGTCTGTGCATCTTCTGAGTATATTATCTGATCTTTTTTGAGGTGGGTGGCTCTAAATGATTTCCTCTGAAGTTACTCTGTTACGTTATGCAGGATCTGTCTAAAATCCGTTTGTCAGGAAAATAAGTTATTCTTTCCTTGCAGGGAACTGGTGCTCTGATGTTCTTCAGCTGTTTTTCTTGCCTTTTCATAATGAAGGATTGAAACGCACATGACATACAAGTAAAATTTTCCAGTCTCAGCTGGGAGTCTGAAAAGATGCAGCAAAGAGAGAGTTCTAAGACCCCAAAGCAGGCTCTGCAAGTTCAGCATAAGCATCAAACTGATCTCTCTGCATGGCGAAAAGGAAGGAGAATTGACCCTGAAAAAAGTGTCCAGAGTCACCAATCTCCTAAAGATCAGAAAAATTACAGCAATCAAGGCTCCCTTGAGGAAGCTTTGAGTTACTTTGACAAAGGTAAGAGCAATTTTAAGGTTAGCTACCTAGGATTGAAAATATAACAACAAAGTTCTTAAAATTAGGTAATATTATTATTATCTGGTGTTTTCGCTCTTTAATGCCTGAGCTTTGTAAAATTTCTTTAATGTCTTAAAAGGTTTTCCCCTTCCTGTTACTATGTAAAGAAACCAACAAAAAGGAATATATGTTGGGACAGTTCAGAGAAGTTTAAGACAGTTCACTTGCCTTTCAGAAGTTGTTTCATCCTTGTGTTTGTTGTGTTTGGTTCTGTTTTCTTTTTTTTTTCTTTTCCTAGTTCAAGACCGTGTGGATCTGAAAAAGAACAGTGTTCTGCAGGAACACTTGACTACTGTGGAAAGCATTGCCCTGGAAAGAGGGTTACCCTCTGAAGCATTTGATGTATTACTAAAAGTGGCACTCAATGGCAAACTCGGTAAAATGTTTATATACTGCTAGTGTGTCTTCTGTGGATCTCTTGCCCTTCTAATCAAGCCTGCTCAAGATTATGTGTTTATGGTGACTGTGTTGTTAGGTACTTTAGCATAAAATTATTTTTTCTGGTGTGCTTCGGTGTAATTTCTGACTTCGTGCTAAAAATAACCTCAATTCTTGCTACAGAGGAGCGATAACCAGAAAAGTATTATGGCTTGTTACAAATATTTTTTGAAAAGCTTATCTCCTCTGTTTGTAATTGCAGGTCTCTGAAAGACTTAAAGCATGTCCTTAGCAACCACGTGTCTTTTCCTTGTTGTAACTGTTTGTGTAGATTTCTTTTGCCCATCATCAAAATAATTGAACAAACGGACGTAGTTGTATTAGTGAAATTTGCTAAAATTAAAATGTCATTCTAATAATCAATTCAGCAGTGTCAGTGCAGCCCTCATGCTGCTTTCTTAGCAATGGTGGCCACCACTTATACTTCTAAATAATGAAATATTCAATGAAAAAAAAAAAAAACAAAACACAAACCCTACACTTTCCCCTCCCTCCTACACAAGAGGAGCACACAGGATTCTTTGCTCATTACATGAGCATTTTAGTGCTTTTCTTGATTTAAAATTACTAGCTTATCTCCAGAACGTGAACTTGCTGATGTTTGGCTGACTGTCTATACTCTTTTGCTGAAGCAATTGGTTGCTTAATATTACTAAAAAAATTTGTGTTACTTTTGGTTGTCTTGACAAGAGTCTGAAGGCTATTCCAGTACTAAAATACTCGATATTATATATTTTTTTTAAAGCTGAAAAAAAATATTTCTCATAGTTTTTTGAGGTATAGGTAAGTCCCTACTAGATTTTTGTGCACTGAATGCACAATTACTTAAGCAATGAAGCTCTGACTAATCTTGTGCAGAGGGAATTTTGACCTAAGCTGCAAAACCATATCAAATAACCTGGTACACAAGTATAATCTTATTTTAAATTGTATTTTCCAGCTGATACAGTGAATACTCGTTTACTGAAGAGCCTTGTTCCAGCCTCAGTAATACCAGAAACTTCTGTGGTTTCATCTGTATCTTGGCTCTGTGTCAGCAAATGCTCAGGCAATGTCCAGGTAACTTAAACGTTTACAGCAGTTACTGCTTCTGCACAGGGAATGAGGAGGAGAGATCATTTTCAGGAAGCAAAAATCCTGAGGTTTTAATGTGCAAGGTTCTTGCATAAGATACTATCACTTAGAAAGATTGGCAGAGACACCCATTGCTGGAACGGCAGTGGGAACTGAGGAATGCTTTTGAGGTGTGAGTAGAAATTTGCACAGTTCCTGCTTGTCTTGTGTCTATGAATTCCTTAGAAATGGTTTCTCCACCAACATTTCTGTGAAGTACTTCAGCTATGTGAGCCATTCTCCACCAACTTCAGTGAGGTATCCCTTAGGTTTTGTGTTCCTTGGCTGTGGCAACATGACTTAACATTAGCAAAACAGTCTTTTTCGTCTTCGCGTAGTCTGCTCAAAGATTTGCCTCATAGAATCAAAGAATCATTTAGGTTGGAAAAGACCCTTAGGATCATTGAGTCCAACCGTTAACCTAGCAGTGCCAAGTCCACCACTAAACCATGTCTGTAAGCACCACGTCTGCCTCGTTTAAATACCTCCAGGGATGGTGACGCCTCTCATTTAAATACCTCCAGGGATGGTGACTCAACTGCTTCCACCGGCAGGCTGTTCCAATGCTTGACGATGCTTTTGGTGAAGAACTTTTTTTCCTTATATTCAATCTAAACCTCCCCTGGCACAACTTGAGGCTGTTTCCTCTTGTCCTGTTGCTTGTTATTTGGGAGAAGAAACTGACACCTACCTCACTACAACCTCCTTTCAGGTAGTTGTAGAGAGGGATAAGGTCTCCATTCAGCCTCCTTTTCTCCAGACTAAACAACCCCAGTTCCCTCAGCCACTCCTCACAGGACTTGTGCTCTAGGCCTATCACCAGCTTCATTGCCCTTCTCTGAACACGCTCGAGCACCTCAATGTTTTCTTGTAGTGAGGGGCACATACTCAGAACTGAGCTGCTTTTTCCATTCTGATATAGCAGTTGGTGCTCTTGTCAGGCTTTCTTCCACAGCTGAATTATCCTTGTACTGTTCACCTGTAGCTATCTGTTTGTCTTTGAGAGTGGCATGTATCCTTAATAATTATGTCTCTTAAATTGGCTAGTGATTGGTCTGTCTTGCTTTTGCCCTTAATGTAATTGGCTTTTTTCCTATCTGCAGCTGCTTTTTTTAAGATGGCTGATCACAATGTTTGATTTCATTGATCACAAGGAACAGCTTCATGCCCTCTATGGTTTCTTCTTTTCCTTCCTGCAAGATGAGAAGATGGTAAGGAAAGCTGGAGAATATATGGAATTGACAAAATAAACCTAAATGTTTGTTAGTAGTATGCATATTAATGCTAGAATTAGTCTGTAGTAGCTGTTGATTAGAGACCACTTTCTGATGGCTGGAATTTATTTTCTTTTTTCATTTTGCATTATAAGATTGCTGGGTAATTTAGATTCAGAAACAGGGAAGTACTGTAGGATTATTTCAGTTTCAGTGCTGTGGTCCGGTTGTTTAAACACACTTCAAAGAATTGCTATTCTGCATCACAAGCAGAGTGCCAGTATATTCTGTCTAAATTCCCAAGAGTAACTGGAGCTGCAGTCTCTGGGGTTGCCTTTGATGTCAGACATCAGCAGGTGAAGTCTCCTGGGGAGAAACTGACTTGCATACCTTAGGGCAAAAAGGAAAAAAAACTTTTAGAGCAATGTTTATTTAAAGGTGAGAAACTAAATGTTGTTCTACTTAATTGGTTGGAAATGTAGCTTAAATGAGAACAATCAGTCAGGAGACTGGCAACTGTAAAATCTGGGTGCTGGAATATTGAAGTGTGTGCATTCAGTTCACATTAAGTTCATCTTGGCAGTCATGTTAGACAGATATCCTAACCTGAAAGAATAGTAACAATTTCATATTTTGTGGCTAAGACTTTTAAAGTTGCCAAGGTCCTGAGTTATATTTCTTGCCAAGTTTTTAATGGTTTTAGGTTAACATTAGTTATAATCTTTTCATAAAACTGAATTTAAGTTCTTACTATTTAAAACAGCATTTTCAGGCCTGATGGGCCAATTTGAAAGTGCAGCAGAGTTTGTGTGAAGCTTATTTAAGACCCTTACAGTCTCAAGTGTAGTTATAAGCTCTAATAAATTATTTTATTTCAAAAGTGCCTTTCGTTTTGAAAATGTAATTGTACTTTAACTGCTGACTCCTGAAATACCTAGACCATGTTCCAAAATCCAAGCATGCTGAATAGCTTAATTACTATAGGGACTGCTCATAGTGCAGATAATATTTCTAAATAAAATTGACATATGTGGCATGTATATAAAAAAAAAAAAAACCAAAAAAACCCCACCAAACAAACCACCAAGAAAAAACAAACAAAAAACCCTAAAAAACCCAAACCTAACAAGTAAGGTATGCTCTGCTGCAAAGGGGACACAGTGGTGACTTGAGGCAGCCAGCTAAATGAAGCGATATTATCTTGTGAAGCCTGTACATTGCTTTTTGTGTATCCTGGTTAGTAGTCTGCACCAGCAGGATAATTCATTGCTGCCTTTTCTTTGCAGTGCCCCTATGTCTGCCACCTGCTCTACCTGCTGACCAGGAAAGAAAGTGGTGAGTCAATCCAATTGTATGAGATGGAATACCATTTTGTTTCTTATTCTGTTTGCTGGCACTGCCTTCTCTTCCAGTGGAGCTAATAGAATGACTAGCCAATATATTGCTTTTAAGGCAAGGAAGCATGAGTGGTAGTTCAGTCTGATTTGTGTAACATTTTCTGAATTGGAAACCTATCTATTAGCCTAGAAATAAGATTGATTGATTCTGCTTGCTTTGCTGTGACTTTCTATAATAAAAATGGTATTGTATTTTTGCTTAAATGTCTGATACAGTGGTTTTTAAATCCATTATGTCCTTAATTGTATTTCCAGTCAAGCCTTTTCGGATTAGGAGACTGCTTGACCTCCAAGCAAAAATGGTGAGTTTATTTCAAATGACATAGAGTTTGAACTGCGGTTAATAATGCAGTTTGTAAGACTAATGGCTTTACACGACGGAGAAGAGTGGCTAGTGTCTCAGGACAGAGTTGATCTTGAATTGTAGGCTGTAGTCTTTGTAGCATCAGGGCTTGTCTATCTTACATGTGCATCCCTAATACTCATTGGTGTTTTGTGAACATATGCAATGACATGCACAAAGCTATACATTTTAAGGCTAGATGTGGTAAGATCTCTGAAGTAAGGGGGCAGCTTAATTTATCTATTACCATTTTTAATTTTCTGTTTGTCTTTCTTTTCCAAGTGGTATCAAAAATGACTGAGAAATAGAAGATTGTAGAGGACTTGCTCCCTTATTTGTAAGAAAAACTAGCTATAATAACATGTTTTTGGAGCATTTAGACAGTAGAAGACTATTTTTCATAGTTTTTGATTAAGTTCCTTTTTAGAGTTATGACTACAGAAAGTTCTTTCTTCAGTCCCCTTCCTATGCTATTTCATTGATGCAGTTTCTGTTCTTCCTTTGATTTTCAGGTGTCCATCTATGGTTACTTACTGATGCATAGCTT
Source organism: Charadrius vociferus (assembly GCF_000708025.1). Taxonomy (NCBI): domain Eukaryota; kingdom Metazoa; phylum Chordata; class Aves; order Charadriiformes; family Charadriidae; genus Charadrius; species Charadrius vociferus. The sequence continues at coordinate 87,718 of NW_009649308.1, forward strand.
TAGAAAGCTTTCAGTAATCACTGGGTGGTTTTTTTGCTTCTAGAATACAGTATTCAGTTTCTATATTAAAAACATACCCTACATGTTTTTCCTCTTGTTCTGCTATTTAACAGGGAATGCAGTCTCATCTGCAGGCTCTACTATCACTTTACAAACTCTACTGTCCTGAGTTGGTGACGATAACCCTTCCTGGGAAAATGAAGGTGAGGAATTACATTCAGTCTGTTTGGAACCAGTACTTACGATAATATTTGTACTGAGGTTTCCATTTAAGCTACAGCATGATTTATTGGTGAAGATTAATTCCTTTTCCTCTTTCCACTGAGTAAAATCAGGTTTGGATGGGGATTCCTTGCCTTGTGTTGTTTCCTTTTCAGCACAATGAGATGATTTGGAATGGCATCTACCTTTATCTTTGTGAGGATTACTTTAATCCTCCTTTTGGTGTTCTTAACTTTGTGCAAAACAAGTCAAAGCGTCAAGTTCTTCCGGAAGCAAACTGTCTTATTTGTACAAGGCATTGTCCAAATTGCTGACTTGCTCAAGTACAAATAACAGTGGAAGTCAGTAAGTAACTTTCCACCTGAAAACTCTTTCACTGGAAAGAGGAAAAAAAGTGGAGAAAAATGTGGTAAGCTGATTTGCCAGACTCTCAAGGTAACAGCATATGACTCTGCGTTTAGAGAAGCCTATATGTATGCTTATCCCTTTGACCAAGTAGAATATATGTAGCTAATACAATAACAGAAAGTAGCAGCAGGTGAGATGTAAACTCTGCAACAAATTTTATTTTGGTACTTCAATGAGATAGACTTAGGGTTTGTTGTGTGTTGTGTTATTTTTTTTAAGAGACATTTAATTTAGATGTAGGCAAGCTGTATTTCTATAAAAGAAAATTTTGTTTTATTTCAATCTGCTTATGTACTAAGATTGCTCTGTAATCTTATACTTTGCATAGTGCTGCACAGTCATCTGTTGGAGAATTTACATTTTTTGGCATGCCCAGAAGTGAAGTAAATAACTAGCAACTAAAACCCAAATACATCTTCAACTGCTTTTATGAACACACTGTGTTAATTTGTATAATAAAAGCTTGATTACCTAGGCCCAAACCAATCTGAATATTTTTGTGATGGTTTGGCACTTGATTAGTATTTAAAGACTGATTGCAATTGAAGTCACAAGAAATCAGTTTTGTGCAGAAAAGGTGTTGGGTTCATTTTTCCGGTTTTCTTTTTAGCTGTAGCTTTATCTACATGAATTTGAGAATTCGATTACTCATTGAATTGTTCTGTTTGGCAGATATCACTGATGCTGAAGTCAGGAAGCTTTCCTTCGTAACTTGCATAAGCATACCTTGGTCATGTTTTATTTTAATGTATAGTAGAGATTTAGTCTATGAATTGATAATTTATCTGAATGAGAATTCTAAGTCAGAAGTGTTGGAGATCCCTTCTGTAAAAGGGGACATCATTTCAGAAGGAAATAAAAGCATAACTGTTGAACTATAGTCAAAAGGTAGTGAAATGGAGGAATGATGGGAGTTCTGTGCTGTGCAAACCTAGCCTCTTGGTCTGTCAAGCAGTGTTGAGTGTATATACATCGCTGTGGTGATGTGTGCCCTGATAGAAACTGATCTTTCTGTCACTTTGTCTTAGTTTGGCTTCTTGCATGGACATCTGATTTATGTTTTCAGACTTACTTCAAGAATTCAGAAGGCCCATGGAAAGCAGCTGTCAACAAAGTTACGCGAAGAAACCAGGAAAACTCTCGAGTGTTCCGGCCACTGTTTTTAGGCACAGCTCAACCTCAGTCCCGAAAAAGGGTAGGTGATGGGCCTAACGTAGACCCTAGACGGTGCCAAACAGCTGTTTTCAGTATAAATGCTGGCAAATAATGGCAGTCAGGCTTTATTTCAGCACTGGGAAAGGTAGAGTAGCTATACAGAAATGCAGCATTCCCATTATAATGAAAGCCTGGATACTTTTTTTGCGAAACAGGGTCTGTATGGGAACACTGGTCACAAGTGCACTTGATTGCCTTGGAAACTGGGTCATTGCTATTCATTTGTGTTTCTTTTCTACAGAAATGGAATACCCAATTGATTATACCTGCAAGCAGTACAAACAGAAATAGTTTAGATGAGGACAGAGAAAAGAACTGTGTTGATTTGTACAGGATGAATAAGCCTTTTCCAGTGGAGCAGCTGCAGAGCTTTTCTCAGCTCCTACAAAATATCCACCATCTAGAGGTGAGTTTCAGGAAGGTCTCGGTAAGATCACCGAATGTTTTGAGGGATTAAAGGATATTCCTGTATGCCCTGTTTATATGTGAATAGTGTGTGTGGGCTACCTAGTTCTGACAGAGCATCTAGTCCTACCTGAAGGTGATGAATGAGTCCTGGAGATGGTCTTGTTGCTGGTAAAACAATTAGACAACTCTGATAGAATGAGATTCTTTGGCAATCTGTTAATGTAAATACTGAATAATTTTCTTGATTTCTCTTGCAGTTTCCTTCCCAGATGGGTTCAGTGCTAACAAACCCTTTATTGCTACACTACATGAATTGCATCAAAGATGAATCTGTTTACCTGAGGCTCTACTATTGGATGGGCCAGACCCTTCAGGAAGGTAGGAGCTTAGTATTACCTTGCATGGTAGGGAGGTAAAGGATTTCTGAGGCTTTTCACCTTTCAATAATGGTACTTTGCTATTCAGTTTTGTAGTGATTAATCACATAGCATTAAAACAACTACTGGAGGAGAATTGATATTTTTTTTGATTGTGCTTATTCTTGCTGTGCTCATATTCAAATACAGTATTCCATCCTGTTTAGAATGCACCTGGTGTGTGGCTGATAATAACCTATATGAAGAAGAATTCAAGGACTTCCTGGAAACTATCTACAAGACAGAGTGTTTCTTGCAGGTAAGTGCTTGTTTTGTGGGAGCCAAGGGTTTCATGAAGTCTTCTCTTAAAGTACTTCTGGGACTTACCTGCTTCCTGTAGTATCTCTGAGAAGTGACAGTATCTCAAGTCATACATATTCCTCTAGTGAGTCAATATTCTGGAGATGGCCTTGCTTTCTGCAGGGAAGATAATTTGAGAACGATAATTTGAATGTCCTGGTGAATTGTATGGCAAGAAAGAGGTGTACACCTCTTTCTTTCTCCAGGGTGAAGTGGTGCAGGCATACGAGATGAGTTTTTGAATGTTCATCTTCTGCTTTGTAGGAGGGATTTTCTTCCTGTGAAGAGTTCCTATATAAGAGCCTTCCTCTCTGGGATGGTCTCTGCTGCCAATCACAAATCCTCAGACTTGTGAGTTGGATCCCCCTCAGCAGTCTCTCTGGTATGTGTTGCAGATCCTTTGGGTGAGGCTGGACAGAATAGATAGATACCTTTTTGGTATCTGGTTTTGGGGGATAGAATGCGTGCACAAATATCATGCTGCTTTCACATTTGTTTCAGAAATAAAGTCACATCTCTATGATCCCCTGGCACAGCTCTTCTTCACATCGTCCCTTTACTTTAAGGTAATTTAAGTGAGTACAGTGACTGTTTACTTGTAGCTGATACTGCTCTGTGCTCTTGTGTCAGGTGTAGAAGTCTGAGGGATTGTATAGGGTGCTTGTTTTAGGGAAGTCTGTGCCCAAATATTACTTACAACAGAACTTCTTTGGGAATTTGGGTGCCTTTAAGATAGTTTCTTTTTTGACTGGAATTCAACTGGGGCATTGGAAATAAAATAAAAAAAAAACTGATAGTAACAAGACAATAGTTTATTTTATTGCAATTTTAACTTGGTATGTGAAACTCACATTCTCCAGGGAAAGCTATGTAATACATACATTCAGTTCAATGGGACATGCAATTACCTCACTGCTCTTGATGGTCCTGAGAAGGTCTTGATATCTTGCCTTGCATATGTCAATTCTCATGACATTTTTTGTTTAGTATTATTCACGTATGTAAATTGTCATCAACCTGTTTTCTGTTTGTGTGTTGCAGTGCAGTGTTCTTGAGAGCCTGAAAGAGCTGTTGCAGAACTGGTTAAATTGGCACCTGATTCATTCGGATTCAGAGTCTGACTCTCAAGTCCCTCCTTTGTAAGTTTTTCTGAAATAAATGCAATACAGCGTTCTATGCATTTAGATATATATTCTAGCCCTGTTACCTAGCATAAAGACCAACTAGAAGGTTAATAATGACGTAATGTTTCTCCTCTGTTGTAAGCTACCTTGTCAATCCTGTTCATTGTCTTTAAAAGTATTTCTATTGACACTGAAAATTTAATTGTCCAGAAGTCAAAATCCTTGTGAGACTGACAGCTGTGTCATGTTTGTTATAATCCTGGTAACGGTATGTTACTGGGTATATTGAAGACCAAATGCATGTTGCTGAATGGTTGGTGGGGCAGGAGGATAAACTTCAATTTCTTTTTTACCACTTTTCCTTTTTACTGTTGGCAAAGAAGTGTATATACTAATGTTGCATCATGGCATTGCTGCAGGAATACCACGCTTTCTGGACTAGTCAACATGGTGGCTGAACTGATCCACTTTGTCGGATGGATCTCTACTGTCGCATTGCGTTTGGAAAACAATTCTACTTTCTTGCTGTGCTTCATCCTGGATTTCTATGAGACTGTATGTATGCCATTCATCTTGGCTTTCAAAATCCCAATACTCTAAGACTGTTTGCATTTTTTTTTTTCAAGCTAGAGCATGAAAACACCTTCCTCATTATATTTTACAGAACTTTGTGGTTAAATGCAAGAATGTTCCATATATGTGATAGCAGTAGCTATCACCTGTAGATCTATTGGATCCATATGCAGAACTAAATACGCTGCTAGAAAGTGGTTGCTCTTAAGTCACAGGTGAACTGTGGAAGGGGAAGTAACAATATGGCATAACATGCTTTTTTAATGCTAACTTATAGAAAAGAACAACGTTCAGTTCAATTTCAAATAGCATATCCTGATGTTTTTCTTAAATGTTCCATTAAAAATGAAGGGTTTTTTTCCCAGTTTGTCTTGTAGACAAACTAAGCAGCATCAAATAGATTTAAACCTTTTCTCTAGCTTACTCACATCCTCTCTGTAGATGTGCTTACTGCAATGTGAACTCCGGTCGTGCTGTTCCTCCTACAATTCAGATAAAAATTGTGAAGAGTTGAAAAAACAGTTATAGTTCTGGGATGTACTTGTAACTAAAGCATCTATTACAAATGCACAAAACTAACGGGCAACAACATTTGCATAAGGAATTTGAGTTTAAAATAAGTAAATGCTCATTTTACAGAAAGATACAGAGAATCGTGCGCCTTTTGATATGATTATTGGTGCTTTATCAGACAACTAAGATTTTCACTTCTGCTTGATGTTTTGCTTTTGTATTCAGAACTCTAGAGATTTCTAAAATCATGCAGCAGAGCTATTAAGTAAAGAGTCTAGATTTCTGAAAATACCAGTAATTCAGTTGCATACAAATATCTGCTTATACCTTACATGATATAGCTGTACTGAGGGCAAGGGGGAAGGGGAAGGTCTGGCAAACAGTCTTTAGTGAAAAGTCTGTTATGAGATTAGGGGAAGCAGTCCTAAAATGATTGTTGTGCCTAATTTAACAAAATGTAAAAAGTGTCCATCTTCGGGATGGTGGGCTGTCACAGCTTTATTGTTTATGGTCTGAGCTGTAGTAACTAGATATGTATATTCTTAGACCGCTACTCTTCTGAGAATGTCCCCTTCAGGAAGGTATGCATCATACCTTTGGGAATAGTTACTGTGGCTAAGCTATAGGGAAGACTAATATGTTTAGTTACAGCAATATTGCTTTCAATTATTTAAGACTTAATTACTTTAAGACTGTCATTGTAGCTTAAGATCTTGTTAAATCTGCAGAAATTTTAAAATGTCTTTTTCACTTGAAACTCGACCTTAAATTCTAAACATGAGCCTGAGAATAAATCCATGTTTTATCGCCCTATCATCTCTTCTTAGAGTGAAACTTTATGGTGTGTTCATGCAATTCCGGCAAGGTTAAGTGGGAAGATTTAATTTCCCAATTGGAAGAGATACATGTTCTGTTTGGCTTGCTGGTGTCAGCAAGCCAGGCTAGGAACAAGGATGGGTCTAGTGCAATCCCAGTTGTATATGTTGGAATGATCTAAAAGATTAAAAAAAAAAAAAAAAAGCAGCTGCCATCTTTTTTTGAACAGGGATCTGGGTAGATTTGAGTCAGCAAGTAACCATGTCAAAATATATGGTACACCTAAATGGTTGAAGCAGAGACTGAAGTGTGAACTAATGAATATGTCTCATACTGAGAAAGAAACCAATGGAATTGTTTCACCCTGGCCTTCCCCCCTAGGTGAAATTGATGGAGCTGGCTGGAATGCTGTGTCATGATCTCTTTTGCTCTTAGATGCTTCAGGGTTTATTAATGGCAGTAATAATCTGCCTGGGTTTGCTTCACTCCTGCAGGTGTGTGACATGTATCTGAAGTACAATCTGCCTTTGTTGATAATGCCTCCTGCTGGAGTTTTCTACCCAGCACTTCTCAGCATGGATTCTGTCAACTTGAATCAGCTCTGCTACATTATGTACAGGTACTACAAATGGTGTGGGCTGTATGGACTCCTTGTCTTCTCTTTTAGTCTTTTGGAAATGAAATTACTTTGGTGTAAAATCCGAAATCTACCTTTCTTACCATGCAAGGCAAAGGTCACTGTTCCAGTTGTGTCCAGCTTTCATGATACAGCATTTCATAGCCGTGGTTTCTATTCTCTTTTTTTTCAGTCTGTTATCTAAAATAGCAAGATTCTGACCTCTTTCCTAGTATTATTTCCATATCTTTGATATGTGAAGGAAGGAGTTCCTATATTGTTTTGAGAGAACTTAAGTCAGCCAGCTGGAATCATCAGTAGTTAACTACACAACTTCTGACTCCTGTGCTTTTGCCACTAGACTTGAGCTTTTCCTTACAAATGCTATAATGTGCTGAGTAGGAAGCACTTCTGCCACCTCCAAACTCTGTGGGAATTTGGGACTGCCTCGTGCTGCCTGCAGGTCCAAAGACAGCACTGTTTAGCTCTCTGCAGGATCCACCAACAGGGCTGCTGTTCTTGGCCTTGTTAGTTCCAGTGGCTGCATCTGAGAAGAAGAGTAGCCAATTGCTGACAGCTGGCGCAAGGCTCTCCATGTGGCTTTTTCTCTGAGGAGTCTGCAGGGTAATTAACATGACAGGATGGTCTCTGGGAAATAAGAGGAGCTAGTGCTTATTATATAGAACAACTGTCAAGTTGCATTACTTCCAGTGGCTTCTGTTTATCTGCTTAGTGAATGAAAGTCTCCGTTAAAAATACACTGCATTTTTTCTGCCTATTTTTAAGGCTGTATGCCAATTCTTGAGTATTGCCTTTATGAAGGTGACTGTTCCAGGCAAACTGGTCATGTCTCAATTTAAGAGATTAATATTACTGGGTGTCTCCCCACTCTGCCTGGGAAGGGTGGGTCTAGGTCAAGTGATAAAGTCTCTTTGAATTCCATTTTGTATCTCTCTTTTTTTTTTTTTTTTTTTTTTTTACCAGTAAAGTTTGATATCTATTATGGAGGAAATAAGCTTTCTTATTGCATTCCACCAGCTTTTTTCAACACTGGTGGGTAGTAAAGTTTACAGGTACCTCTTTCTTTTTTGTTGTTTTTTTTTTTTCCAGGTATCGAACCAATTTGGTGGCTGCAAAAGAAAACGAGCTGAGTAAAAAGGTATTGTGGGCAAATCTGTTATGTGCTAGAATGGACCTTAGCAAGGAGTCGGGTTGAATGGAGGGGAGGTATTCTGGTTCCATTAAGGACTGGAGGGAGGACAAAACTGTTTTGAGGATGCTATTTATTGATTTGTTTTCTTGTCCCTCAGGAAATACGGCAATTCAAGTTCAGCAGCCAGACATACCAAGAGTACAACCAGTACATAATAGCTATGGTGGGTTGTCTATGGACATCTAGTGTATTCCAGAAGGATATTCATCCTCAGGGTCTTTGTATGGATGATGAACTGCTGAAGAAAACGGCAGTGCAGGAATTCAAAACCAGCTTTAACATTGTCAACCACCCAGCCATGATGGGCTATGCTGTCCTCTTCCTGCAGCAGGTAATGGTGTAAGCCAACATTTGGGCCTTTACCACAGCACCAGTTGGTCTGTCTTGAGAGTTTCTCTAGAGAAGTGTCTCTTGGTGAACTAGCTGACTTGTAAAGTCAGCTGAGCTTTCAAAAGCTGGTATGGTATTCTGTGTTTGTGTCAGACCAGTGGCACAATTTGAATAGTGTTTGCATGGTATGAAAGCATGAATGTAACAGTTTTAGATGTGAATTTGTGCTTATGATCATTTTGAGTATAGAACTAAAATAGCTAAATAATGAAATAAATTACTTATTCAGTAAAAGCTTCCCAATAGTGCATCCTGCCTCACAAAATATGGAGTGTGACCTAAACATTTAAACTTCAGAAAGTCAAGAAATACGTAGTTAAATTGTATACAGGTGCGCACAGTAGAGCTTTTAGCAGTGCTTTCTGGCTCTTGCACTAGTTTTTGAGAATGGCTTATTGAAAAAGAGATACAAGTAGCTACTTCAAATACAGAAGTAAGATAATACGATGCTGTCTTGTATGGTCTGAGATGAGTTTTGCTAGTAGTTGTCTTGAATTCCAGCTTCCATTATGTGTTCAATGCAGCTACTGAATAGTGGAATGAGCAGCTTGCCAGAGTTGTTATTGTTCCAAGAGGTGCGTGCTGCTCTGAGAAATCGGGTATTGTAGGCTATCCAAGGGGTGCACAAAGATGCCGTTTTGTTGTGAGGATTGCTGGCAGACTGAAGGCGTGCGTAGGTGTCGCTTCTGGAATATAGCAAGGGAAACCTGAGGTTAAAGTTGGAGCAAAGAATACTGGTTAGGAACACTTCACAAATTTGCCTTTGTTTATATACTCAGTGTCCTGAATCTAGGTAGTTTGTCTCTTACTGCTGACTAAACTCAAGTTTTGTCTTTGCCAGAGGAGGCTATTTTATTTTTGTTATATACAACTTCTCTATCTTGGTCTTTCTCCTGATGTTGCAGGATTAGTTTTTCATATCTTTTGTTTAGATCATTTCCATTCTGAGGCTTCCTGATTCTTCTTTGTAGGTTTTGTAATAATAATAAAAAAAATAACAAAACAACAACAAAAAAAGACCCAAAATCTTCTTGTGGAGAATTTTTGCCTTCTTCCTACTGCAAACCCAAGAAAGAGATTTTGCTTAGTAACTATTACAGATGTATCTTAAGAAAAAATATTTAGCTGTGGTGTCATTTTTTTTCTTAAACACCTCCGCGCTGAGCACCAGAGGGCACTGCTCTGCAGCACACTCGGAGAATGTGAGCAATAACCTAAATGTCAGTAGGTTCTCTCCTCTTGCTCTTTCTCGTTGTTGGGAGTTACCGGTCTAATGTTTTGAAGGGGTAGCTTTTACACTGTAGAGAGGCAATGGTTAAAGTTACCTATAAATAGTCTCCGTTGTTATCCAGTAATGCTGCAGCACAGAGGAAGAGGGTCTCCATATTACCTTGCCTCTTGTGGATACGCTATAATACTGGAAGCCCATTCTGAAGCGTGATTAAAAATCTCAGAATTTCTTTGCACACCTGAAATTCCTGATTTAGGAGGGGACTCAGCAGAGGCCCAACAACTCTGGACATCCTTTTTATCTGACTTGATACTGTTTTTATTCCCTCTCCTTAAGGCTTGGCCAGATGATACCACCTTCAACTTCAATTTAATTAAGGTAAGATTTCTTGTTTTAGTGAAGTGAAAACATGCACTTTCAGCAGCTATGTAGAAGAAGATGAGATGATAATATTAATAAATTTCACAAATGCTCTATAAAATTTTTGGAAGGGGAAAATTCCAGCTGTAGACTTCAGTTCAATCTCTTAACAGGGCCAAACGCAAGGGCATCAACATCTGAGAAGTTATGTATCTAACCATCTGTGGATAATGGTCTGAGATTTTTGTGTATTTCCTCCACAAGACAGTTCCGTATAAGAATAAGGCTGTTTATTGTTCTCTGCAGGCTCCAGAAAAAAGTTATATTTTTGGTGTACTCGAGGCAGATTTTCTATTATCGATGAACTTAACATTAAATTTCTGAGATGGATGTGTAGCTTTGTTATGGCTTTGAACAGGGATCCTCCACTGAGCAAGTATGGTGGCAGTTTGTTTCCTTTCAAGTATAGAGAAATCACCATTAGCAATGGAAGGAAGGATTTAATATCCATGTTCATTTGGTTCCTGACATCTTCACTATTGATCCAGTAGACTTTGCTCTTTTTAGAACTGGGATTTATTTATTTATTTATTTATTTATTTAAACATCTTCAGTATTAAAAAAAACCCCTGTGATTTGTCATGTTCAAGCAATGAATGTGTAATGACAGTGAAAAATTTCGGCATTTGGGAACAGGACTTGACCCTGTATACCTGTGGGTATTTGCAGTCGAGGATGGATGTTGTCAAACTGTGGAACGTGATATTTGCAGACCTTCTCAGATTGGCCTAAGAAAGAGACAAAACTATGTCCTGCACATCTGACTATTCTTTCTGTTTTTATAGGGGAAGAAGTGGAACTGGTATCTGGAATATCTCTATGCACAGGGTTTAAAGGGCCTGAAGGTCTTTATTGAAAGCAGCATCAATCGTGTTTCCCAGGCCTCTCACAGTAAAGCAGGGAATGTGCAAGTGTGACCCTGGGGCCCACCAGAGCCTTTTTATTGTCTGGAACAGGAAAGCAGAATATAATGGACTGTGTCACTAAGTCTTCCTTCATCAGAGGAGAGAAACAGAGCAATTACAGAGCATTTTTGTACTGCCATCTATTTTAGGAAATTGAAGACAGGGAAGGAACACTTAGGCTGGCGTGGCTCACTAACACGGAACCCCCTCTTGTCCCTGCTGATCTTCTCTGGTCTGAAGCCGCTGAGCGCATGTTATGTATCATCCTCGTTTTTCTTTGGAGTATCTGCTTTGATTGAGAAACAAATATTTCCCATCTCAAAACTGCAATGAACAGTGCTGCTTCGTTTATAAGTAATGTTAATCCCTGACCTGCTTTGCCTTCCTCAACAGTAGGTGATGAGAAACAATTTAATCAGCCTTTCGGGGATACCATACACGTACTGGATTGGAGCGCTACAAGTTTTCCAATTCCCTGTTGTACCGTGTATATACTGGCTTTTAAGAGGCTGACCAAACTGACCTTCCTGAACTTCATTATGAAGCTTCCAAAAGAGACTTTTTGCTAACATTGCTTATAAAGTTCTTCTAATGCAGCTGGAAAACGTGGTGCTCAGTTGATGGTTTATTGATCATTTGAGCACTTGAACAACGTTGCTGACAGCTCACCATTTTCTGTTGATAAGTGCAAATGTAGCTTTCCTTTTGATGTCTTTAGGTCTGTATGTGTTGTATATTATACATGTACATATATATAATTTATATTCTGTAAAATGTTTCCAACATGCCATTTTGAAGGAACTCTGCTACAAAATCTATCTTCTCCTGTTTCATTTTGGCACTGAGTAGAAGTTGGGAGAAGCTGGACTCAGGTCTCCAAAATTCGAGTGAACTTTATTTCACTGCTGTAAAACTAGGTTGTAATCACTTGAAAGATAGGTCAGAGTATACTGAATCTTGCATTGTGAATCTGTACTGGCTCTGTGATCCATTAACAGAATCGGTCTTGAGAGTGACTCTAGAGCCACTAAGGGTGTGTTTTGTTTCTTCATCCTGTCAAAATCGGACTGGCTCTAGGTTGAATACCATGCTGCTTGGCTCAAATAGATGATCTGGTTAATATGTATATATATATGTACACATATAAATAAACATGTATATTGTCTCTAGAGAATAAGAAAAATCTTTCATTGGAGACTTTGAAAGAAAGAGATTTGCAGAGAGATCTGATTAGACTAAAGTACTGCCCTTTCTCATCTGGCTGTGTTATTCCAGCCAGGATAAGTGCTGCTTGCTAATTTCTGTCAAGAGAAGCAGATCATCAAAAATCCTGATTGCATTTTCTCAACCGGGGAAACTCCGCAAATTTCCAATTCCTCCAAGTGGATATGTTTCTAGAAGTGGCCCTGACATATAACCAGTTATCTCCTTTAAAGGGTGGTACTGTTGTTTTGGGGCAGCTCAGCTTGTTGGCTGAGGACTATCCCAATGCCGCTGGCTGGCAATCCCTATCATGGTGTTGCCTGTTGTTTGTTAGACTTCTTAAAGGTTTCAGATGATGACCCAAGGAGGACTAACCTCTGTAGCTCCATAGCTGTTTTTATAATATTTCTATGAAGCTACCTTCAGAAAGGTGTTGGAAATGCTAGCACTTATGCTGGAGAGCCTGTGTACTGCATTCCTTAAGGACAGCTTAATCCTTAGATTTTGTCCTTACACCATACAATTGTCTTCAGATATTGACCAGACTTGTACTTCTGTATTGCTGCACTGGGATTCTGTATAGGAATAAGGCTGGAGGGATTGACAATCCAAGGAAAACATGAGGTGAAGACCTGGACCCAGTTATAGATTTGTGTATGGCAGGCTCATTCAGTTGGGAAAGGAGCAAACACAGAACATCTCAAAGAAGCATTAAGTTCTAGTCAGGAAGACAGACTTCATGTTACCTGGGTGCTGTTTGGGGTTTATGTGGAAGAAGTAGAGCTCTGTAGCATTCCTGTCACACTGGAAGGTGCTGCCAGAGGCTTCATTTCAGTTGTGAAAGGTGTCTAGATTCTTAAGAGTGTGTGTGAAGTTGGTAAATATATTTAGGGGTTTATAGCAGAGTCCTTGAGGATATACTGAATGTTGCATAGTTATTGGTCCCTGAGATTGTTTTTTCCTTGAGGTTGGTGTTTGGCTGAGAAAACACAGAATTATGTTATGGAAGACTGTTGTTGCAGCATCACAGGTCTCTTATTATACCCTGTGTTACAACAGTCTTTAAACAAATTGTGTACAACTTTGTCATTCAGGTGCACAGGCTGGATGCTTAGAGGTGCAGAAATAAAGGAAAGTTATCTGCCCTGTTACTTTACCATCAGCTTTTTGGATTAAGACAGCTGTTTAAAATCCTTCCCGTGCAGCAATGATGCACCTAGTGTTACTAGGCACTTGAGATGACTTTTAGCCTCTTTGTACACCTTGGTAGTTCTCATCTTCTTCTGGACATTTTTTCTTTTTTTTCTCTGAATATCTGACTTTACTGACATTCCACTTGAACGAAGAATAGCCCTTTTAAGGAGGGATCTGCTGCTGTACCTCTTCCTTTCCCCTCCCCGCCGCCCTGCTCGCTCTTTACGGTGTTATCACCGTGGTAAATTTTGTAGACCATTTTCTATTACAAGCATGTGCTCAAAGACTTGGCTGACCACAGCATCTGCTCTGAGGACTAAAATGGAGATAGTCAAGACACATCTGTTTCCTGGTAGGTGACAAATCAGTGATTTAACTCTAGTGGCTATTTCTGCCTTTTGTAAGGTGCCACCTGTATGCCTACACTATGAAACTGCAGCAGAAACAATTGTTTTGTGGTACTATTTGACAGGAATAATGCAGGACGAAAAGTTCATTTAAGGCTCGCATTCATGTCAACCAGCAATCCTCCCTTTGAGGGGGCTGTATCCAACACGGTTAAGTAAAACGGAGGCGCGTGCTTTCATGTCACTTGGGTCTGCTCTCGAGTGTGGGTTTTTTTTTTCTTTTTAGAGGATGCTGTTTCAAGGTCCAAATTTCTAGTATCTGTTGATCTCAGGGAATGCTGGTTTGTGTCTTATCTCCCCATCAGTAAAAGTTGATGACTTGCTCCTATTCCTGTCTGGCCTCCCTTCTCGGGAGGCTTCTACGTGCTTTTTGATTTTGGGGTTTTGTAATACGACGAGCACGCCAGGGCAGTGGTCATTTCAGCTTAACCGCATTCTGCAGCTTGTCTAGTAGCCTGTTTAGCTGCTTCCAAAAAGTGAGGCCTTTCACTTTAGAGATCTCTGAGTGGGTATTAGATAGGATTTCAAAGTACAGGGCCAGAATCTTGTCTGGGGTAAGCAGGTATAGCTCCACTGATTTCTAATGGATCTGTGTTGAGTTGCACCAGCTGAACATTTGGTCCACCCTTCACAGAACCAAAGCCGTTAACCCCTCCCCTGTCAGACACATTGGCCTGAGCACTATGCATCTGAAAATGCAAATGCCTCGGGCTAGAGTTAAGCTGAATTCTTTCTCTGAAGCCATGTTTGCTTTGCATTTCTGTTAATCAGGATTTTATTTTGTGGGGAGAGACTCATTTGTGTGTTTTTATGCATCAGGCTGTGTTGCCCTTTCAGAGAGAGCTTGCTCTGAAAGAGTTAATAATTTCAACCTGTTTTCAGCTGGAATGAAGAAACTGGTTCCTCTGTGTCCCTGCTTTCTATTCTCTTGTTGGCCTACTTCCCTCTGCTTGCATTTTGCATTCCTAATGCCATGAATAAATCAGGACCCAAGGATTTAGAAGGTGGTACAGCTGTAGCCACTCAGAAAATTGAACCTCTGAGGCTTGTACTGCAGCTCTGATAACTGCCAATATGTGTGCTCCTGAACTCTTCTAATAACATTTAACTGGTACCAAAATAAATTTCACTTTGCCTTTTATATAATGTTTAAGTTTTTTGTGCCTCTACCCAGCGTCTCCTCACTTGGCTCCCTTTGTCCTTTAGTCAAAGCCCAGTTCTAAGCCCTTTAGGGCAGGGCAATCGCCTCCCGGCTGCTGTGACAAAATAGTTTGTCACAAATCTTTGCACAGAGGAGGAAAGAAGGGATCTGACCTGGCTGAGGGGTCATCTTCTCTACAGAATCACAGCACAGTGAGACTCCTGTCTGGCTGTGGTCCTAGATCCCTTGATAACTTGTCGTTAATAATACACACTGGACTGCTTTTATTTGTAGCGCTGTGGCTCCTGAGAGGGTGTGTGAGGGAGCTGTTCATGTGCTCTTCAGTCAGAGGATACGTCCAGTCTGAGTGACGAACAACAGGCGTTGGTAACAAGCTTGCTCTGGAAGGATGAATTATCTTGGAAGAACAAAGTCTCCAAGTATTTTCTTCCAGGAAAGGTGTATTATGTTGTACTGGTGGCTTTTCTTCATTGTGGCTCTACTTTTTAGAATAAAAAGCATGATTTTGGTCTGATGATGGTTTGTTTTCACCAAATTTTTGCTTTTGACTAAGAAAGTCTTTTATGACCCTCTTAGCATATGGTGACGTGGTTTTCGGTACGGGGTTCCTGAGATCTGTATGTAGCTGTTAGACCTGCCCCAGTAACTCCCAAGTAATTATAGTTGGCAAAGGAGGTACTGAAGTACATAAATAATGTTCGGTAAAGTGCATATCTTGTGATGCTGCTTCATTTCTCTGCTTCTCAGTTTCCTGTCTTGTAGGAGTAAAAAGTCTGTATAGCAGAGGGTAAGATTTTTTAAAAAAAAAAAAAAAAAAAAAAAAAAGCCTTAATTATTTTGGCATCTGATTTCCATTTTCAGGCTCACTAGAGCCTTGCACAAGAGTAGAAACAGTTGGTCTTCAAAAAAAAAAAAAAAAAGCTGCAGGTACCTTACACAGGCTCTGAATACTGTTTTAACCTTGACAGCGTTTAGAAATCTGTAGGCTCAGATGTGATCCCATTCTGCAGCTTAATGACTGAACATGCATCAGGCAAGCTTTGGTACCAGCCAGAAATGTGACACAAAATGGACTGTTCTAGTACAGGCGAGGTGATGGGATATTAAGTCACTGTAACGTGGCTGAGCTCCTGAGCCTCAGGCGCTGGGCTTAGGTGCAAATTGCAACAAATGCTTTTCAAAATTTTTTTCTCTGCCTAAATCATTTGGGCTCTTCCTTTAAAGAATTCATTGATGAGCTGCTTGTGTATATGTGCATTTTTATATGCAGCTGTATCCCCATGCGGTTTCACTCGCTCTCCTCCAGTGTCTGTGCTGCCTCTAAGTCTTGAGTGTGATCTCATCATGTTTGAGAGGTTGTGGCAGTCTGGTGAAGTTCCCACTGACTGGAAAAGGGGAAACATAACCCCCACTTTTAAAAAGGGAAAAAAGGAAGATGCAGGGAACTACAGGTCAGTCAGTCTCACCTCTGTGCCCAGCATGAGGTGTGCTTCATGATCAGATGGAGCAGATCCTCCCAGAAACTACGTTAAAGTACATGAAAAATAAGGAGGCGATCAGTGACAGCCAACATGGCTTCACTAAAGGCAAATTGTGCCTGACAAATTTGGTGGCCTTCTACGATGGGGTTACAGCATTGGTGGATAAGGGAAGAGCAACTGACATCATCTACCTGGGCTTGTGCAAAGCATTTGACGCATCCTGCCCATCTTTGTCTCCAAATTGGAGACACATGAATTTGACAGATGGACCACTCAGCGGATAAGGAATTGGCTGGATGACTGCACTCAGAGTCGTGGTCAATGGCTTGATATCCAAGTGGAGACCAGTGACGAATGGTGTTTCTCAGAGGTTGGTACCAGGACCAGCACTGTGTAACATCCTCGTGGGCAACATGGACAGTGGGAATGAGTGCACCCTCAGCAAGTTTGCCATCGACATGCTGGAGGGAAGGGATTGACATCCAGAGGGACCTGGACAGGCTTGAGAATTGTGTCTGTGCAAACCTCATGAAGTTCAACAAGGCCAAGTGCAAGGTCCTGCACCTGGGTTGGGGCAATCCCAAGCACAAATACAGGCTGGGCGGGGGATGGATTGGGACCAGCCCTGAGGAGAAGGACTTGGAGGTGTTGGTTGATGAGAAGCTCAACATGACCCAGAAATGTGCACTTGCAGCTGAGAAAGCAAACCACATCCTGGGCTGCATCAAAAGAAGCATGGCCAGCAGGTCAAGGGAGGTGTTTCTGCCTCTCTACTCTGCTCTCGTGAGAGCCCACCTGCAGTACTGCGTCCAGTTCTGGAGTCCTCAGCACAGGAAAGACATGGACCTGTTAGAGCGGGTCTAGAGAAGGCCACAAAGGTGATCAGAGGGCTGGAGCACCTCTGCTATGAAGACAGCCTGAGAGAGTTGGGGTGTTTCAGCCTGGAGAAGAAAAGTCTCTGGGGAGACCTTATCGCAGTCTCCCATTACCTAAAGGGGACCTACAAGAAAGCTGGAGAGAAAGTTTTCACAAGGGCATGTAGTGATAGGACAAGAGGTAGTGACTTCAAACTGAAAGATGGTAGATTTAGATTAGATATTAGGAAGAAATTCTTTACTGTGAGGGTGGTGACACACTGGAACAGGTTGCCCAGAGAAGTTGTGGATGTTCCATCCCTGGAGGTGTTCAAGGCCAGGTTGGATGGGGCTTTGAGCAACCTGGTCCAGAGGAAGGTGTCCCTGCCCATGGCAGGGGGAGTTGGAACTGGATGGTCTTCCAACCAATTCTATGATCTCTGCAGGAAGAGGCTGCTCTCTGCAGGTTTTCTCCCAGTGCTCTCTCTAGAGTCTTTAGGCCTGTAACAATTCCCATCATGGTTTGTTGTACACAGATCACTAAGCAGTTTCCTTTCTCTTAGGGCACCTCTGTTCTGTGTCGAAGTGAATCTTCGGCAGCTCCTGCGTGATTGCTTTCCTGCTCCTTTGCGTGCACAGCCCAGTAAATAAGAAGGGGGATGGAAAGCACATTGTAAACGTGTTGACAGCTTTTGAAGAACAAAACGGCCCCTGAAAACCGCCTGTCTGCCTTCCCCTTCTCTCCTGTATGTTTTTGCTTTCTTCTCTACCATTTTCTCCCTTTTCTTTTCTTTCTCCATCTCTGCCCCAAATTCTTTTACTCTCTTTTGACACCCACCCCTCATTCTTTTGGCGCTCGCTGCTCTGAAAAGATTTCCTCTCTCCCCTAGAGTCCTTCTCATTTCTCATTCAGGGGGGACTGTTTCAATCCCTGTGCGGGAGCAAATGAAAAGGGGGATTCATTCTGCTTCTGAGTGCATGTCAGCTGTCTGCTCGTATCAGTTCTCTCCCCGTTCTTCTCTCTCACCCCAGGTACTGTGCTTTTAGAAAGTATCCTGCTGTTTTTCTAAATGCTTTCGGCAGGGTAGAATCTGCGCTTGGAAGATTTTTGTGCTTGTTGATGCTAGCAAAGAAGGTGCAGCTATTTATTTGACATCAATTATTTAAGCAAAAAAAGGAACAGGATGGTACAATATCTGGGCAAACATTCTTGGATTCTTCTCAAGCTGAATTTAGGGCCCTTAATTCTAGTTTTGTTCCTTCTTGTTGAGAAGGGGCTCTTTGTGCTCTCCTCACAAGCACGCTTGCCTACCTAATGTACTGGAATTGATATGGTCTGTCCCTTTGTGTGAGATCTGTTCCTCCTGGCTTTGCCTTCACAGGTAGGCACAGCATAACCACTGAGATCAGTGATTCTACATCAAACTTGAGGTACCGTCTTTTTGATATGGACGGCTGCGAGAATTCAGTCTCATCTGTTACTTCAATTAGGAGGAGACCCAGATGAGGGAGCCCTGTGTCTCAGGAAAACAGTGATTCACAGGCTCTTAGGGAGAAATAGGATTTCTTCAAGCCATAAGGGACATTGTCCCCATTCACAAGCCTTTCACCAAACCCTTCTTCAGCAGCTGGACCCACGTGGACATTGTTGGTGTGGGGCTCTAGGGAAAGCACTCTTTTTTTTTTTTTTTTTTTTTTTGTTTGTTTGTCTCTTCCTGCATTCTCCCTTCAGCAAGGACGTGCTTTCATATACATTCTCAGTCAATGTTTAGCTCTGTTCTTCGGTTTAGGTGTTTGGAGGCTGTTAGGATAGCAATGACTTGTTTCCCCATGTAGGAACTTCACAACCTCCAACTGCTTCTCCAGCACTAGTTTGGGAATTAAGCTCATCGGGCTCCACCAGCTGCTTCTCTGCTCGAAATGCCACATTGGTGCCTCATCAGAGGTTGCTTGGCAAAATGCCGCAGCACTTTGTGGAAGGCAAAGATCAGTTGAATACAGGTGTATGAACACGCTCTAACCTACTGCCTTCCTCGCTGCTGCTGTTGCGTCGTGCTCCCCGGAGCCTTTCTTCTCTTGGAATTGCCTGTGTGTGTTCGTGGTAGTGCTCTATATGAGGGGTTTGTGATAATTTATTCCACACTGGTAAATTTTAATCTTCCTTGCATAATCTACATTGTAGCTTCCTAGTAAAGCATCATTCTCTAAAATACTTTAATTGGGATTCTCTAAAATACTTTAATTGGGATAAATTGATAAATTTGAGGTTTACTCAGAAAGCAAAAGAATGTAGCGAAGTTTCCAAAAGATGGTAACAACACTTCCTCTTCTCTGCAAGAGGGAAGATGATCCTCCTCTTTCAGGAGACGTGAGAATTCAAAGGAAGGAAGTTGCAGTGTTTGAAGAGGAGAGTGAGTGCACATTTTGGGAAGTAATTCTCTGTGACAAGGACTATTTTAGAAGAGGAAGTTAATGGGTGTAAAAGTAATAGCCTTTAGCTGTATCGATACCTGAAGTATTGTGTTGAAAAGATGAATGCTAGAATTTTAGTGAATGTTTTTACTGGTTGGTAATGCAAGATACTCGGTGTTACGGATGTTTCAGCTTATGAGTGATTTGGCCCAATTAATATTAACTTCGAGTAAAGAGAAAGTAATAGACTTTAGGTTCAGGCCACACACAGCCCTTGCTTCTAGCTCTTTAAAATTTTCCAACTAAAAATACTGTTAGTCTGTCTCCATATAGAACAGTTTCCACCAGTCATTTCCAGCAAATGCATTTGTATTCAGGGTATTCTGCACTTTGTGACTTTGTATGTTTAGTCAGTGTGGCTGATTCTGATTTCACAACTGTAAACTGGAATCTGTTTCAATGATTTAAATTGATTTAAACTCCAGTGTTTTAAAGGGAGTGATTCTGGTGAATCGGAATCTGATTTCAGCTTCATGTTCATGCCTTACAAAAACTGGCTTGATTTTTATCTGTTGTGTCTCTGTACACTGTATTTAGCGTTGTGAGTATAGAGATGTCCCTGTTGGGTATGTGGAGATTCTTAGTTTTTCTAACAAGGTACATGTTTGCCATTTAATAAAACACAAAATGCCTGAAATGTTTTGTTAGGGAAAGGCATATGGTCAGTACCACTGTGTCTTCTGAAAGCTGGGTTCCTGGAGTTCCTTGGGAGTTTTTTTTTTTTAAAGTTCTTTTCAGAGCTCAAAGTACACCATATTTAGCATCCCATCTCATAAACCTTACCATACGCTTGAAAGAGTTGTAGTGCTTATGTGAAAGGCTGCGTTTGTGACAAATCTGAGTTTGTCTCCTTGATTTCCTTTGAGTTCTGAATTGCTCGGCTGTTTGTCCTAATTATATCGTTAAAACAGAAGGTATTGGGGAAATCAGGAACATGCTCCCAGCCATGGAAGCAACACTTTCACCAGAGATTCTGGTTTGTCTCAAAATTTAAGCTAAACTGACACAAGAGATTTTGTTTTCCTGCTGCGTTTTGCTGTCCCTAAACTATCAATATTTTAGGATGCACGTACTGCAAAGCGCCTTGGTTTTGTGGTTTGTGCTGTCTGTTAATGTCTCTGTGCTGATGTCTGTCTCATGTGCATGTGTAACTTGGCTTGATATATACTCGCTTTGTTTATCCATGTTGTCATGTCCCTTATAGATACTCTTGGTGACAGATGCATGCTGCAGCTGGATTGGGTCATGTCTCTCTGTAAAATAGTGCGTGTGGAGTTGCCTGGATAGCCCTTCCAGCACTCGGTTGTTTTTTTTCCCCCTTCACTCTCCTTACTTAACCCAGGACTTACTCTGTGTGTGTGTGTGTGTCTATGTATGCACAAAAATAGCCCAGCAGACTCTGCTCATTTCTGTCTTCCTTTCCATCTCTACTTCTCTTTTGGTCTAAATAGAGCTTTTCAGAATAAGTTTTGTTGCATCAGTACAGCTGTTGTGGAAGCAGAAGCTATTGAAGAAGCTTTTAAAAGCAGAAGGTGTGTGGAGTGAGTATGTATTCTTGGGTTGGTACTCAAAAGTACTCAGTGTTGTTCCTTTTGGAACCTGCTATAAGGAGGTTGCTATTTAAAAGTCTCCTCCTTTCAGTGTTGTTACATGAGGTTTCTGTGCGTCTTGCCTCACTACGTGCTGACGGGCTCTGCTCCTGGTTCACATACTGAAGATGAAAGAAGAGGTTCCTCAGGGTCAGTCACCCACCTGCTGGAAGTTCTAGCAGGTACCACTGTGAGGAGCACACTGGTTTCTCGAGGACTCTCTCAAATATGTTTTACTGAAGATCATCTATATTTTGACTGCCTTCTCCAGGTTTAAATTGGTGACCTAGAAAAGCTTTTGATCCGTTCAGATCCACCTTCCAACAATGGTGTGGGATTAGAAGGTTTTGTTCTTAGGGTCCCAAAACTGACTCAGCCTCCCCACCATGCTGGTCACATCAGTGGGCAACTGAGGTGGGTTTGGCTCTACTGCTCTGTGCGGCAGCATCTCCTGACAGATGTTCCTCAGTGCATGGCCCATGGGAAGCCCCCCACCACTGCAGGTGGTTTGCATTGCTGCGAGATAGGTGCCTTGGCCAGAAAGGATTTTCAGAAATGTAGTGGAATTGTGAAGCTGTTGTTACCTATCCATTTGCTGGGTCTGAATGAGCCAAGTGAAAGCTGCATTTTGAGGTACACCTGACCTACCATTTGTGAGGAATAAATGTATGAAAATGGGCAACCTTTATGAACGGCAGTGGTCCTTCTGCAGAACACGACTGTATGAGGAGAAAATGAACATCTTTACTATCAGCTCTGGGAAAAGAAGGACTACGGGTCATTAAAGGTTGTTCTGACAAGGACTGAGAAGATTGTGTTGCCCAGCTTTTGATTTTTCCTGGGAGAGGCAGAGACAGCCTAGTGGCTAAAGCCCGGGCTGGGATCAGATTTGATTCCTCTTTCTGACTGGGTCATTTAACTCTGTTTCTTTTTGTGTAATATGGGAATAACATCACTGGCATCTCGAGCAGTTTGAAGTGCTTGGGTGGAATGATCTGAAAAACTGCAAGCTATTTGTTACGTATGGACTCAAATCCCAACTCCAGGTCTGCTTGTGTCCTCAGCCAAGTTAGCAGCTCCAATCCGTCTGTTTCTCGTGAGCTGAGGCAAGACACCCTGACATTTAAAAAATCTTGGATCAGGATTTCTCCCCAGATTAGAGAATTGGCTCTTCCTTTACTTATTTTTCTTTTCTAAGAAGACTAGGAAGCATGTCTAAAATTAAGTGATTATCCTATTTTTGCTCCTTAACTTTAATTTTAAAATGGGCTATTTTTAACTTATTAAATCTTATACCAGACACCCAAATTGCGGTTAAGAAAGGAGGTGAATGTGTCTGGCATTTTCCAGCACACGTATGGCCATATCTAACCTAAAATGAGAGCCGCCAGTCCTGAGAGGCGGTGGGGAGATGTCGGCAAGCAGCGGGAAGCGTGTCTGAGCCCAGCAGCCTGTGTCAGGTCTCCGGAGGTCAGACCACAGCGCCTTTTGTGCGTTTGTATTTCTCCCCCTCCCCTCCCTTTTCTTTCTCCCTCTCCATGTGTATTCTGTCTCCTCCTCCTCCTCCTGTGCGTGTGTCTTTCTTTGCATCCACTCTTCTCCCTCCCCTCCTCCGGATCGATCGCTGGCCGAGGAGACCTCCAAAGGGCTGGGCGCTTGGTGGGATTGTCCTTGTTCCTCCTGCGTTTGCGGAATCAAGGGTATCTCTTCTCAGGCTTGGAGAGATGCTGTTACTCCTGGTGATGTGATTGCATAGCAACACAGCAGCGCGGGGCGGTGGAGGAGGAGAGGCAGGGAGCCTGCCGACAGCAGCGCTCAGCCTCAGCATGCATCCCTGTCACAGGGACTCCTTTGCTGATTCACAGAGGCAGCCCCCGTCCCTGTTCCCGAAGCCCGGCGGCTGCTGCCCCTACGTCTCAGACCTGGTGGACTCGGAAGGTAGGCCATGACAAAATTTGTTTCCCACTCCGATCCTGGCTGGGCTGGAAAAGGGGGGAAATGTCAACGGATTGTTAACCTCGGAAATACGCTCTTTGGGCGTGTGTGCATGTGTATATCCCTTCACAGTAACACTGTCCATGTATGCGTGGGTGAGGAAACTTGCGGAGAAGAAAAGAAGGGTGCCAGAGGGGACACAGTGGGAGCAAGAGAGGTGTCCAAGATCATTTCCACAAGGGAAAGGCTGGGAACCAGTAAGTGATGCGGATTCCCAAGGCAAACAATAGTAGCCAGCATCCCCATTCCACCGGCTTTGATTCTTTGCACAGTAGAGGCTTATTCACCCTGGCAGTGCTTTCGCCTGAGCTGAAGGACTGCTCCGGGCAGGGTGCATGGTGGCCTTCTAGCATCCTCCTGGGAGGATTAGACAGCAGGGCAAGGCAGGGACCCAAATATTTCTCGAGCAGTAAGCTGGGATCAGACTCTAGTCCCAGCTCAGCCCTTTTCATTCACTACCTTGCCCAGTCCAGCCTTGCTCCTTTATGTGCCTGCCCTCCCCTCCCCCAGCTTCTCTTTTCACTCATCCTTCCTCCTCCTCTCTCAAGGCCTTATATTGCCACCGCTGACCTTCCCTTGATGCGGGCAGCCCTGACCGGCTGCAGAACCGCCGGCCCGCAGGAGGCACGGGACCTTTCCTACTCCCCAGGGCTCAGCACTCCGCCTCCCTCCCCGTGCCAGGCAGGGTGGTTCACCACGATTTAGTGCCACTTTGCCCAACAGATTATTACCGCTCCCCAGTCCAGCCTGTCCCTTTCGGTCTTCCCTCCGGCACAGCATCGCAGGCGTAGAGCTCGACTGGTGGAATTGCCAGCATCCTGTTCATGGGGTCTCAATGCTGAGGTTGCCTGTGTGCAGTGGCAGGGGTGTGGAGCAATTACTCCCACACTTTTAAACACCATGCTGTCTGCGGGAGAAACCAATGTTTGTTTGGGTTTTGGCTTTTAGCGTTAAAAAAAACCACAAACCTCTAGTCAAATCTTTGTCAGTCTGTGTTTTACCTGTGCCCTTATCTGAGGTCCTTCACACCTTCTCTTCTGCTGCTGCTCACCAATCTCTCTGGAACCGTGAGAGTTCTTGCTTGACTATTCTCTTTAATGGCCTTTATCTCCTGACCATAGTACCCTAGAGCAACGCCCTGTGCGAAGTCCCAGCTACAAGGCTCAGTCGTGCCGGGAGGGTTTCCGTTTTTCTGGCAGCCGTGTGTAGCGCATGTGCCTGCCGTGGCTCTGGTGCCATCTCGCATCCTCCCCTGCCAGTTCCCCATGCTGAAAGCTGCTTTCTCTGCTACTGCAGGAATTGGCCCGGCAGGGCTCTGGTGACAACAAGCGTGTGATGGCACTCCGGAAAGGGACCAGGCTATAGGCATGCAACTTCAAACTATCTTGTTTTGCAGCACTGTGCCCAGGAATGTGGGTGCCTGGAGTGCTGGGATGGGAAGGCGTTGGAGTAGGCGCTGTGGTGTGATGCTGTGTTCAGGTCCTCTTTGTTAACTGCAGAAATTAAGATAGGGACCATCTGTCTCTGCATTAATACCTGAGACAGATCAATCCCACTTGCTAAAATTGGTCAGGACTGTAATCATGAGTGGGGTTGCTCAGGTTGGAGTGACTCTTTTCAAAACTAAACAAATTGAGATAGGGAAGGGATTAAATGATTGGTTTCAAACAAAAGCCCTGAGTTCTGGAGTCATATGGTGAATTTCTGATTCTGATACAATTTTGAGAAACATATTCAAGACCTCCTCTTTAGGCTGGATGTCTATGATAAAAGCACAAAAGAGGAATTCTGAGTTTCATGAAACAAGACATACTGACCAGAAAGAATTCAGTCTTCAAAACCCCCTCATTTTCACAGGTGTATAGAGATGAAACTGAGCTTTTCAGAATTGAGCTAAAATAGCTCCATCCCGTTTTCCTTTGCCGTTTCCTTTAGCATAAGAATAAAGTCGCTCTGATACATCTCAAGAAAGGAAAGGAAATGTGACTTCATGTGGCCAGAGAACCCTGTGCTTTGACTGGCAGTTTATCATAAAGGCAAGCTTGTTGGGGGCAAGGCAGAATCTCCAGTACAGAGAAACAGGTATTAGTTTGACACCAAGAACAAGAAACAAAGAGTCAAGGAAGCCAAAAGTTACCACAGCCCTACCTTGGCTATCGCTGTGTGGTGGGTGTGCTCTTCCCACCGCTGCTGGTCAGTTCTATCGTATGGCAAATGGGTGATGTGTTTTTCACAACGCAGCAACGCTCGTTTCCTGCCTCTAACAGCAGGGAAGGGACAGCTCAGGTTCTTAGAGGAGAAAGACAAAGACAAGACTCAGGATTTTTAGTGGGTTTAAATAGGCTGGTTTCGGGGCTATGGGACACAATGGAATATCTGAAGAATTGGGTTGGAGTTTTGTGGTTGGTGCAACCTTCTTTCGGTCATCAGGCAAGTTATTCCCCCCTCCCGCCCCCGCTGTCCCTTTTGGGAGGCTGGATGATGTTTGCTGCTTCCCCCGCTCCTTTTGTCTGTCAGGTCTATCAGGCAGCAACTTCTCTGTGTCCAGCATGGAGGGGCTGTGTGCTTACAGCTGGGTCCTCGAGGTGCTCGGGTAATTATTGCTAGTACTTGTCTAATCGAAGGAGGAGGAGAAGAGATGGGAAGAATTCCCAGACAAAGTGAGTTTTGGAGAGAGCAGCTTAAAACCCATCTGGGAGTCTGAAACAGCGTGTGAAAGAAATTTAGGTTTTGATCTTCCTAAATAAATTTCCATAAGTTATTTTTAAGCAGGGAGAGGAGCAGCCAGTTCTGCATGGCCATGTTGTGGGCATGCACCCTCGCTCGCCTGGGGAGCTGGGGGCATCACTGTCCCAGTTTCCTGGTGCAAGACTAAATGGTTAAATTTTTCAGCTTGAGTTTTTGTGTGCATGTGTGTATTTTTTTTGCTTGGGAAAATGGAGAGCGAGTGAGCCAGCGGAAGAGATGCTGCTGCTTTATTAAGACCAGTGGCACCTATTTATGCATTGACTTAAAATAATGTTTTGGTTATGAGCTCAAAGTCTAAGTGGTCATTTAAAAATGCAGCTCATTAGATGCCAGAGAGCCCCACTTCACCCACCCTCAGTGAATAAGGCATCTTCTGTGCCACTTGCTCACTATCAGACACAGCAAAGATTCCATGTTACTTCTTAAGGACAGCTGCTTAATTGAAGGACCCTTCATTCTAATTAGTGAAGGGGACCAGGTACTTAGGTGGAAGTGCAGCGCGAAGCCCAGCTGCAGCTTTGGCATCTGGGTTTTTTAGCCCTTGGATGATGGGATTGTAAATGCCCACTCATGGGGAAGACTGCTCATAGTCCTTTCCCTCTGTCCTTGCAAGTGAGAACCCGGAGACTGTTGGGGTGATTTTTTTATCTTTTATTTTTATGTAGTGTGTTTCAGTATCTATTCCTGGTTTGCAAGGAGATGGAGACTAAGGGCCCATGCTCTAAGATGGAGTTGTGTTGTTTGTGTTGTTTGTTGACTTGGTCCCGGTGGGACAAAGACTTGTCTTCCTTCTCTCTCACCAAACCTTGACCTAGTGGGGTCTTGGGAAGTAGGTCTGCTGGTCCTCGATCTCAGGCTTAAACTATTTACTTACACGTGCAGAAAACAATTTTTGCTGGAACAGGATGTGCTGTTGCACTGTCGAGGGAGTCCTGCTGTCTGCCAGCTTGGGAATGCTCCCTTTGTCAGCGTCTACATGGGAGCTGAACTTTGAAATATCCACAAGCCTCCCACCTTTCCCCTTAAAGGACACTGAGCATGCTGAGCTAGAATGTTATTACTTCCCTTGAACAGTAAGTTAAACAACAACAAAGCCATTAACATTTCCAGCAGCAGGGAATGTGTTTGTACTTCCATTCCCCTCATGGGATAAAGGCTGAGCTGCCTTGCCTCAAAATGTTGCCATATTTTTTTTCCTTATAGGCCAAGATCTGAAGTGGAAAGTTTCAGCCCGGAAAGAATATTTTGGAGGAAATTAGCAATTCAAAGCATGAGCCTTGTGATCGAGAGACCTCTTGACCTATATGCTGTATTTGCTGCTGTTACATGTGGTAGAGAGCCGGAAAGTCAACATCTGACACTGAACTCTAGCTTCCGCGGCAGGTCCCTGATCCTGGGGGTTACCTTTAGTGATGCAGGTCAGCTGCAGCGTGGATTCCCTTGATGCTTGGGAGAGTTTGGATCTGGGTTTGTATCAGGAGGATTTTTAAACAAAGGCAGCAAAACGGCAGAAATACATTGTGCAGCCTGTGTGCTGGTGGCAAGCTGTCATCTTACCGTTGCCTGGGATGGAGAAGAGATGCTGCAGGAGATGGGGCATAGCCTGTGCACCCGAGCGCTGCCTCTCTGGCTGCTGCTGCTGCAACAGGTCTGTGAGTAGGAGGAGCGCAGAGATGACTGAGCGGAGCGGTAAGTTGTGCGGTAGAGCTGAAGCAGAACTGGTTGAGCAAAGGCCATTCCAGCTGCCTTTGTCAGAGTGCCTGGAAAGCAGCGCGGAGAGCCAGGCTCTATGGTGCTGACTTGTAACAGGTACAGCTCATGTAGGAAGAGGAAAAAGGCAACTACTTTTTTTTTTTTTTTAAAATACACCCTAGTGCTCAAGCATTCAACTGTTGAAATGTAACATCAAGATATTTGGCTTTCTTATTTTTCAACTAGAGGATCACCATGGCCTCCAACTGGGCTAAACAGTTGTGGCTTGGTTACTGAAGTGTTTGGAAGCTGTAACGCAGCACTGTGAAACCTCTAATGCTTTGTTTCTTAAGGTGTACTAAGAGCAGAGGCAAGTGTTGGGTCCTTTTCATGTGGTAGGATGCAAAACAGCATCACGTAACGAGGTTTTACCTGATCCTTCTGAGGAAAGGTCTGATCACCTCTGGGTCTGGAGTGGGGACCTCCAGCAGAGACCGGATAAGAGGCACCAGTGGGAAAGGTTTCACTCCTTGCTTTCTCCACTGTATGGGTGCAGTGCCCCAGTGCCTGCTCCATGATGACTGTAGATGTCCTCCTGTGGAAATTCTCACCTGCTTCTGCTCACATTGGCCTTGATATTATTCCTGCTTGCAGAGAAATGTGCCCAGGGGGTCAACGTCATTTTAAATCTCATTGTACTGCCTGCCCACATTGCTCCCCGAGTCCTCCAAAGGAGGATCTTTCACATCCTTTTCAAGTAGAGGCTCGTAGTAGGCTGCAGGGATGGTAGTTTTAGTTGCCCAACACTTAAATCTTTCTTGATTGATGTGTCCCTTGGCTGTAGCATGCCAGATCTCCAGTACCAAACTAGAGCTGAGTGCAGAGGGTGAACGCTGGTGTGGGAGAGGTGGATCACAGGTTTGGTTCTTGACAGGCGTAGGCAGCAGGCAGTAGACATTTAGCCAGGAAGTATTCAGAAAACATCTACTCCACATGCTGCAGTGCCCAGATACAGTGCTGTACTGAAGCACTAAAGTAGAAGTGCAAGAGTTGGAGCTATTTTGCATGCCACAGCAGAGGAGCGGAGCAGATCAAGAGTATTCCTCCTTCCCTGGTTCTTATAATAGCAGAGAATTTGGCAAGGCAAGGGATCGTATGTAACTGTTGGTTTGCTTGCAGTCATCCCTCACCGTCTGGTTGTCTCTCTTCCACTGAATGTCCTCCTTTGTGCTGGCTGCTGTGCAGCTGAGTTCTTTCCATATTATCTTGGGGTCTCCACATCTGGACTTTGTCTTTGCTATTGCAGAGTGGCAAAGAGCAGCTGAGCCATTGCTGTCAAACCCGTGATAAGGTTTCTGTGTCAGCAAGGTATTGCACAGGACACTGCTTGAGGTAGTAGCCTTTGCTGGCACGTGGCTTTCCAGCTCGGTCTTGTTCTTTGACTGCTGCCTTGGACAGGCTTCAGTTCCCTTGTGCCATGTCTCTGTGTCCTGATGGACCTTGTCATTGCTGAAGGATTTTAGGAGCCTGGCACTCAGGAGGTGAGGCAAGGGCTGTTCTTATTTCCATAATGCTGGCAGGGAGCATGGAGATCCACCACATCCTACATGTGGATACTTGTAGGACACAGTTTACCCATCTGGGCTTTATTTTCTCATGGCTTTCTGTAAAGCTGAGATGATGCTGGCAGTGGGATAAATTGCTATATAAATCATTACTTTAGCTTATTCAGAGTCCAAACAACAAAAAACCACCAGCATTGTGACTGGAGGTTGCATTTCAGATCTATAGAATAGACAAAGGGCAACTGCTAACTGGCTTTATGGGTCATACAGTTTTAAAACCAGAATAAAAAAGGGAATTTTATATGAGTAAAAACTCACAAAAAGGTAGCTGATGGTGTGAGATGCATGTATGGGGGACTGAGGCTCTAGGCAATTTTCCTTCTGAACATAAAAGGAAAAAATAATATGTTTGAAAATATTGTCTGCTATGGGGATATGTCTATTATGTCTAAACACAAGTCGTCATGAGTGAGATCCTCTCTCCCCTCCTCCTTTAAATCCCGGGCATCTCCTGTAGTTCAAGAAACCCAACCCTTGTTAAAAATGCAACATAATCTGTGGGACTCACTAACACAGGATAGCATTACAGCAAATTGTATAACTAGATGCAAAAAAAGAGTTGGACATTTAGATGAAAAAAGATTGCAATGTTAGTATAAATATTTTTTTAGAAAAATACATCCTTTCAGACTTCAGCTTTTGTGAGGGTAGCACAGTAGGTCAGCTCCATGAGGAGGTGCAAGCTGACCCAGGGACTCTCATGCTGCTTTTCAGGTGGTCGTGCCCAGACTTGTCTCCATCCCCATGAACATCGGTTCTGATGCAGCCCCTGGTGATGCAGGAATGGCCCTATGTCCTCCCACGATGTCCTGAGTGGCACGCCACAGGCCAGGCGCAGCACAGCAGCACTGCTCACCCGCTGTCTCAGGTAAGAGCTGGGTCTGGGAGCCTTTCTCATGGCGGCTTTTTGCAGTGGTTGCAAATGTCTGTGGAGCAAACTGGGACCTCTGCTCCTGGTGGCAGGGAAAGCTGTTAGCTCCAGCCCCCCGTCGGCTTACACTTAATGAGAGCGTACGCTCTCCTCAAGCGTTTTGGCTGCAAAGTGCTTCCCAAAGTAGAGCAAGAGAGGCAACCTGCAGAGCTGGATTTCAAGCTTCCGTCAAAATAAAGAGCAAGAGGCTCTTGTGTATTTGGTTGGGTCTACTTTTTTCCTGGAAACTTAGAAGAATGTCGGCTTTTGCTGAAAATGTAGGTTTCTAACCTTCCCTGCTGCAGAGAAGAGCTTGGAAATAAGCCCCTGGTGAATGCTGTAAGGCAGAGGAGGAGTCTGACCTCTTTCTAGTCTAGTTCTCTTGTGGAACAGAGAGTGGGTGCTCGCGCTCCTGGTCTCCCTCCTCCTTCCCCCAGGGTCTCTGAGCGGGCAGGCCAGGCTCCTCACCAAAGCCAGGCAGAGAGGTGAAGGTCTGCGGGACCTGTGGGTAATCAGCAGGGCAGAGTGGAGGAGGACAGAAAGGTGTCCTGGAAACCATCTGCAAAGCTGCCTGTGCTCTGCACCAAGCTGTCACAAGCTGGTTTTAGCACCTTGTGCTGGGTCACCCAGACAGCAAGGCTGGGGAAGCGCTGCATCTGCTAGAGCATGGCTTCCCCTTTGCTGCCTGTAGCTCTTGGCCCCATGGTACCTCTCACCTGACAAAAGACTGATGGACGGTGCTGAAGTTTTCCTTGGGTGCTGGCAGTGTTGTTCCCAGGATGAATGAGGTCTCTGGCTCTGCCTTTTCCTCTTTCATAATGCTTCAGACATGAAGAGCAAAGGCTGAGCTTGGGGCTCTTCCTTGCCATGGCTTGCCATCAGCCCAGACCATCCTGTCCCAGAGCTGGGGTCTGCAGCAGGAAGGCAGAGCTGTCTCTGGAGTGGCTCCAGCGTTCAAGGATGGGCCTTGTGGCTGGGGCAGGCTATTGGTAGCTGTGTCAGGGCTTTTTGGCCCTGGGGTTGGCTGTTAGGTAGCTGCTACCCGGCCAGCGCATGGGTGGTTAATGAACAGCCCAGCAGATGAGGTGAGGAGGGAGAGGGAAAGAACAAGATGAGCAGGCAAATGCCCTCCTGAGCTGCCTGAGCAGTCCAAGCCTCTACGGGGGGGACAGAGCCCTGCCGGGTTTGCTGGGAGAGGAGAGGGGGGTTGAGGCAGGACACCCTGTTGGACCCACCACCACTGAGCTGCAAGACGGCACACAGGTAGCGCGCAAACATCCTCGGCTCAGGTCATATCCACCACAGGTTTCCCCCAGTCCCTGCCTGAGCCTGCCTTTCTGCCGTGTGGGCATCTGTGATGGGTGCCACGCACCAGCTGGCTGCTGGCTCCTCCAATGGTAATGACCTGCCTGGTCCAAAGGGTCCACCGTGCCCTCCTTCTCACAGGTGTAGGTGTTGCCACCTTCTTCTCTTGTCCTTGCTTGTCCTGAAAGCTCCCAGCAGGCTGCAGACAATCCATCCTTAGTTGTGCCCTGGCTTTGCTGAAACCACCTCCTCCAGTCTGGGAGCTGGTCCCACATCTGTCCGCCCTGGGGGGGCGGTGGGGAGAGGAGGTTGGCCGTGCTGGTCCCACAGGGAGAGACGGCAGCGGTCAGATGTGCGGGCAGGGAAGGAGGGGAAAAGAGGGAGAGATACAGGGAGCTTTTCATTCCCTCCCTGTAGGTGGAGGAGAGCATGGAAACAATGCTGGGCGGCAGGACTGTGGGGGGCACAAGGAGCCAGCCCAGAGCCTTCTGGCAAAAACAAACTATTTGCACCCAGTCCAGGCGGGCAGGAACATCTGTGCTGGCACCGTGCGCTGCCTGGGGCACATGGGGGGCAAGGAGGGCACCTTTGGCTTCTTGGGGGTTAGGTCTCAAGGATCTGACTATTCATCTTCTGGTGAAAGCCAAAGCTTGCTGGGACCATTCCCTGGGTAAGTCTCTTCCCTGACAAACACCTCTGTCTGCCCTGCATGTGCTCCTGCATCTGAGGGCAAGGTCTCTGCCGGTCACCCCATCCCAGCCCACCACCGCCTTTGCCATGCCATTGCAGAGATGGATCTTCCCCAGTGCCCGAAGCAATCCCTCTGGACACAGCCAACGTCCCTCAAGGGGCTTTCCCTCGCCTGGGTGCCCTGAAGATCTCTGCCCACTCTGTGCTTTGCGGGTAGCCACGATGGTCCCAGAGGGGTTAAGGCAGGTTGGAGGCTGCTGGAATGCCACCGGACAAAGCTGGGATTGAGTCTGGCTGTGAGGCAGTGCCGCCCCCCTCCAGATTCCTGGGGGGTCAGTGCTCAAGGCGGCCCCGCTGTGCTGAGCACACAGCCCTTGCCCGCTTCCCTGCCGGGTGCTGCCTGGCGGCACCCGGAGGGGTGGGAGGCAATGCCGGCTCCTCCAGCCAAGCTGAGCGGCCCTGCGGCGGATCTGTGGCTAAGCACAGGTAGATGCGCTCACCAGAGCCTGCGTGAGTGTTCTGCGCCTGAAAATAAAGCCATGGAGGGGGAACGCGGATCCAGGCTGCTGCTGCCGGGGCTCTGGGGAATGGATGCTTAGGGGATGCTCAGAGGGAAAGCATTGCTTTTTCCCCTCTGCTCGCTTGCAGGGGTTTTGTCCGAGGGGAGCACCTGCTTGGCCACTGTTACTGGGTCATCTACTGGGCATGGTTTGTGAGTTGCAGGCTTGGTGGGCTTCTGACTTCTTAAACAAGTCTGGAAGGATTGTGTTGTCTGCTGAGCTGTGCTGCAGTTGCCCTTGCATCCAGGTAGAGCTGATCCCCTCCTTTGGTATCCCCTGGGATAGAGGGGAGGGATGGAGTGTTCCCTGGCAGCGCTGTGGGGCTAACCTACTTCAGCATCATGAGGATGTGCACATGCAGAGTATTGATTTTTCTAGATACGAGCAGCAGTTTTAGCTTGAGTGGTTTATTATTCATGGCCCCAAGATTCCTGTGAATTTTGTGGGTGATGTTTTTTTCTGTTTTCTTGATGCTCTTGGAGTGGCAGGATGGGGAGGCAGAGAACAGCCTGGTGTTAGATGCTTTTAGGTGACGGAAACTTAGCACTGGTCTCAACGATCATTTGATTTCTCTCTGAGAAATGGCATGGAGGGGGTATTGTTTCAGGTGTGCAGCCAGATTCCTTGCCTGGTGCTTTCCTCCTGCCTGTTGTTGGCTTGGCTGGATCTGTCCCCCAGACACCTCCAGGTGCCCTTGGACGGGACAAATGACAAGTATCTGCACATTCCCCTTGGAAGAGCTGCTGCTTTCCCCCAGAGGCGTCTGCCCTTCTTTGGCAAAGGGGTGCCTGTTGTATGCGCTGTTTAGAAAGTGCTAATGCAGTTAATTATGGTTGATTAATCACCTGGGGATAATTATCACAAATGAGCTCTAATATCAAAGTAAGATTAGATCGAAATGCTGCCGTTTCCCCAACAAAGCGCATCAACGTCTCACTTGTGGAAATGCAAGGTGTCCCTGCGTTTTGCACAACAAACTGTTTTTCAGAGAGGAAATCCCCTCTCACTCACCGAGTCCTATGTGAGATGCTTCCAGTCCTGCTGGTGTGTGTTGCTCTGGCCAGCAAGTGCAACGATGTCTTTGCTGCCATCACGAGCAGGAGCATGATACAGCGCTAAAGGCTAAGGAGAGGATTCCTTCCCCCATCCGCTGAGGATTTGTTGTCCAGTGATCAGGACCTGTTTTTTCAGGCTGAATGGCACGGTGCAAAGTGTGCCTCCTTCGTGTGGCTGGGTTAGGGTTTGCTGTCATCTGCTCCACGGCCTCTCAGAGCATCCTTCCCACCACTGCTTGTTCTGGAGAGGCGTGGAGGAGAAGCAGCATCTGTGGAGAAGCAGCATCTCAGATTTGCCGTGCAGGCAGGGAATATCCTTGTGCTTCTGTAGAGGAGCAGGTGGCAGCTCCCAGTACTGCGGGTAGTGTAAAGGGGTTGGCAGGTTCCCTTGGTCCTTAGGAACAACAGGACCCACGGTGCTTGCCTTTTCTCAAGGCACAGCAGCCCTGTATGGTGTGGAAAGAAATCGCCGTTACTTCTGCAGGGGTTGTGACACACACAGGCCAGCTCTGATTTAATACCTAGCAGTGAGATAAGTTCATTGCTGGACAACTGAGGAGCACAGAGCTCCTGCAGAACAGAAGTGCAGCAGAGCCCTTCCTTCAACCTTTGCTCTTTGCGCTGCTGGAGCTGGCACTGCATCCTTCCTCCAGGAACGACCACGAGCTTCCCTGGAGCTGCTAACAGACCCCTCTGGGAGCAGGGCAGCCCCCTTGCAAGTTGAAAAGCCAGGCAGGGTCAGGACAGAGGGGCGTAGGTGTCCCCAGGCAAGTGCTGTAGGCACCAGGCAGCGATCTCTGGATGCAGCGTGGTTCTATTTCTGCCCAGGTTGAAGCCTCGCAGGATGGTGCAGGACCTTTGTGTGTAAACCCCCGGGCTCCGAGCGGTGCTGCCAGGCCCCAGGCCCCTCTGGAAATGAATCTTTGCTGGAACGAGATCAAAAAGAAGTCCCACAGCCTTCGGTAAGAGTCCCTGCCTGGAGCAAGCTCCGGGGCTGGGCTGGCCTTCCAGCCTTGCCTGCCACATGTGCTTGTCAGGAGGCTATTGAGCTTGTTTGCTTGATGAGCCACATGGATTCACGGTGACCTTGGCTCAGTTTCCCCTCTTGTCCACAGACCTCTAAGTCCTTCTCCCTATGCTGAAAAGCATCCCCTCCATTTCCACCCATCCCTTCCTCCCCCTCCCCTCCTTGCTTTCTGCTGCTTTCTCCATCCTCTGCCGCTGCTGTCTCTGCAGCTTGTCTCTTTTTGCCCCATGGCCTTGCCGCCACCTCCTCTGCGCTTGTCCCTTTGCCGGGAGCCCTCTCCACCACGCGGGGGGAACATGCCTTCCAGACCGTCAGAGGTTGCAGCTCCACAGCCAGCATGACGGAGAGCTTAACTGGGGCGTGTTAATTGTCTCTTGCCTTAATGCAAGGCTCCTGGAAGCTGCCCAGTCATGTAAATGCCGAGCCGAGCACCTCGTGCTAGCCAGCGCACAGCCCCGAGCCACAGGCAAACGCAGAGCGACTCTGTCCTCTGCTCCAGGCTCCAGGGTGATGAAGAGCCTCAGAGCTCCCTCTCCTCAACGCCTCCATGCTTCACCCCGCCTGGAGGTGCAGTGTCCGTGCTGGCTGAGGGTCATGCTGCTAGTCAATGGTGGGGTCCTGTGGGTGGCCCGGGGTCACCATCCCAGCCATGGTGCTGTGCCTCCCCTCCCTGGGGCGCCTGCTCCTCTCCTGTCTGTCTGACCACCGTCCTGCTGTCCTCACTCTCCTGCCAGGGCTCGGCTGGAGGCCTTTTCCGACCACAGTGGGAAGCTGCAGGTGCCTCTCCAGGAGATCATAGACTGGCTCGGGCAGAAGGATGAGGAGCTCTCGGCACAGCTGCCCCTACGGGGCGATGTCCTCCTGGTGCAGCAGGAAAAGGAGACGCATGCGGTACGTTCCCTTGTGCCTTCCCTGCTGCCATTCGCTGCTAAGATGAGCTGCAGGTGGGCAGTCCTGCCTGGGACCCCGGCCTCCTGTCATTGCCCATGCCCACAGCCTATGAGTGCACCAGTCCTTGCTCGTCTCCATCTCTGTTTCCCGTGGAAAGGCAGAGCCCCAGTCCCGTAGCAAATACCCATGGCAGGTGACAGGTGGAGCGCATCTGGTTTTAGGCAATAAATCTGCATTACAGCCTCAAGTCATCTGCAGGTGCTGCAGCTGGCAGTGGGCTCCCGCACTTCTCTCCTAGTTTCCTCCTTATGTCCTACCTCTGCAAAGAGGGAGTTGCCTCTCACGGGCCTCTGCTTTTGGGATCCTGGGGCCTGAGGAGGTAGGTTGGTCTAAAGGTGACCTGGTGGTTGGGACATGAGTGATTCCTGCAGGAGCACATCATCATTGTCATATCTGAAACTGGGATAAACCCAGACAGATCAGAGTTTCCAGCTTCCCCGACCAGAGCATTTTGTTCTCGCTGCCCGTGGCTGTTGGGCTTTAGTTATTTTTACCTTGAAAACAAAACTAAACTGTTGCTTACTGTTGCTATCCCTCATCCTCCCTGGAGCTAGCCACTTCCCCGGCACACAAACAGCCAATCCAGCAGACAGTACCAGTGGGGAGGCTGCAGCTGGAGGGGAGGAGAGGACACCCTAAACCCGCCTGCCTCCAAAGTCTGCCCTGGAAGATGCCCTGCTTTGGGGCATCCTGCTGTTCCCCCCCCTTGCTCCTCCAGCAGCTGGACCTGTTGTTGAACGGCTGCTGGAAGGACTATTTGCATGAGCATGTTCTCACTGCATGAGTGAGGAGCGTCTCCAAGCAGTGCCTGTGAAAGCATCATCAATAAAGCAGTTCCTCTTGCACAGCCCTGGCTCAACACACCCTTCTGGGATCGCTGTTCTGCCTCTCCCCTCCAGCAAAGCTGCAGTCCAGACCTCTGCAAGAGCCACCTTCTTGCAGGTGGTCATTCCACCCCCAAACTGCAAAAATATTTCTCTGGTAACTTCCCTCTGTGTCTCCAGTGAGGTTTGGGCCCTGGCGTGAATGAATCACTGCAGCCCTCAGCGAGGGGGCAGCAGGGGCGTGATTCTCCAGCTCAGCCTGCTGTCTCATCTCTGTGCTCTGCTCTCCAGGCTTTCATGGAAGAAGTGAAGTCTCGGGGACCATACATTTACTCTGTCCTGGAGTCAGCACAGGCTTTCCTTTCCCAGCATCCATTTGAGGAATTGGAAGAACCAACTTCAGAAAGCAAAGGTCTGTGGAACCCCACCTTCTTTGTTCTCCCACAGCACAGCTCCCCTGGGGCTGGACCGGAGAGGGTAGAGTGGAGGTGGTTGGTGTGGCACAAAGCGGCACGTCAGTGCTCTGCCTCGAGCCATCACACACCAGGCTGTTTCCAGTCCTTTGGCCAAAGGTCAGACCGGCGCAGAGCAGTGCTTCTGTCCTGAGTGAAGGCAGAGGCTGCTGGCGCAGCCCATCATGGGGTGCGTCTCGTGAGGCAGTATCAGATGTGCTCTGGGGTAGGTTTTTAAAGGGCGTCAGGGCCTCTGCCTGTCAGGACAGAGAGCAGACAGAGGTCTGTGGGCAGGCCGGATACCTAGAGGAGCTGGTGCAGAGATGGATACTATTATCATGTGGTTTCCCTCCCTCTTTCCAGTTTTCCCTAGATTTTTATATCTCCCTTTTCCCTGCCCTCCCTCCAACTCTTGCCAACTCTCCTCTGGGCTGGGCTCTCATTTTTACTCTCCGTTCCCCTTCTGCTTTGCCTTCACAGATGTCTCTCCCCGGCACCGGATCCAAAACATCAGCCGCTTTGTCTGGAAGCAGGCGAATGTGGCCAGTGAGCTGTGGGAGAAGCTCACGGCCCGGTGTGTGGACCAGCACCGTCACATTGAACGGACACTGGAGCAGCTGCTAGAGGTGAAAGGGGCCATGG
This sequence comes from Charadrius vociferus, assembly GCF_000708025.1. Lineage (NCBI taxonomy): Eukaryota > Metazoa > Chordata > Aves > Charadriiformes > Charadriidae > Charadrius > Charadrius vociferus. The sequence continues at coordinate 125,326 of NW_009649308.1, forward strand.
AGGAGCTCAGCACGACACTGGACCAGGCTGAAAGTGTGCGCGAAACCTGGGAACCCATTGGGGACCTCTTCATTGACTCCTTGCCAGAGCACATCCAGTCCACCAAGGTATTTCTGGCTCTGAGAAGGCTCCAGCCTTGGCCTTAGAGGTGATGAGATGCTGCTTCCCAGGAGGGCAGTGCTGCTCCTCCTCGACTGCTTAGCCCAATACAGCCTCATTACTCGGGGTCTCGGGGGCCAGGTCCTCCCTCTGACAACCCCCTAACTTTGTGAGGGTGGATTTGGCCTGCAGTGTCCTGAGCAATTGGCTCTGCTGAGCACCTTGTCATGCCACAGACCTTACACAGGCACAGTGGCTCAGCATAGATGAGCCATTGCACACGTCCCAGTTCTCAAGAAATTTGAGTAATCTCCAGCCTGGCTGGCTTGTTTGGTTGCTTTTTTTTTTCCCACTAAGGTACCTTGTGGGAGGTTTAGCCAGCAGTATCTTGCCAGCCACTAGCTCACACTAGCTCATGGCAGAGGAATCATGTCCAAGTCCTGACCACTCGTATGCTTCTTTTCCTTCCTCTGCTGCCCTGTCACTGTTCCCCTGGGCATGGGACTCCAGCTGTTCAAAGAGGAGCTTTCCCCCATGAAGGATGGGGTGAAAGTGGTCAATGATCTTGCGCACCAGCTTGCCATCTCAGATGTCCACCTGTCCATGGAGAACTCCCGTACCCTGGAGCAGATCAACACGCGCTGGAAGCAGCTGCAGGTGGGAAGGAGTCAGGACCAAGCACTGCAAATAAACCACAGGTGGGAGGATGCTGGGGAAGGGCTGTCACTGCTGAGCTTCAAGGATGATAAAGTAAGGCTTGGCATGGGCAGGGATGGTAGAGCTTCTGTTCCTGGAGGAGGAGATCATCAGTTCAGTGTGAGGAAAGTGGCTGGTAAATCTGTAGAGGTCTTGAGCAAGAAAAGGCAATGGGAGGAACAAAGGATGCTGTCTGAGGAGAATCAGGGTCTGATGGGGGGGTCAGTACCACCTGTGGCTTTGTTGTCTGTGAAAATATGGATGCAGGTGAGCTGGAGATGTGGCCTGTGCTGCCTCAGCCTACGGGAGGAGGCGTAGAGGGCTGAGCAGACTGGGGAATGCGAATACCAAGGCAGGCAAGGAAGGAAGAGGACTTGCATGCTGGGGCATGTCTGAGTCCATCCACAAGCCTTCCTGAATGGGGTTTCAATGTGAAACGCCTGATGGACTGTCATTGAATTCTTCTGTCCCATTCTCCAGGCCTCCATAAACGAACGCCTGAAGCAGCTCCAAGATGCCCACCGGGACTTTGGACCAGGATCCCAGCACTTTCTCTCCTGTACGTGAGTGGGTTCTCCTGGCTTCCCACTGTGAGGCTGCCACTGCAGAGGGGCTTAGCATGGGCTGTGGCACAGGAGAATGGGGTGCAGAGTCCTGTTGCTGATCCCAGAGTCATGCATGCAGCTAGAAATGGGCCTGGGCCAGCGCCTGGTGCACAGGAACCAGAGCAGGAGGCATCTTCCAAAGTTAGCATTGTGCTACCTCACCTTGTGGGTATGAGCATGGTTCCCCTTCAGAGTGCAGAGATGTGGCGCTTGCAGCAGCAGCTCCCAGGTGATACTGGGACTGTGCCAGCCTCAGAGACTGGGTGAGCAAGACAACAGATGGCAGAAAAAGGCAGTCCCCCATATCCCGTGTTAGTCATTCCGAGGCCAAAAATGCACACGTTAAGGAGGTTTTAATTCACGTGGCGAGGCAGAGGGATGCTGCTCCTACAGAGCTGAGCTGCTGATGGCTCTCAGACCTGCAAAGAATGGGCAGCAGGTTGTGCTCCAGAGTCTGAGGTCCATCCTTGGAAATGTTGAGCCCCATGGGGTCTCCAGATGTCAGTGGGGTTTGTTGAGCCGTGTTTCTTTGCGGACCACGTCCTTCTGTCTGAAAGGAAAAGCAACTTTTCCAGTTGCTGGAATTGATAAGCTGCCTGTGACAAGGGAAAATAGCTGAGGGTCATAAAAGGGCTAGATAACAAACACAGGGTGGCAGGCAACTGGTATGGGATGCGTCCTCATCTTCCTGAGATACTGCAGCTGACACACAGAGTAATGGGAACAACAGATGTTGTGGGTGCGCAAGCCTGGCCATAACAGGCAGTGCTGTGTGTCCCCCCTGAATCCCAGCAGCTATAACCCCTGCCTGCTGGTGACCACAGCGCTGCCTTGGGCATCATCAAAAGCATCAGGAAGTGCCTCTGAGTTCTAAGCTCAGCCAGATTCAGAGCCCCTGTCTCAGGAGAGGCAAGACATCTCTGACAAGGCCAGCAGTCTTGTGCCTCTCTTATAGGCAGCATCCACTTGCCTGCTCCAACACTTCCAGTTGGTGATTTGGGAAGGTACAGCCTCTTCAGAGGCACCCACCTGCTGGCACAGTCCTGCTGCGCTCTCATCAGAAACAGCATCAACCAACAGGAGCGGTTGGTATTGATCTGACATCTGTGTCTGTCTCCTTGCAGCCTCTGTCCAGGTCCCCTGGGAGCGAGCCATTTCCCCCAACAAAGTGCCATACTACATCAAGTGAGTGTGTTCCCAGCCACAGCCCGTGGTCTCCTCTGGCACAGTGGGAACGGGAACTGGGGGGCAGTGAGAGGACTGGTCCGAATACTGACCTCCAGTGAAGCGTATTGCCCCCAACCTGGCAGAGCCAGGCTTTCCCCGCCTACTGCAATGCCCCAGAGGAGGGAGGAGATGCTGGCTGGAAGCAGCAGGGGCTGGCAGCAAGTGGGGGCATCCTCCTGTGGGCATCCTCCATGCTGCTGTGGCTGGGGAGGGTGCTCACTGGGCTGCAGCAGCCCCAGCACCTGCAGGCACTGGGGGACTTATTCCCAGGGCCAGACAGGTCCTTTTTTTAATCTCTTATGGCACCCGCTTGATTCCCAGTGTGACTCTGGGTTTCCTTCTACTTCCCTTCCAGCCACCAGGCCCAGACGACATGCTGGGACCACCCGAAGATGACGGAGTTGTACCAGACGCTGGGTAAGGAGGCTGCCACAAAACCATTGGAGTCGCATCTGCCTTTTCGCAGCGTGGGCTGCGATGCGAGTTCCCCCCAGCCCATCTGCTCCCCTTCGTGGCACAGGGGCCCCCAAAGCAATGGGGTGCGACCCCCTGCCAGGCTCTGCCTCTCCCCTTCCCTCGTGCACCCTGCTTCTGCTGGTGGGGCTGGGTCTGGGAACGGCAACTGCTGCTTGCTGCCCTGGAGATAAGGATGTCGAGCTGTGGTTTTATTCCTCTTCTCCTGTGTTATTGCAGCGGATTTGAACAACATCAAGTTCTCAGCGTATCGGACGGCTATGAAACTACGACGGGTGCAAAAAGCCCTGCGATGTGAGTGCGGGAAGTATTTCCCTCCTGCTGGGTCTCCCTGGATAAAGGCATTAAACTAACACAAGCTTTTATCAGCACATCAAAGGCAGGAGCCCACCAGGGGCCAGGTAGCTGAGGCAAGAAGTGCTGGGAAGATGAGCCTGTGGCTGAAAAGCTGAGCAAATCCACCGGAGAGGTGTCTGTGTCAGCGCCTTTCTTTGCAGGCTTAGGGTGGAAATGCCTCAAGGGCAGGTGTTAGACAAAGGGATTTGAGAACAAAGTGGTCCAGCTCAGAGTTACAAAGCTGTAGGATCGGGCAGGGGCTCACTCTGGAGCTCCGAGGGAGCCCAGAGAAGCCGTGGATGTAACCGAGAGCAGAAGCCAGCCTCTCTGGCAGGGGCAGAGAGGGCTCCACTACTTAAAGAGGAGGAAGGGAGCCAATAAACCTGACTTCTGCACTGTTGGTAAGACTCCAGTTAAAACAAGGATTAATAGCCAGGTGAATGTGATGCAATAGGAGTTCAACACGATACGTGGCTCTCTGAGAGGCAGCTGCTCCTTAGAAACTGCTGAGGGTTTTCCAGGGGAATCAGCGAGCAGGTGAATGGGAATCTGATGTGCCATCCTTGGCTGCTGGAGAGCTTTTGGCAAGGCCTCTCGTCTAAGGCTCTGTCAAAATTAAACAGCAGCAGAATGAGGGGAAAACCCCCTCCTGAATTAATCGTTCCCGAGAGGGGTAGCAGATACAGCCAGGCGGCAGAGGGTCCCAGGCAGACCTGTCCTCCTTGATGCTTTGTGAAAGGCCTGGAAGAAGGCAGTGAGTGAGGGTGAGAGGAGGTTTGGTACTTGGGGAGTTGAACCCTGGCTGCGCAGTAGTTTCACCACACTGTGGTGACCAGGCTGTCCCATATCCAGGGACATTCAGGGCTGATGTAGTGCAAATGGGGGAAAGCAGCAGTTAGCTTTCGCCACCCTGCAAAGATGTCCATGCAGCAGCAGCCACAGAAACACCAGGCATGGGGAGGAAAAGGGCAGAGAGCAAAACAGAGCCCTTCCATGTGCTGCTTGTGCATCTTTGATTGCCCATCTCTTGCATCTCACGTGCTGCGCTGGTGCCTTCTTCCCTGCCCAGAAATGGCGTGGAAGAATGTGAATAAGTGCTTCTTATTCAAGACGTACTTGAGAAGGGCAAGAAGGCTGCCAAGGCAGCTGCTCCTTGATGAGAGGTTTGGTGGAGTGAGTGGCCATGCAGGAAAGAGGCAGTGTGGGACACTTCAGAGCCATAAGCAGTCGTGGGCAGTGTGGACACAAGGGTGAGCAGGAGCGACGCTCATTGGAATGTGAACTGGTGGTCCCCAGTGCAACTATCAGCAGCTTTGATGGGAGAAGGGAAGACTTTTCCACAGAGTGAAGTTACGGTGTGGAAATGGCACGTGGTCCCCCAGGCACTGACAACATAAATGGTCTCAGAAGTGGAAAGACTTCCAGGAAGGAAAGATTCCTGGCTGCTGAACGCAGTAGCACATACAACCTGCAACCATAGAAACCTGAAAGCAGGGTAGCCAGGGTAGCTCACGCTGTCCCAGCCCCATTTTAGGTTTGTGCCTTGACACCTGCTACCGGTCAGAGCTGGAGATGGGTGTTCCACCTCTGGGCAGCTGTTTGTAGGGTCTGTATGAATCTGTGTCCCCTCACTCCCCCATGCCAGCCCCGCAGGAATCCGACATGTGCAGAGGCTGCCTCTGGGCAGCTGCAGCTCCGCATGTAGCCTTTCATGGGTGGCATTTTCATGGCCATGGCTGGCCACAGCAACAGGGAAGGAAAATCACACAGAATGGTGGCTCAAGTTGATTATAGGTGGAGATGTGGGTATTTTGGGAGGGGTTTATGGGTGGGAGAGCAATTCTGGGAGCTGTGTCCATCCTGCCACCATCTTCCCCACCACAGTAGGGCTGAGACTGCCCCAGGGCAGGGCAGGGCTGCATCTTCCTCCTCCTGGCTCTCACCTCTCCCATTTTCCTCTCTACCTCTGATGCCTCCACCTGTGCTTTTTGTGCAGTGGACATGGTGACCCTGGCCACAGCCTTGGAAATCTTCAACGAGCATGATCTGCAGCCCAGCGACCGGGCAATGGATGTGGTGGAGGTCATCCACTGCCTGACCGCCCTTTACGAGAGGCTGGAGGAGGAGCGGGGCATCCTGGTGAACGTGCCGCTCTGTGTGGACATGAGCCTCAACTGGCTGCTGAACGTCTTTGACAGGTACCAGTCCCTCGGCGTCCCCCTGAGCTGTGGGGCTGCCATGCTTGGAAGAAAACCTCCGTGCTGCTCTTCCAGCTGACAGTGCTGCAAAAAGACCCTGTCCATGAGAGAGGGGGCTGCCAGGCATGGGCTTGACTTTCTGAACCCCACCCCTCCACCCCCCCCATATAAGAAAACCTCCAAAACATTTCAAACCTGTGCAATATCTCACCTTGCAGTGGCCGCAGCGGGAAGATGAGGGCTCTCTCCTTCAAGACGGGCATCGCATGTCTGTGCGGGACAGAGGTCAAGGAGAAGTTTCAGTGTGAGTCCCCCATCTCCCTCCCCCAGGGCCTGGTGTGGAGTAACCTGGGGAATGTGGGAGTGCTTTTGTTTCAGGGCATAACCCTTCTTTGTCCAGAAAGAGCAGAGAAACTGCTTTCCTGTAGTGACTAATCTGCTTGCATTGCCACCCCTCCTGCCCTCCCTCCCAAAGCCTACGCCGCCTAAATTAGGAGGCATGTTTGCAGACTGGCTGGTGCTGCCGTGATCTCACTTGCATTGCACTCGAAGGACGGGTGCAGAGAAGGCAAACAGGCAACAGTTATGCAGTGCTTCCCAGAAGGAAAAAAAACTGGGGGGAGGGGGGAGCATGGCTGGGAAGTAGGTTTCGGACAAATTAAAGGAAGCCCCTTTCCTCACTGCGTTTTAACCATGGTACTGTCTGCCATGGGATGCTGCGGAGGGGTTAGCCTAGGAAGCACCAAGGGATTAAATAAAGGGATTGGGCAGATTCATTGAGGACAGGCCAGCTGTGGCTGTTAAAGAAGTGATGTTTTTAACCTCTGTCTCAAGAAGACTCTAAACTCCTGGTTATTGGGAGCTGGAAGGATACTCATAAAGGTTATTTAACTATAGCTCAGTTTTACCCTCTTACTTGAGCTCCTAGTGGGACACAGGTGGTGGAGTCCCTGATCTGATCCACACACCATGCCCGCGTGCTGCCCGGTGTGTCGGGGCATCAGCTGTGTCTCTAACAGGGCTGTGTGTCCATCCTGTTGGCAGATCTCTTCAGCCAAGTAGCGAACGCTGGGGGACTGTGTGACCAGCGGCACCTTGGAGTCCTGCTCCATGAGGCCATCCAGGTCCCGCGCCAGCTGGGGGAGGTGGCGGCGTTCGGGGGCAGCAACGTGGAGCCCAGCATCCGCAGCTGCTTCCGCTTTGTGAGTAGGGTGCCGTGGCCCATGTCATCTCTTCTGCAGCAGATGTGCCAGGGAGAGGCTCCGGAGGTGGCGAGGAGCTTTCACCCCATCACAGCCGGGTCCTAGCTCTGAGCAGCCCCTTTCTCTCCCCTCCTCAGAGCAATGGGAAGCCTGCCATCGAGGCGTCCCAGTTCCTGGAGTGGGCCAACCTGGAGCCGCAGTCCATGGTGTGGCTGGCCGTGCTGCACCGAGTGACCGTGGCTGAGCAGGTGAAGCACCAGACCAAGTGCTCCGTTTGCCGGCAGTGTCCCATCAAGGGCTTCAGGTAGGGGTTGTGATATGGGACCTTGGCCCCCAAGGGAAATGTATGGTGTCCTGCGGGAGGGAGCGGAATTTGCTCTATGCTGTTGGAGGAGCTTAGTCCTCTGCAGCAGTGTCTTAGGCAGGTCAGACCAGGTGCCAGCAGAGGGGAAGGAGCAGGATGCTTTTCTGGGGACTTTAGCCGTCATCCCCGTGGGTTTAGTGGGGTGCGAGAGCAACACAGATCACATCTGTCTGCTGCTGAGCTCTCCTTGGGCTCCAAAATGATGTATTTTTGCTGATTCTCACTGCCTCCTTATGGCTTTTTGATCTCTCCAGGTATCGGAGCCTGAAGCAGTTCAATGTGGATATCTGCCAGACTTGCTTTCTCACCGGGCGAGCCAGCAAGGGCAACAAGCTGCACTACCCCATCATGGAGTACTACACCCCGGTATGGGGCTGGGCTGGGAGGGTCTTGGCTCATAGCGGGTCCCTGTTTATGGTAGAAGTCTTGCGATGTTTAGGCTGGTGCAGCCCCAGAAGGGGATCCCTTGTAGGCTTTTGTTCCCCTCCCCGTGCTGGAGGTTGCCTGTGTCCCTGCTATTCTGGGGCTCGTGGTGAGCGGGATGCATGGCATCCGCCGATACCCAGCTTGGCTTGTGCCAGGCCCCATGACAGGCTGGCAGAGCTGCCACGTGCCCTCCTTGCTTTCTCAGTTGTGTCTGCCTCCTCCTCTGTGGACCTCATGCCCAGCCCCAAGGGACTTCTTTCCTGCAGATGCTGACTTGTGATCTCCCACTTTTCATTAAAGCAACACCTTGGTAATGTTTGTGTCTGCAGACCACGTCCAGTGAGAACATGAGAGACTTTGCCACAACGCTGAAGAACAAGTTTCGGTCCAAGCAGTACTTCAGCAAGCACCCGCAGAGAGGTTACCTGCCCGTCCAGTCCGTACTTGAGGCTGACTTCTCCGAGACGTGAGTTGGCTGGCCCCTGGGCTGTGCCTTTCGACCCTGCCTGAGACATGGGCTCCATGGATGGAAACAGCATCTCAGCTGTGAGACAGGGCTCCCGCGGGAGGGCTGGAGGGAGCACTTGCTCTGGGAGTGATATGGCCACTAGTTCTTGGAGGAGCAGAGATTTCAGTCTCCTTCTCCAGCCTGTCCCTGGCTCTTCTCAGCCCAGGTGAGACCAAGGCAGCCTCTCCAAGCCCTAGCTTTGAGGGAGGACTGCCAAGCCTCGCTGACCAGTGTGCATCTCTTCCAGACCAGCCTCCTCCCCGATGTTACCGCACGCCGACACCCACTCCCGGATCGAGCACTTTGCCAGCAGGTACCACCACTGGGCACCGCTGTCACACCAAGGCACAGACCATGACTCTGATGGGCTTGGAGGGGGTTTGGGGCAGACGCATGGTGAGCTCTTGCTGCCTGCAGCCCCCTCCACGCTTTCCAGCACGCTGCCTGGTAGGCAGAGGATGGCTGGGGCGGGCTCAGGCTGCAGTGCCATTGGGAATAGGCAGCCGCAGGGTCAGGCAAACCTGCCTGCACCACTTTGCTCCTGCCAGCGACACGGCTGATGCCACCCAAATTGGCAGCAAGCACCGTGCATGTGACATCTGCTGCCTTAATGATGAAGCAGCCTCCTGCCCTTCCCAGTACGAGCCGCTGGTTGGATTCTCACTAGGCAGATCCCTCAATGTCTTCCTCTGCCCGCATGCTCACCAGTGCTGCCTGCAGGCTTCCCGTTGCCGTTGCCTTGTGGTTTGTAACGCTCCTGCCCTCGCCACGGGTCCAGGCAGAGTGGGGACCTGAGGAGCACGGGGAGCTCAGGCCCTAGGCTGGGGCTGGTACACTTTCACCCCTTTCCTTTGCTTATGCAGGAGGAGGCTGAGCCGGCTGCGTGCTAGCGGCCCTTTATTCCAGATACTGTCAGCCAGAGCAGCAATGTCTTTTTTTTTTTCTTTTTCTAAAAAGAGACTAGAGCCAGTAAAGAGGGGCAGAGTGGTGCACGTCAGGAGGCCCTGCCAGAGAGGGGTCTTGCAGGGGCTGCTGTGCGTAGGGCTCACTGAGCAGACATCCAGAGTGTCTCTGGCCATATCTCAACCTGTTTCTCTTTCCTCCAGACTTGCAGAGATGGAAAGCCAGAACTGTTCTTTCTTCAGTGACAGCCTGTCCCCTGATGATAGTCTGTGAGTTCTGCCTTCGTTCCCTCCCCCTCACCTCCTTCTGAGGCAGGGCTCCTGTGGCTCCATCCCTGCCTAGCCAGGGCACTGAAATGGTTTCCGTCCCAGCTCCTTTGAGTCTGAGGCTCTTGGGCACCCCCAGCTACCCAGCAGTGCTGAGCCACTTCTGAGCTCTAGTCCTGGAACAGCCAGAATGAGCTCCCATATGAAACCACCTCCCTCCAGGCTGTCCTTCCCCAGGGGCACACAAATCCTGTGAGACCAATGTTCCTCACTAAGGTGTTTCTCCACCTGCTGCAACAGGGATGAGGACCAGTACCTGCTGCGCCATTCCAGCCCCATCACCGACAGAGAGCCTGGGGGCAGCCAGCAGGTTTCAGGGAGCCTCAACATGGATGACAAAGGAGAGCTGGAGCGAATCCTAGCCCACTTAGAGGATGAAAACAGGTAGAGGCATGGGCAACTCTGGAAGTGGGGTTTATAGCCTAAGGCAAAGGGCTGGAGAAGCCTGGCAGAGCTCAGAGTGGAGCCAGGGGATAGATGCTGGGGCTCGAGGTGGGG
>NW_009649308.1:135230-139231 GCF_000708025.1 Charadrius vociferus
GGAAGAGCTGAATGAGCTGGTTTGGAGAGTGTCTAGGCTGAGCCCTAAAACCTTCATGGGAACACTCAGTGAGGGTGTGCTCTCCAAGGAAGGGAGAAGACGCTGTTCCTCAAAATGTTCTTTCCCCCATCCCCAGAACCTATTCCCCTCCTGAAACCCAAACTGGTTGAAGTGAGCCCAGGGCACTGCTGTCTCTCTTGTCCCTGAGGCTCTCACAAACAGTGGTGGTGCTACTCTGGACCACATGAGGTGAGCCTGTAGGCACTGCAGATCAGCTCGGGAGGAGGGGATGCTTTCCCTGCCCTTGTTCTCAGTTGTTTAGGAAGTAGTTGCATGTCTTCTTGTAAACTGCCTGAGTAGGGTAGAGCTGCAGGCAGGGTACCTTGTGGTGCAAGGACAAAGTCCAGGAGTGTGCTTATCCTCAAGCTTCACATGTGGCAAAGCCTCCAGAAGCTGTCAGGTGTTTCCAGCACTCTCTAGAAAGTAGAGCAGTGATGCTGACCTAGGCTGTCTTGCAGGATCCTCCAGGGAGAGCTGAGACGTTTGAAATGGCAGCATGATGAGGCGGTAGAGTCTCCAACCTTGGCTACAGGCTCTCCTGAATCAGTGCAAGACCCACGTAATGATGAGCTCCTGGCAGAAGCACGAATCCTCCGACAGCACAAGAGCCGCCTGGAGACCCGCATGCAGATCCTGGAGGACCACAACAAGCAGCTGGAGTCTCAGCTGCACCGGCTGAGAGAGCTGCTACTGCAGGTAGTCTCAGAGAAGGATCAGGGGAAGCCCATCCTTGGGGTGGGCTTTGCCATAACAGAGCTGGAGCAGTGGCAGAACGGGATGGTCAAAAGATGGGGAGGAAAAGGACAGAGGATCATGACAACCTACCTTCTTTCTCCAGCCTCCTGCAGAGACAGATGGAGTCTCAGCTGCACCGGCTGAGAGAGCTGCTACTGCAGGTAGTCTCAGAGAAGGATCAGGGGAAGCCCATCCTTGGGGTGGGCTTTGCCATAACAGAGCTGGAGCAGTGGCAGAACGGGATGGTCAAAAGATGGGGAGGAAAAGGACAGAGGATCATGACAACCTACCTTCTTTCTCCAGCCTCCTGCAGAGACAGATGGCAACCAGTCTGAAGGCAGCCAGGCAAAGGAGAAAGAGCACAACACCCCTGACACCGAAGCTGCAGGTGAGGATGGGGGTCGGGCTGAGCTCTCAGCCCCGCTCCCTTGGTTCAATGTTGCAGGAAGCTGCCTGTGCCCTGCCCTGACGTCCTGCAGAGATGCTGGCTGGCGAGGTGGATGTCCAGAGAGGCTGCTCACCCCCCTGCCTTCTTTCCCACTGCAGATGAGGTGGAAGCCAAAACCCAGGAAGTCAGCATGTGCCTGGAAGACATCATGGAGAAGCTGCGGAGCGCCTTCCCCAACTCTCGAGGTACTCGAGTGAAATCTCCCTCTCTGGCCTCTTACTGCTCCCTCAGATGAGGTTTTCCCCACAGAGCCCTGCCCCGGTCCCAGCTTCTCTGCGACAGCCGATCCCCCGCAGCACCTACAGCCAAGAGCTATGCTGCTGCGGCGCTGCTAGGACTGGTGTGTGGCCTGGGCACAGAGAGGATGAGGAGGAGGTTTCACACGTGCGAGGAGAGGCGATCAGAGCTGCTGAGAGTATGGTCCAACTAGATCCCCCCAGCTGAGCTACAAGGCACCCTCCTGCCCTGCTCAGGACCTCACACCCTGCGGGGGTCCCCACAGCGAAGACGGACAGACCTGACAGCATCGAGTTTGCAGCGATGACCTTGAGCCCCTTCCTCGCTTCATCCCTGTCCAGACCCCTCTCCAGGAGAGGTGGAGGCCCCAGTTACCTGGCAAGATGGAAGCAATGGTGCAAGCTCTCCTAGATGCTCATGGACAGCTCTTCCCAGCAGGGATGGGGACTGGGGGATGCGCATGTGGACAGCTCTCTCCTCGCCCTGTGGGTTTTGGTGTCGGTCTTTCTGCTGTCCCTCTGTGCTCCAGCCCGGGAGTAGCACGCTGTCCCTCACCCAGGCTGCTCATCCGTGTGCCGGGGGGAGACATTGCTTGCTGCCAGCACTAACACAAGGCTGGGGAGAGCTTCCCTCTCTGCCCACGCAGACCCTTGCCCATTTTCTGCCATCCCTGAGCAGGATTCCCCCGGCTCTGCAGCAGCCTTGTTCTAACCAGGTGGCTCCAGGTCCTATTTTCCTGACCTCTCCATTTCTCTTTCAGGTATGACCTCCCTTATCTAACACCTCCTGTGAGCCAGAGGCTTTTCCTTACCAGCTACCTGGCTGCTTTCCTCCCCCTCCTCTCCCTGCCATGCTCCCTGTGCTGCGGCAGACCTCGCACAGACTCCCTCCGAGCCGGTCGTGCAGGATGCTTGCCAGCTCCAGAAGATCTCAGGGGAATATAGGTCATGCAGGAGTGGGACTGTGGGCTCCCCAGGAGGCTGGCTCCGTCACTCGGCCACAGTGTCCAAGCCTGGGTGGAAAGGTTCAGAAGAAAGAACTGAAGCCGTGAAAGCTGCCTGTCTCCCCCGTGCTCGCCGGCTGCTGCCTTTGACTGCAGCCCTCGGGGGATGCAGAGCTCAGCATCCCACTCCTCTTCAGTTATGCCCAGGGACCTCCAGGCTTTTGGGCACCAAAACGTTGCTGGAGCCACCCGGTTTTTAGAAGAACTCTTTCTAACAGCATCCAGCTGCCGGCCTTACGGTTTGAACTCTCCCTGCCTCCCAGGGCTCTGCAGCCAGCCAGGCATATACCGCCTGGTGGGGAGAGTCTGTGAGGTTTATGGAGTAGGGATGAGTCCATGTTAGAGCTTCAGCCCAGCTAGTAGCCTTATCTTGAGAGGGTCTTTATAACAGAGCCTTATCATTTAATTTGCATATATTTCTATATATTATATATATATTCTGTACTTAAATACTCTCATGGACTCACTCCATTAAATTCTAATACTGTAAGTGCAGCTGCCCTTCACTGTCAGTCCAGCCCAACATCTGCTCCTGTGGGTACCAACACCTTCCCCATTGCTGGTGCTGCCTTGGAGAGGGGCTGCAGCGGGGGAAGCTCAGCAGAGAGCTGGACCGGCAGCAGATAGTCCGTCGCACCTGGTTTCTTGGGGAGCTGTGCCTTTGCCATGGCACAGAGAGCCCGTCCTGCCTGAACCCGGCTCCATCCCTGGGGACCCTCAGCTCCTGCAGCAGCCCATCCCCATGGTGCTGCAGGAAGGGGTTTCTCCAGCCGTAGCTCCGGCCCTGGGGCCACCAGGACATGGGGCTGTGATGCAGGAGCACAGCGGTGCGGGCAGGCAGCAGGACAGGCAGGGCATCTCCTTGCTGTCCTCAAGGAGCAGCTGCCCTGCAGCTGTCCCCCAATTTGAGTTGGGCTAAGGGACCGGAGGCACTTGTTGGAAGCAGGCGAGTCCCACTGGGCAGTGAAGGAGGCTGTCCTGCAAGCCGGCAGGGTAGCTCGGTGGTGGTGGCTCCTGGTCCCAAAGGTTCCCTCAGGCTGGCTGTCTCATGGTGTGTTATGTCGAGGAAGAGGTAGAGTCAGGTGCTGTGAGTGGAGGCTGAGATGGCCCTGGTGCTCTGGGGCCACAGGCTGTGGAGGGGTGAGATGCCTGAGCCCTCGGGGCAGGGCAGACCGCGGGCAGAGCTGCATGTCCATGCGCAGCATCCTGCCCAAAATGGGGCTTGCTGTGAGGACAAGGACGTGTTATTGCTGGCTGGGATGGGATGCGGTGGTGAGCTGTTTGGGGAGGTTTGGACCAAGGCAGTGTGTGGGGGGGCACGGGGCTCTGCGGTTGGTGTCGGTGTGCTGGTGGAGGGGCGAAGCAATGCCCGCACTGGGAATTCGGCAGCGCGAGCCTTACGGTGGGGTGTTGGAGGCCTTGTGCTGCAGTGTCCGCTAGCAGCGGTGCGGGTTGCTGTCCGTGCCACCCCCTCTCACACCTGGGTGAGCGGCAGGGGGGGAGTACCGGGGGGCCCGG
>NW_009649308.1:139338-141342 GCF_000708025.1 Charadrius vociferus
GGGGAGAGAGGTTTTGGCGTGAGGATGAGGTCGGGAATACCCAGCCTGGGGGGAGCTGGAGGAAGGAAAAGGCAGGATGAGGGCAGAGCTGCTGGCCCCGGTGCCAGATGTGGGGAGCAGCGGCAGGCCGGGCGGGTGCTCGGGCTTTGTTTGGGAGCCGGGATGCGGCAGGGGGGGGAGCAGGCTGGCTAATGCTCTGGTAACCATGTACTGTGGTGCTGCTGTCCTCGCTGCTTCGCGCCATCTCTGCTTTGGAAAGAGAATAAATTTGTATTTATACCGAGACCCGGATCGGTGCTCTGGCCTCTTCTATCCGTGTACCTCGGCTGGGTCACTCCTGGCACTGTGCCACCCTGGCACCGCTCCTGCAGGGCTGCTGGGACGTGGATGTCCCTGTGCCCTGTGTCATCCTGGCTGTCCACACCATTCGAGGCAGAGCAGAAGCTGTGAGCGAAGCCCCGGGCTCCCCAGACACAGGTGCATCCCCTGACCACCATCTTCCTTCATCCTTTTCCAGCAAGGTCTGGTCAGGGCCATGCGGCAGCCTGAGGGCTGGGACAAGGGCTGTGTGGGGACAGTCCCTCTTCTTCGCCCGGGAACTTCTGCTGTAGGAAACCCTTCAGCCCCAGGAAGGATGTAGGCAGCAGTGGGATGCTGGGCAGGCAGTCCTCTCCCTCCATGCTTTCTCCCTGGAACATCTTTAGGTCTCCAGTGCCCAGGGGTGTCCAGGTGCCTCTGCCCCAAGTGCTGACCATGTTCCCCGTGTCTCCATGGCACAACGAGGGGCTCAGCTGAGGACTAGCCCCGGGCAAGGCTGGGGGGCTCTCAGGCCCTCCCCACCATGCAGGCTGCAGCCCAAGCCTTGGCTGGTGGTGAAGCCTGCCCAGGACTGATACTTGTAGGGCTGGACCTGCTCTCACCCCTGCCTGGAAGGGCTGGTGGTGCTGGGAAAGGCTTGACAAGGTGCTACTGCAGGGGACAGCTCTCACACAGGAGAGCTTCAGGAGCTTAAATGGGGGTGAAGCACAGCCTGTTTAACACCCCCTCTGAAGGGCAGAGCAAAATGCTCATCCCTGTGCCGAAAGCTCCAGGGCAAGGCAGGAGGTGCAGGCTGTGATCAGGGAAGCAGGTCACGTCCAGGAATGAATCCAGCACACGGTGCCAGGGAAGAGCTTTTATTTCTCAGCCAGCAAAGCTCAGTGGGACCCAGCTGAAAGGCGCTGGAGCCGATGAGTCGGGGCAGGGAGGCGGCAGGCGCTGTTGCACAGCGGGGCTGGTGGTCCCGGCGGCGGCGGGGTGAGGACAGGATTCTTCCCGTGTCACTGCAGGGCCAGTCCCTGGCCCTGGGGCTCTCTCTCAGGGTACAGCAGTCCCGCTGCCTGTGCTGTGCCTCCTAGTCAGTGGTCCAGCAGCCTTTCCCCCATCCAGGGGTAACTGGCCCTGCTCAGGGCTGGCCGTGCCCCAGGATCGTGGCTCCAAGCTCTCTGCTCTTGCTGCACTACCTTGGGGGTGCATCACTCCCTTCCCTGGCTGCTATGGGGTGGGGGGTATTTCTGTCCCTCTTCCCAGCTCCTCGTCTGCCCCCGAGCACCCATCCTGGAGCGCTGCCCCAGGGTTGAAGCTCTCTGGGGGGATGCTGCCTTCCCCACCATTTTCTGGGTCGCTGCCTGCTTGCTGTTCCATGCAGCCCCCCTCTTCCAGTGCCTCTTTGGGGGTTTTGCCCTCCAGCTCCGGGATCCCCTCAGCTGGCTCCAGCTCCTCGCTGGGCGTCCCTGGCTCTGGGGGTCCGCCTGGCTCAGCTGTGGCCATGCTCCCCGTGCCATCGCCCTCCCTGACTCCCTGCTCCAGCCCCAGCCCTGCTGCCTCTGTCCCCCCTGTTGCCCCACATTGCCCTACAGCCAGCTTTTCCATCTCTGCTGCTGGGCTCTCCTCCACTCTGTCCTCCTCCACCTTCTCTTCTTCTTCTTCTACCTCCTCCTCCTTCTCCCTCTCCTTCTCCTCTTC
>NW_009649308.1:141408-147627 GCF_000708025.1 Charadrius vociferus
CTTCCCCCTCATCCTCTTTTTCTTCCTCCTCTTCCCCCTCCTCGTTCTCACCTTCCTCCTCTGCCCCCCTCTCTGCTCCCCAGCTCTCTGGCTTTGTCCCACAGCTGCCCAGGTTTGCTTCTTCCCCCAGTCCTGCCCCATCCCTCCCTTCCACCTCCACCCCTGCCAGCTGCCCCTGGGCTGCTTCTCCTCCTGGTACTGCTCCTTTACACTCAACCCCGGGGGTCCCTTGTTCTCCTTGGTCAGCCCCTGGTTGTTCTGTTTCTTCGGTCCCTGCACCCTGCTCCCCCTGCCCAGGGGTCTTCGGGACCCCAACCTCACCCTGGAGTGCCTCTTCCTGCAGCATTGCCCCGTTGCCCACCTCCCCACTCTGCTGCCCCTCACTGGCCTGTGGCCCCCGGGGCTGCTGGAAGAGCCCTTGGTAGCGCTTCCGATCCTCCACATGCTTCTTCCTCATCCTCTCCCCCAGCTGCTTCAGCTCCTTCTTCACGGCGGCCGCCATGGAGGGGTCCAGGTGAGCCACCCGCAGGAAGTCTTCCCGTGCCTCCCGCTCATTCCAGACAGCAGCGTGGGCCTTTGCCCGCTTGAAATAGGCCTTGGCGTTGTCTGCCGGGAGAGGAGAGCCCCCGGTGGGGGTCCTGCAGCTCAGGGCCACCAGCCACAGGAGCTAGAGACCCTGGGAACCCAGGGGACACAGAGCACAGGTACCATCATGAGCAGGAGAAGATGGGGTGAACATATTTGTAGCTAGGGTTACCATCATGGGCAGGTGGACTTTGGGACATGCATGTACCACCGTGAGCACCAGGGGACATGGGGGACAGGGATCACTGTGGGCAAGGGGAACCATGGTGGGCAGCAGGTCTGGATGATATGGGACAACATCATGGGCAGGGGGACCTAGAGGACATGGGGTGCAGGTGCTATTGTAGGCAGGGGAAACCAGGAACACAGGCAACATCATGGGCAGGAAGATCTGGGACATGGGTTCTGCACTGGACAGGGGGATCCAGATGACATAGGTGTACCATCACAGGCAGAGGGACATGGGATGACCATTGTCATGGATAGGGGATCCAGAGGACAGAGTCCCTGGGGGCTGTGGGCACAGCTGGGGGGTGGGATGCAGGGCATGGGTACCGTTGTGTTTCTGGAGGAGCTCCGTCGTGTGCTCCAGCACCTCGTAGTACTCGCCCAGCTCCAGCTGGCACTGGCAGTAGTTGAGGACCAATGGTGTGACCAGGCTCTCCAGCTTCAGCCAGCCATCCTCCCATGGTTTCTCCTGCCCCAGGGAGCCACAGTGGGCGGTTCACAGCTGTGTCTGTCCCCTCCTGGGCACCTAGGGCCCACAGGGCTTTGCTGAAGAGACCCAGGTAAGGATGAGAGGAGGTGGCCGGGTCCTGCTCACCTTGGCCTGGAGGTTCCTCAGGCAGATGACAGCCTCCTGGTACTTCGCCGCTGCCTGCCCAAACTCCTTGCGGAGGACGAGGCGGTTGCCTTCGCTGTGCAGCACAGGCACTGCCGCCAACTTCTCCTCCTTGCTCATGGCCCAGGTGTCACGCTTGTACGCTGAGGGCTCCTCCACCTGCACAGGCAGTGGGACCTGAGCTGCCTACCCTGGCTGTGCCCACGCTGGCAGCTAGCCCCACCATCCCCCTTACCCTGAACAACTCCATGATGAAGATGAGGGGCTGTGGTGTTCGCTGCAGCTCGTCCAGGTCTTCATAGCCTGTGCTGTGGTAGTCAAACATGTTGCCCATGCCACAGCGGTGCTTCTGCCCTTCCAGGGGGTCCCGACCCTCTGCGATCCTCCGCATGCCCCTGGAGACCAGGGCGTACATGCCTGTGTGCTGCAAGGAGGGGGAGCACCCCGCTCAGCCGCGTGGGGCCAGGCTGCACCCCCTCCCTCTTGGGCAGCCCCCCTGGTGCTGTAGCTAAGTGACACCTGCGCTCCCTGTGCTTGCACTAGGCAAGGCTGGAGCATCTCTGGGGGGCATGGTCCTGTGCCCTGGCTCTGCAGAGAGGAGGGGAGTGGGCGCCTGTGGGCCCCTCACTCACGATGGCATCACACCAGAACTCAGCCACCTCCCCGGCTCTCATGGAGCTGAGCAGCGTCTCCCAGATCTCCAGCTTGAACATCTTGCCCACGATGATCTCCATGGGGATGCCAGCTTCCCGGCTGTCGTCGATCACTGTCCGCTCAAAGTCATCCTTCAGCGTCTGGAAGTGGAAGGTGATCTGCCCCGGAGAAAACTCAGTGTCGAGCCGGGGCAGGCACTGCAGTGAGAGCCCTCCATCCCCTTGCCAGTCCCGAATCCCTCTGCCATGGGGCCAAGCCTGCTCCCAGTGAGGTGCTGGTTTGATTGGCAGCTCTCCATCCGCAGCAGGAGATTGTGCCTCCTACCCACTTATCTTAGACAGCAAGCAGATGGTGGAATGTCTTAACGCCCATCACTGCTATATCTTGCTACTCTCTTTGGCTCCCCCTTTATAACCGAGTACAGAGGACCTGATGGAACCCACACTGATCCGCCCTTACCCATGGGCTGGGGAATCTCAGAAACCTGCAAAAGCTCCCTGTTGGCACACCTGACTCCTGTTTGACACGTCAGGAAAGGCAAATTTCCAGCAACCCGGCAAATTTCCAGCAACCCATCGTGGCTGCTGAGTTCCGACAGCCCCAGGACAGAGGGAGGAGGTGAGTAACAGCACCAATGCAAGATGAAGGTAGTCGGCAATGTCAGCTGTCACTGTGAGGGCAATGTGGCTTCCTGTGCCCAAAACAGCCCTTCCTGCCACCCCCACACCCCCCACCTTGCGAGGGATGTTCCCATACCACAGACCCGGAGCTCAGCATGTCCTGTAACGGGCAGGGATGGCAGTGTTGGACCCACTCCCCTCTCCTAGGGCTTTGGG
Organism: Charadrius vociferus; assembly: GCF_000708025.1. Taxonomy (NCBI): domain Eukaryota; kingdom Metazoa; phylum Chordata; class Aves; order Charadriiformes; family Charadriidae; genus Charadrius; species Charadrius vociferus. Next base: position 144,325 of record NW_009649308.1, read on the forward strand.
ATAATAACCAAGACGACTTACCTTGCTCCCATCCTGCAACTTCGGCAGCTCCCCTTGGCCTCCATGCAGAATCTTCTTTTTGACCCCTTCCACATTCAGCAGGTAGGTTTCCTCCATGGCTGCTCCCACTGGCCCCCAGGAGCAGATCACAGGCACACGAGCACGCTCTGGCCCTTGTCGAGCTCCACACCTTCCTCAGGGTCTCTCCCTTCCTTGACTATCTGGAGACACATGTCATCTCCTGGGGTGCCACTGGCTTTTTGCTTTCTGTGCTGGGGCAGAGCTTGGAAGCCTTTTCCCCTTCTCCTGCCCTTCGGGGTGCAAGAGGGACGTCCTGCCGTGGCACAGCCTCACTGAAGCCCACGGTGCCCTCTGTTGTGTTCTGGAACTGCCTTTCTAATCCTCTTCCCACCCTGCCAGGTTAATCTGGGATTTGCCAGCCTAGTCTGTGAGGAATTAAAGAAACTCCCTAATCAGGAGAGCCTCGTTCCTCCCACAGAGTGACAGCTCACGGAGTCCCCTTCACACGCAGTCTCCCTTTGACCCAGCCACACGAGGAGCACTTCAGTGAAGGAGCCCAGCAATGATGGCGCGAGCACCAGCCAGGGGCTGCCTGTGGTCAGACACAAGCTGGCAAGAGACAGTGCTTGTCTGTGCTCCAGAGACCACTGAGGAACAGACCAGGGTTGGGAACAGTACTTTATTGCGTCTCGTTTGCAGACACAAGCATTCCTCAAACACAAGAACAAGCTCCTACCAGGCCACAGCCCTCAAAGTCCAAGACTCAGTAAGATCTGATGCAGAAAGATGCACTACACTGTCCCAGGGAGAACTAAACCCCTCTGGGAGAATGGTGCTGTTGAATATTTATAGTAAATCCAGTGTTTTGGCTGCTCTCACAGGCATAGTCCAATTCTTTAGTTCCACTAGCCAAGCCCAGCACGATGTATGTGAGAGCAGCTTTGGACACGGAACCTCTAGCACTGCCCGGTGGCACATCTGGCAGCAGAGGTGTGTGACTACAGCGAAGACTTCAGCGTGGCAGATGAACAACACTTCCAGCTCTGCTCGTAGGTACAAAGACCCAGGCTCGTTCCTCACTTCTCCATGAGGGACTCCAGCTGCTCCTGCAGGGACGTCATCTGGGAAGAGGGAGCGAGGCATTACAGTAAGGCACGGCTGGGACTCCTGGCAGCTCCAGCCAAAGAGTTCTGTTTTTCGGCGGATCTCCCACCTACGCCAGTGGCTGCTTTGCCTGCACATGGCAGGGAGCCGTGCCTGGGCACCTCTGGGGCAGAACTCAGCACTGCCCACAAGGCGAAGCTGCACAACAGGAACCTCCTGCCTTGGTACCTGGTTGAAACCCAGCAGAGCTGCCCAGGCAGGAAATCTGCCAAGACCCTGCAGGTCCTGCCTTCTTGTAGATGGGTACTAGTGGCTTTGTGTCATGTTTTACCCCAGGCAGCAATCCTAGCAGCCTCAGGCTGCTGACTAGACATGTTTTGGCTCACCGCTCCTTCAGAAGGAAGGCTGTGATCAATCCCCTTTCCTATACCTCCTTATACCTTAGGAAGCTCCACGTAACTACAGATGAGGTACAACCACACCTGACCTGTAACACTGGAGTTCAAAGCAGCTGGTGTGGTACAAGATTCAGGAAACTCTGTCAGAGGTCAAGCCTAGAACCGTGTCGTGCCCCAGTCCTTCCTGCTCCACTGTGGGAGTTTCCTCACCTGCTGCTTTTCTCGCTCTTCCTGCTGCTTGAACTCATCCAGCACGGCCTGGAGACGGGTCTGCAGAGACAAACGTGCCAGCCCACAGTTATCAATGTGTTCTCAGCTGGAACTGGCATAACATGTCAAATGGTGCAGGCAAGCCCCAAGCTGCACTGACAACCAGCCCCCTTGTCTCCTGCGGTTTCATGGATTGCTTTGCCTCCATAGGGAAATGCTGGAGTGTGTATGGTCACACCCCAATTATTTTTAATCCAGCAGGCAAAGGCTCCTGGCTTTTTCATGGCAGCAGCTGAATCAGTCTGCTGGATCTAACGGCAAGCCAGTGCTAAGCAGAAGACTTGAAGAGACCCCAGGAGAGCTCTCACCTTGAGAGCCAGGTTCTCCACTTTCATGATGAGATCTTCCTGGCGCTTCCTCCTGTCCTGGGTCTCCTGGAGTTTACTTTTCAGGTTGTCAATCTGTTTCTGGATCCCCATGACTGGAAGAGAGAGTGAACTTGGACCCAGAGCAGCAGCAGAGCTGGGCAGCACAGCCTGCCTGGGACCCTGGTGATTCTGCTGCACTCTGCTGCCCACTCACCTATCTGGTTGGACCCCTCATTCTCCTGTTGCTGCCCATCGGACTCATTGAGCTTGTCCTGCAGCTGCCTCTCCAAGTCCTCCTCAGCGTCCATGATGTTCAGGTCTTCGTCATCATGATGATCCCTCTCATCTTCATCTTCGCTGCTGCTGCTGATGTCATTAAATATTTCCCGTAGTTCATCATGTTCTAGGGGGTTGCAAAAGGGAAGAGGAAAAACACAGCTGATGACCTCCCAGCACCCTTTCACTGCTGGGGACCACCATCAGTACAGGGTGCGTGTCTCAATGCCCTCTCTCCTCTGCTCTGGTTAGGTCTTACCCTAGAGAGAATGGGTCCGACTGATTACTTAGTGGCTAGAAAAAAAACAACAGCCTTCCCCACTGCACCTGAGGAGCCATGGCCTTGCTTATGTCCCGACATCCCGGGGGAGGAGATGTCCAGGCTGGTGAGCGAACCATGGTTGTCTGCTTCTTTTGTTTCATCTTCAGCAATGACTTCCCAGCCTGACAGCAGGAACACACGAGTCAAGGAAAAACAAGGAACACGAAAGATGCAGTACGATGAAAGAATGCTAAAAACTGGAGGAGATCACTGCTCCTTCAACAAGTCTGGCCTTGCAGCTATGGATATCCAGGATGAACCACCCCAGCTCCCTTTTTTGATGACTCCTCTTCTGCTGTTACTCAAGTTCCTGCTCAGTACAATAGTTCAGTCTGCAAGGAAGGTCACCATGAAGAAACCATGAGCTTTGAACAAGGCAAAGATGAAGTTCCAAAACTTCAGTGCCTCTTTTGTGCTTATCTCCTAGTCTCTCACACCCACACAAAGCTGAACTTATTTCTCCTTTCCACAACTCCCAGGCCACACAGTGTCCTGTCCCCCACTTGAGCTTCTTTCTTTTAAAAGGATACGGACACTGACGGCTTCAGCATCTGTGCTCAGGAGACGCTTCACCTCTTTTTCCACATCAGGAGACTCGATATAC
>NW_009649308.1:147637-150458 GCF_000708025.1 Charadrius vociferus
CTGCTGCTGGTGCAGGTCAACTCCAACCCTCCACTTCTGGACAGAGCCCTGTTTCAAGCCTCTTTTCTCTTATGCTTTCTGCTTGTGCTCACCCTAAAAGTAATTTATGCACCTCCAGAAAGCAATCCATCTTTTTTGTGCAGAGCTCCTTGGTGGGTTGTATGCTCTCACTTTTCTACTTATACTGCTTATGAAATAAGACTTTCCGTGCATATGCAGAAAGTCCTTGAGGTGCTGTTTCCTGATGGATGGTCAACTCAACTCCTTCCCATCTCGCTCAAAAGGAGGTTTCATTTTTCACTTTTAAATTAGCAAGGAATCTTAATGCAGTGACATTAAATCTCTCCTGTGAGCTATAAGAATGTCTCAAGTAATTTGTTTCCCAAATGTCATGCAAAATAGCACTCCATCCTGTTCTCAGAAACTGCGAAGCAGGGAAGAACAAGTCCTCCCAGCCTCATAGTGCTGCATCTCCCCAACACCTTGCCTGGCTTGTGCATATGCACAGAGACAGTCTCTGAGCTCCATCTGTTGTCACTCCCCCAGCTGAAATGACAGTTATTCTATTTGTAGTGGTGCTTGTTGGGGAAGAGAAGGGGCCACGCACAGAGAGAAGATTTCAGCTGGGAAACCAGAAATGAGTGAAGCCTCATTTCCATGCGAGTCTTCCTTTCTTCTCTATGAGCAGGAAGAGATGCGCTATGGCAAGGCAGCCACAGGAATGGAGGCCAGCAGTTCTCTGCACAGAGGATTTTCCCCTCAGAAGCATCTTGGAGAACATGGAGGAAGCACCAAAAAAGGTGTTTAAATCTACTACCCTCCATTCACCCTCATCTCGGGCAAGGAAACATTTATGTGAAGCAATGTTAAAAAACTACAGGTTTTCTGGACAGTTACAGCTCTAATGTCTCTGCCTTCCTAACCTTCGGTTATTGTATCTGCATCCATGTGAGAAGCAACTCACCTTCTTCTTAGCTGTCTTCCGGAATCGTCTCTTCCGTACATTTTTCAGGGGAAGAGTGACTGTGAGAGAGGAAACAGATTGCATGTGTCAGGCAGATGGCCTAATGGGAGAGGTCCCCAAAAGGGAGATGATCCCTTCAGGAACAGAGCGAGCGCTGAAAGCGGAGCAGCAGCACAGCCGGGACACAGCAGTGGTGAGTGCCCGGCACAGCTGTGGGAACACTGCGGGGGTGGAATGGAGGGGTTTGGCACAACCTCTACTTACTGCCATGGTTCCAGATGAATTTTTTCTCTCTGTCCTTGTCCTTCTTCTTATTTGCCTTAGGGTCAGTGCTCACAGTTTGCTCTTCCAAAGGGGGGTAGAGATCACCATCCACGGTGCAAACAAGCATCTGAAATCCCCGCATAAACACAAAGGGTGCTTATTGTAATGCAAGGACAAAAGGATGTGAAAGCTTTTCTGGAAAATGAACAGTGACTGCCCACTGCAGGTTGTGAGCCAAAGGGATTCATGGGCATGGGGTACAAGAAACACAATGTTTCACACCCAACTCAGTTCCTATCTAAACACACCAGCAGTTAAGCTGTTACAAGGACAATCCCGTTTCATACTTCAGAAATGGAATTTCTAAACACCAAGCGGAGTGGGGAATTTTAAACTGCTAATATTGTGAGGATAAAGAAATTGGCCATGAGTGTCCGGCTGCCCAAGTGTACAAGGACCTTCCTGCAGAGGAGAACAAGGAATTAAGCTGTTGGGGCCGGCAAGAAGGACAGCCCATACCTGGCAAATATCTGCTGTCTTATAGAAGGTTTTCTTGTCAATGGTTTTTAAGCTCTCTATGATGCAGGGCAGATCTACCAGCTTGGCTGCCAGCGGCACTCGGTCTACACGGACAATCCCATGGCGCCCATCCGCTGTGGAAAGCCACCAGACAGGTTAGTGCTGTCACTAAACAGCTAAACTGAGCAATACATTCCTGGGCAACAGAAATTTCACAGGAAAACACATGCAAGTTGCATAGCTTCACGTTTGGACAGTCAGAAGGGTTTTAAGATGCCTTGATCCTGCTCACTCACCGTGTAGCTCAATGGTGAGCCTGTCCTTCAAGTTGACATTCCCGGACTGTACCGCTCTCCGCACAGTGGAGGCATATTCCTGGGAAGGTTGGACAGACTTACATCAGGACTGGATGTGCTTCCTCCGAGAATCACCACGTGCTTCTGTCCAATCTACCCAGCTGTAAACACCCCTACCATTGCAACGCAGAAAAGCAACTGCAAGAGCTGCAATGAAACTTGCACCCTCCTCCCAATACCATGCGTTAACCCTGTGGCTCTGCTGTTCCCAGTGCCCTTCACATCCCCCGACATGATACGGCTGCGATAGTGGTGTGAGGCCCCCGACAGAGGATCGCAGCTCTGGGGGAGGTTACAGCTCCGCTCACCAAGCTCTCCTGGTGCCAGGAGGACACAGTCTCAGCTTTAAGCATCCAACAAATACCATCAAGTGCACTGACAGTGGTAGCAGCTGAAGACCCAGCACTTGGCAAAGCTCTACCCTCACAGAAACTTCCTCCCTCATCCTCCAAGTTGTCTTCCTAGCCTCCTGCTGCATCGCAGGAACACCTCTTGAGAGGATGCTGCGTAAAATCTGTTCCCAATTGAGTGGGAATGGGCTACCCGAGGCCAAAAGCATCCGGCCTGCCTCCTGCTCCAAGGACTTCCCACTGCCTTCACCCGCTTTGCTAATCCCTCTCCCGTGCCCGGTGCTCCCCAGGCATCCTGGACGGAGCGTGTGGCAGACGCGATGGTGGCCGCTCCGGCGGCACCGGACCGAGCCGTCCCTCACCGGCGG
>NW_009649308.1:151073-157009 GCF_000708025.1 Charadrius vociferus
GCCTGCGTCTGCGCCCGCCCCCCCGGGCCCCCGGGGGGCCGCCGCGGCCTGCCCCGGCCAGCGCTGGGCCTGGGCCGCCCCCAGCCTGGTTTGCAGGGGGGGAGGGTGGTCTAAAAGTAGACTTTTTCCACGGGGATAGGCACCCATCGCCAGCAAAGACACGTTTCTAGAACCGCTCACGCGTTCTTGAAACCGCTGTTTGTCAAACGCAGGAGAACCTGGAGATAAAATCCCTGCTTTTAGGGTAAAAGAATCAGTGCTTGCCCGTATCTGGGTCGGGGCGACGTGTGGCAAAGCAGGCAGACCCCAGGCAGCCTTGTGCTCGTTCCACGGGGATAGGCACCCATCGCCAGCAAAGACACGTTTCTAGAACCGCTCACGCGTTCTTGAAACCGCTGTTTGTCAAACGCAGGAGAACCTGGAGATAAAATCCCTGCTTTTAGGGTAAAAGAATCAGTGCTTGCCCGTATCTGGGTCGGGGCGACGTGTGGCAAAGCAGGCAGACCCCAGGCAGCCTTGTGCTCGGAGGAGGTCAGGCTGCTCCTGCTTGCTTCTCCCACGCAGTTCTGGCAGGATAATGAGCCTTTGGTGTAGCTCCAGCTGAGGTTTCTTGTTGCTCTTTCTTCCTTACTTAGGGCAAGGAGGCCACGCGTACCTGCAGGAATGGCTTTGGTGGGCAGGGCTGCTGTGCAGTAAGTACCCGCTCTGAAAATGTAGCAAGACACACTTAAGAGTGTGTTTGCCATTGTTTCCAGTTGCTTTCCTGTTTTATTATTGTGATCGTTGTTTGACTGCTTGGTTTTTATCTGAGTGTCTGAAGATACCCTTGATCGAATTATAACTGTAAAATATCCTAGAGTCTCATGCGTTGTCAGGTTTCTCTGTTAAACAGGAGGTGAGGAGCTGGTCTAACTGGGTTGGGTTAAATGCTTCTGAAGTGGCCTGCCCAAACGACGTAGTTATAACAGCACATCCAGCACCGTGGGCTTAGTGCTACAGCAATTTCAGCCACTCTGTTTTACACTTTGTAATGTTAATAACCAATTGTACTCGATGTACTCTTTAAAAAGTTGTAAAAGCTGTTCCAGAAGAACATGACTTAGAAATACAAAACGGGTCAAAACTCCTTTCTGCTTTGAGGACATTATGGAAATATTTTTCTGTGGTTACTGTGTGACTAAGGATCCCTGTGTGTAACCACGAACCTTGTCTTCCCAAGAGAACCTGTATCGGGCTTCTACTTGTTCTTGCTGGTGCTGTTCTTTCCCAGTTGCATAACATACCTCAGAGAAACATGGAAGGCTCAGGTGGAAACTGAGGCTCTCTTCTGACTGTGCTCAAACGTGTATTATGCTGAATGGCTCCTACTTTGATGCTCACCTGACAGAGTTTCTCTTGCAGTGGGAGTTGGAGAAGCAGCAAACTTTGCTGCCTATGCCTTTGCCCCTGCAACGCTGGTAACTCCGCTGGGTGCTCTAAGTGTCCTTGTTAGGTAAGGAGCCTCAGAAACACCCTTACCTCACCTACCACCCCTTAGTGGTGAAAGCAGTTGCTGTGCTTTCCTCTGTCTCTTCCCTCAGGTACTCCATCCCTTAGCCTAATTGGTTTGGGGTTTTTTTTTACTATCTTTCAGTGCAGTTCTGTCTTCCACCTTCCTGAATGAGCAGCTGAATGTTCATGGGAAGATTGGCTGCATCCTGAGTATCTTGGGCTCCACAGTGATGGTGATCCATGCTCCGCAGGAAGAAGAGGTTTCCAGCCTGGAGTCAATGGCAGAGAAGCTGAAAGATCCAGGTACTTAAATAAAAGGGTCCTGTTAACTTCAGGCTTGGAAATGACAGTAGAAGGTAGGATACAACTTGGCTAGATTGGGAAGGACCAAACTAAAGGGTAATTGAGCTGCTTCTTGCTCTGCACACCAGTGGAGGAAACGTTGCCCTGTGTTCAGGATAGCTTGTGGGTTGCCTTCTGTGGTGGGAAAAGGCTGGAGTCTCCATGCTCCAAATGTGAAAGATTGGTGACGGTCAAACAGCATTTAATACACATGCTCAGAGGATTTACAACTCCTTGAGTAGCTCAGAACATAGGGGCACCTGTCAGCTTCAGAATGGCTTTTTAGGACTGACCCTGGCTGAAAGAAGCAGACAGGAACCTTGCTTTGCAGAGAGGGAGTCTGAGTGATGCTCCCAAGTCGCTGGGTCTGTGCTGAAGCAAGGATGAGAACGTGGGTCATTAGTCTAACCAAGTGTGCTTTTTTTTTGTACTGTCTATAACATATGGATGCAAAAAGTGAAGAGCATGGGAATTAGCTGCACCTGTCAGCAGAAGGGGTTCGCCTGTGGTAGTGCTGGGATATGAGAGGGAGTTCGTGTACATGAGGGTGGCAGTGGTGTGGCTGAGGAAAGACAGAGGAGGAACTTCAGGCAAAGATGAACAAGCGATTCAAGGAATTATGCCCAAGATCAAGTAGTCCTGATATTTATGTTAGAGGATGAATCAGATTGCAAGGATATGACTTGGGCAATAGCATGAATGGCAGAATAAGTCACAGGAGAATGGAGGAAGAAAGCACAGGGAAAAGACCAAAGCAAAGTAACATGTAGATGATGCTGCTCATTAGAGGGAGTCCTCTCACAGGGCCTTGCACTCCTGCGATGTGGCACTTTCCTCTTTATCCCACCACAGCCCGCAGGGTTCAGCTAGGGCTTCCCAAACCGCCTGCCACCTTCCTGGGCCTCCTGTGGAGCTGTGCCCCCTCATCTTTCTGGCAAACAAGCCCCCCCACCTCCACTAGCGCCATAAAGCCTGGCTGTGCCCCTTCCAGCACAGGTGGCTGTGTTCCCCGACAGGCTGACTTGTGGGGTGGTGCTGTGATCAGCACTGTAAAGAGCTGCTGTTGTCTCTGCAACTTTGCTCAGGCTGGAGACCAACTCTCCTTTCCAAGCCCAGTCCCTACAGGTGTAGGCTAAAAAGACAGACTGATGGGGCAGTTACCCACCTGTCCTCTGTCTCTACTCGCTGTTCAGTTATATCTGTCACTGGTGCTGCTGTTTTCTGACAGAGGTCTTTAATTCTTCTTTCCCCAAGGATTCATTGTATTTGCTGTGTGTGTCCTGGTGAGCTCCCTTCTGCTTATCTTTGTGGCTGGACCCCGTTGTGGACAGAGCAACGTCCTGGTTTATGTTTTGGTCTGCTCTGCCATCGGCTCGCTGTCTGTGTCCTGCGTCAAAGGCTTGGGGATTGCCTTGAAAGAACTTTTTTCTGGGAAACCAGTCCTGAAAGAACCACTGGGCTGGGTGCTCCTGGTGTGCCTGGTGATCTGCATCAGCGTCCAGATCAACTACCTGAACAAAGCCTTGGACATCTTCAACACATCTGTGGTCACACCTGTTTACTACGTGCTGTTCACCACAGCAGTCATGATGTGCTCTGCCATCCTCTTCAAGGAGTGGCAACACATGGTGCTAGACAACATCATCGGCACCATCAGTGGCTTCCTCACCATCGTGTCCGGCATCTTCCTCCTGCACGCCTTCAGGGACATGCCCTTCACCCCCGACCTCCTGCCCCTCTTCCTGCAGCAAGGCAGGACAGACCTGCACGCCTCGTGGAGGAGTGCAGACAGACATCAGTCATGTCAGCACCAGCCTCTTTTGCCCTCAGAGGAGAAAGACTCTCAGAGCGCAGAGGAGGAAGAGGAGGAGGAGGGTGAAAGTGTGTGAACTGTTAGCTTTCTGCTCCCACTGCTGAGCGGCTCCACTGCAAGGTTGAACATGCTGCCTCAGCTGCTGTTAGCTACTGCTGCACTAGCAGGAGTTGGCAGTTACCGTCTACCTGCCCCAGGCGCGAGATGGGTGACCTGCCACTGCCAGGCGGCTGACAGGGACAGCAGCCTCCTGGGGCTACGGACAGGAGCCCTGGGAACAGCTCAGTTCCTGGGATCCAGTGCCTCTTCACTGTTCTTTTACAGGAAGAATTAATCTGCCCTCATCAGGACAGAGGCTTCGGCTGTGCAGAGGCCCACAGCACTAACACAGTGCTAACCCTTACTGAATGCAAAGACCATGCATCTGGGGAGGCTTCACAGTATTTTTTAAAAATATACTTGGAAGATTAACAGTTACAAAATAATCTAACATGGTGCTAAGATTACACGGAGAGAAGATGAATGTCTGGCTTTAAATATGACATACCCAAAATATTAATTCAAAAATTCCTCTGTCAAGTACTTGTTTTGCTCACTCTGCTAGAATTTATTTACAGATTCACATCCAAGAACAGAATACAGCCAAAACTGGAAAACTTTAGTGGTGCTGCCACATGCTGCTGTGGCTTTTATGGAGGGACCAACCTCTGCAGTGCAGGCTGACGAACACCTGCTCACTGTATTCTATTAAAACCCGATTTGTTCAGTTACCGAGTGGCTAGTGATACATTTGTACCGAGAGCTGGGCCAGCACTGAAAGGCATGAAGGATTACAGGGGTAGGAAGAACCGTGCGGATGCTCGAGAGAAACTCAAGATAGGGACAGGAGAGGGAATCGTTTACTGTGGGAACAGGAGTGACCTAAGAGTCCTTAGCTACTGAGGTAAGTTTCTGAATGATAAATAGACAGCTCTGTCCTCATTTACACAGGTTTGTATCTGCATAGCTCTGTTTAACTTGTCCTGAATTTGTTCCCAGGAGGGTCACTGGTTACAAACCACCCGTTAGGCACTCACACGCCCTGTCCCGCCACCCGCGGCAAATGGACGTGTGCAGAACTGCTCTACCACATTCCTCTATAGAGCTCCAAGCCACTGGCGGGGGCTCACCCCAGAGCCACGCTGTACCTAAACACTGCCGAAATGCTACGCTGCCTTTCCAGAGAGCGGATCAGTAGTTTGTTGTTTTTCCAGTTAGAAGCTCCTCTCTGTGTCCTGGGGGCAGAGGTCCAGAAGACACAGCCACAGGCCTCCCTCCAGTGATCTCCACAGGTAAAGGTGCACAAGGTTATAAAGTAGCTGGTTACTTATTTCCTGCATTTAGTCTCTCTAAAGAAACTACTCCTTTAGAGGACAACAGTTGTTAACCCTTTGGGGAAGAGGAGGAAAGGCCACAGCCTCTCCCAGAAACAAGTTTGATTCATGGGACCAAATTAATTGAGAAACAAATCAGAATTCAGAGCAGACCTTCTAGCCAGAAGGCAGTTATGCCCCCTCCCTACTAATTTTGCAATAAACAGGATCACTGAGAAGGAGGGGCAAGAAGGCGAGATTTTCAATTCTCGGTGGTCATCTACCTGAACAAAGGAGAATTTCATGTTAAAAATCGACCCAGTTAATATTTATTACATTGACCAGGGGAAAGCAGTTAATGGAGCAAGTCAGTATTGACAGAGTTGTGCTGCAATTTGAAAATTTGTCACTTGGCCACATGAATGATTTACCTATGGAAGCCTGAAAGTATTTTCCAGTAGTGACTGCCTGGGATGATCACTGTGCCCAACAAGCTCTTTTTTCTAAGGGTACCTGTGCCGGCCTGCACAGCGATGGTGCCTGCAGGGCTCGTTAGCATCTACCCAGGAGGGTTCGTTTTGCGCAGCATCATTCATGGCAGCGGTCGCAGGCTGGCCTCGCCCAGAGCCAAGATTCACATCAGTGCTGGGAGCACCCCCTGATGCGAGTGTCACCACCCCTCCGTTCAGCTGAGCGGGTGCATCCTAAAGGCTCCCTGCGTAGCATCGGTAGCCCCGGAGTCCCAGCACAAAGCCGGCTGCTGGCCCATGGGGCCGGGAGCAGCACATCACCCCATGGAGGAGCGACTGTGCCTCTGTCCTGGGCTCTCATCTGGCTGCAACTTCCCCGAGACTGGCACTTAATCAAATCCAAAACCCCAGAGCTGATCCTGGCTCATTCAGGCGGCAGAGTGACCAGGAGCCGGTGCGGCGGCGGAC
>NW_009649308.1:158154-168850 GCF_000708025.1 Charadrius vociferus
GTACCAGCCAGCAGCAGCTGGCGGAGGTCAGCGGGCCGGGCCGGCCCATCCCGGGGTCAGGGCTCCTCGTCTGTGATGTCCAGGATGCTGCCCAGCAGCGCGGTAAAGGTGGGGCGCTCTTCTGCCTTCTGCCGTGTGAGAGTAAGGAGCTCTGCTGGAGCCTGCCGGCCACCCCACTGCTCCCCGCAGCCATGGGGAGCCGCAGAGCCCCGTCAGCCCCCCCAGGGCAGCTGGGGGTGGTCACCAAGGGTGAGAGCAACTTACCTCGTGCCAGCAGCTGTACATGATGGCGTAGACCCGCTCCGAGGCCTGCTGCGGCCGGTAGAGGCGCAGGCCTTGGATGACGTGCTCTGTTGTCTCGCTGTTATTAAACCTCTCATAAGGCATCTTTCCCAGAGAGTAAACTTCCCACATCAGAACGCCTGTTAGAGGAAAAGGCAGGGACAGTTCATGGCATGAGAGCACCTGTGCCTGCAGCTGGTTTGCAGAGGAGCTCACTGGTGTTGGGGCACCCTCTCCTCCCAAGTCATTAGTGCCATGCTCTTACCAAAAGCCCAGACGTCAGACTTGCTGCTGAACTTGCTGTACAGAAGCACTTCAGGGGGAGACCACCGCACTGGAAACTTTGACCCCATGGAGCTTGTATATTCATCATCTAGAACATATCTGCAGCAGATAAATGGATCAGGGTGCCTATCCTGGATTTCACATGTCACTCCTCCATGAAACTGACCGAGCCCAAAAGGAATTGACAGTTCTCAGAGTGACCAGAAGTTACACTTGGCAACAGGCAAAAATGTCCCTTTGCAAAGAAGTATATGCTAGTCAAGACTTGGGAAGGGATAGGGTAACACAGAAGCACAGCAAAAAGGGGATGTGGAGAGAAAGCTGCAGCCAGAAGACCAGAGATGGGGGAACAAAGAAGCAAAGAGAGGGGGGAAAAGGGCTGGGGGAAGTAAGAAAGGGATGGTGAAAAGCGGAGAGGCAGGAGGTTGAGCCAGATAGATGAAGTGGGAAGACAGAAGACAGAGGAAAAGCAGAGCTTGAGGATGGTGGGGAGAAAGACCAAAGTGCAGAAAAGACTGAAGGAAGAGATAGGGGATTGAGACAGGAGGGTGACATAGGTGTATCTACCAGACCTGGAAAGCCCAAAATCTGATACTTTCACAATTCCTTGGTCATTCACCAAACAGTTGCGAGCAGCCTGTGGATGGAGAGATGGAAGCAGTCACTCCTACCTGCTCCTGCCTCTCCCATCCCCCTGCACCATCTAGAACTTAATCTTGCCCACACCCACTTAACACTTTGCCTCACTTTGTCCTGCAGGTTCACCTGGATCTGGGCAAGCTACAAAGTCCTCAGCAAAGGTAGCAAGAGAGGCCTCCAGTCATCCTGCTTATCTATGGAGGGACGATTTCCCTGGTGGGTTTTGCCTGAACAAAGTATCACCACGAGGAGATCAGGTATGGCAGCTAGCAGGACCGCAAGCTGGAAGTGCCAACCCAAGGCCTGACAAACTGCAGGCTCAGCTTTTCATGGGGGTCGAGAGGGCCCTTTTCATGCCTGAGCCAGCAATGCTGCCTGTGCTGCCTAACACAAACCGTCCCCTAGCCACAAATGCATTTACCATCCCCTGGAAAACTGTCCTTTCTGCAGTCTCTGCTAACTTGCTGCAGAGCAGTGACTTCAGAGCATCCCCCCCATGCTCAGGTGGGTAGGTAAGGTTAGAGAGATGTTCTACAGAGAAGGCTGCAGAGCTGCCTCTCATGTTGATGAACTATCTGGACCCTGTCTAGGACATGGTGTGGCTATTGCTGAGCTGGAGATGTGTCCTTCAGCCACAGCCCTACCAGATCTCGGTGCAGGAACTGCTTTGATTCCAGGTACTCCATAGCTTCACAGACGTCCTTGCACATCTCCAGCAGCTCAGCAGGCTGGAACCGCCGCCGAGTTTCCCTCAGGAAATTCAGGAGACAACCGTTGGCCATGTACTCGGTGATGATGAAGATGGGACGCTGCTTGGTGCAGACCCCATAGAGCTGCACCAGCTTCTCATGAGACAGGTTCCTGTGTTGGGGACAAGGAGGGCAATTCTGAGCATCTAGAAGGCCAAGCAGCAAAAGAAGCATCTGTGAATAAAGAGAGTTTGGGATGGGAAGGTGTTCCTGGCCCAGCCAAGAGTGGAAAAGCTCACTGGGGAATCAGCACAAAGGCAGCAGGTTCTCAGATGCATTTTGCAGAGTGTGAGGCTGCCTGAAACCGTCCCTCCACATCACCCAGGAGTGCAGCCATTCTGGCAAGGCATATCCAGCACTGACCTGCAGGCTGCTCACCACTTACATCATGACTTTGGCTTCGTCGATAAACTCATCCTCTGACATGGAGCCCTCCCTGATCATCTTGATAGCAACGTTGTACTGGCCTCTCCATTTCCCATACTTCACCACGCCAAACTGTCCTGTCCCGAGTTCCTTCAGGAAGGTCAGATCCTTCGGGTCAATCTCCCACGACCCTAGGACAGAGAGTGAGTGTAATGGGGGTGCAGGTGACCTCCCTGCAGGGTGCTCCCAGTCATCTGATGTAGCAAGCCCAAGAAGAGCTCACGAGCATATGCTGCCTGAAAAACCATCCCAAAAAATCCACAAAATCTGAGAGACCTGTTCCTTAGGGGATGGGGACCAAAATAGCTTGTGGCATCTCTTGGTCAGTACTGTCACCAGAGAGCCAGTGAGTGTTGGGAATTGATTCCTGGGAAGGCTGTGAACCCTGCTGCCATGGGACAGCCAGGATCCCAGCCCCAGAAAGTTACTGCTGATAGAGACGGGCCCTGCAACCGGGGAACCATGAGGTGGTCCAGGCCAGCTTACCATAGCCGAGGCCAGCTGTGGAAGGAGCACTCTTGTGGTGTGGAGACACGGGGTACTTCAGTCTGGATATGAGCCCTGAAACACAGGTTTTGTGTGTAGATTGTCACATCATGCTTACCCGCCACGTTCCAACAGGGAACATAAGCCTCCTGCCTTCGGCACATGAAGGTGAGGATATTGTTGTGTCAGTAAAAACACTGCTGGCCTCACTCTGTCTCCCAAGCACTGACCGGCAGAGTTGTGCTGATGGTACGTGATGAGCTCTGGGATGGTGTTGAACAGGTGCTTTTCTGCCAGGTAATACTGATTCTGGGGGGTGCAGCATACAACGTAATGGCGGATTGTGCCTTGGGGGTCTCTGGAGAGATAATACATGGGGTCAGTGGCATGGGGAGGACAGGCAGAGAGTGAGGGATGCCTGGAGGGGCCCTCTGAGGTAGGAACAAGCTGTTCTTAGATCCACTTACACAGAGGACTTGGAATAGACGGAGACAGTGTATTTCCCTGTCTTGCTGGTGGAGTCTCGGACAATGAAGCCTCCTTCCTTACCCTAAAACAGAAACGGGAAAAGGGATGGGTGGTTGTGGGGAGGTGTGGTTGTGGGGAGGTGTGGTTGTGGGGAGGTGTGACTGTAACAGGCAAGACTTCAAATGAGTGAAGATCACAGCATGGATGGAGAGGATGCAGTAAGTCAGAGGAGTCCTACTTCCAGTCCCTGCCTGGGGGGCCACCTACTGAAGTGCCTGCCAGGAGGAGGTCACGCTGGGGTAGAGATGGTTCCTGGGGCTGTTGGGGCAACACTCCCCTCTCAGTGCAAGCCAGAGTTGGACACAACATGACAGCAGCCCACGCTGGGCTGATGTGTAGAAAGGACCCAGCCCTGGGAGTCAACGCTTACCTCCTGTTTCAGCAGTTGCTCCGCTTGGCTCCGAGTAATATTCTTTGAGTACCACCTGGAACACGGACACAGCTGTCAGGGAGATCACCACAGCTACCGCTGTCCCCAGCTTGGTCTGACCCTGGCCCAGCGAGGACAGGAGGTGCAGGGAGCAGGGCAGGGATGACTGTCATGGGGCCAGAGGCTCTTGAAGGGTGTGCAAGAGGGAGAGTGACCCAGCCAGGCTGGGCTCGCAGGCTGCATAGGTTAACATGACTGAATGTAAAAAGTCTCTGACCAAGCACAACTTGCCACATCCCTGAGCCTTCTCTTACTCACTCAAAGATCTCCAGGGAATTTCTGGTTTCAGTGACATAGTTGCTGGGGATGTATCCTTCTCTCCTGCAGGAGAAAAGGGGCTGGTCACACAGTGATGGAGGAGGCCAAGGGGAAAGCAGGTTCCTGTCCCAGAAGGCTGCTCAAAAACCTTGGCACAAACCCATTTGGCTTCATCCTTGGGGAGAGCTGATACCACAGCCTGCTTCAGTCTCCCTCACCCTCCTCATGTGCCATCCCACACGGGAGCCTGCAAGCAGGCGCAGGCAGCCTATCCTAACCCCCGCGATGCTGAAGAGGTGTGTTTGTCCACCAGTGCCTGGGCACCAGAGAGGGATCCATTGCGGGGCGAGTGCCGTGGGCAGTGGGAGCTCTTACCCATTCTTGTCACGGGCTTTCCACCAGGGCAGGTGGGTTTCCTCCAAGATGAAGTACTCCTCACCCTTCTGCAGTTGCAGGTCCTGTGCATTCATTGGCACGTAGTTGTAGAGGGCCACCACCTTCTTCATCTCACCTGCTGCGCTGGGGGCTGGCTCAGGGGGCAGGGGCTTCATCACCATCTTCCCCAGAGCAAGGGAGAGCGTGGGACATGGTGAGGCTGGCAGACACACTGTTTCCCAGGTGAGACCCTCCCCAGGCCTGGCAGGACAGTGGGCTCAGGCCAGGTCAGTACAGCATTCGTCTCAGCTCCCATATGTATCTCCACCAGGAGACCAATTCCCCCCCAGTGCTTTTTATTGCAACATTTCCTCCTTGGAGACCCATCCTCACAGAAGATAAGTGTTTTCTCTCTATCTTTTGGCTTAACTCGTGACTCCTCCACCCTGTATCAGGGCTTCTCTATCCTCCCAGCTCCCCCAGTGCACCCTCAGGGGTGAGATCATTTGACTTTCCTCCAGGCCTTTGGGCTCCATCCTCTGGTTCAAGCTCCTTCTCCCTTAGGGTACCATCTTGACATCCCTGTCCAGAGCACAGCCCTGGCCTATGCTTCTCTTGAGCAATGCCCTGTCAGTCATTGAACGTGTTGGCTTTTCCCAGGTAGATCTTTCGTTAAACACCTTGGAGCAAACCCACATGCCGATGCCGGTCCCTACCTGGTCCTCCTCAGGAGTGGGGGGAAGAGGCTTCTTTGTTTTGCGATGCGACCTCCCAACTTTTAAACCTTCAGAACAGAAAAGGGACTAAGGTGAGAAGAGATCCCTGGTGTCATGCTGCAGTGGTCCCCAGGGGCTGGGGACGGGGCAGGGGAGGGTACCCAGTGTCTTACTGCCATTCCTGGTCTCCAGGATCTGGCAGCCCATGGCATTCTTGGCTGTCTGGGAGCAGCACAGGTACTGGCCATCGATCCAAAAGCAGGGGTGATACTTCTGTACCAGGTCGCTGTTGTACCGGATCACTGTAGCAGAGGAGGGGAGAAATGTGTGACCTAGGGCTGTGTCTCCAGCCCACTGTAGAATGCCTGAATGCAGATGATCAGCCCCATTAAATCATTTCACCCTCTGCTGTGCTACTGATAGTCATATGTGGCCCTACTGTTTGGGTTTCCCTCAGCTCATTGTTTGCGTTTCAGTGCTGTGGCTATGCAAACCTTGTGCCATGAGATCCCTAGCTCGAGGAGGCCTTTCCTCTGAGATTTTATTAAAAGGTCTTCAGCAGCTCTGCAAAGGGACATGAGGATGCTTGGAGGGCCAGGTCCCACTAAGACCAGCCCTCCAGCCAGCCAAAAAGGTCCAGCATCCCCCGTGCTGCTGAGGCCCACGTTTCGCAGCTCTTTTGAACCCTTTTTTTCAGAAGCAGGGAGGGAGACCAGTGCTGTGCCTGGCTTGTCCATAGGGAGAGCAAGGCACTGCCACCACCCCCTGCCTGCTCAAAGACTTCCCTTGCCAGGCAGGCACCCACCGGCTTCCTCGTACTTCGTCCCAAGCTACAGGGACAACTGGATGTGCCTAAACACCACCGCAGCACGGTGCTGGCCCACTACAGCTCCATGGGGTGCAGACAACCCCTTCTCTGGTGGAGCAGGATGAGGCCATCCCAGCATCAAAAGGCCAGCATCTTCTCTCCCCTTTTCCTTGTGGATTTTACACTGGCTTCAGCTGCCACAGCAACCCCTGTCCCGTAGCAGGGAAGTGGGGAGAGGGCTGGCCGCCTGCCGGGGCAGAGCAGCAGGGCTCTCATGAAATAACCAACTTCCCTGTTATCTTCTCTGCTCTGCTTCCGCCTCGCTCGGGCAAACTTCCCTGTGTCAGTTTGAGCAGCTAATCTCACCCCACCAGCACAAAGCCACAGAAAGATACACATGCACCAAGAGACGCATACGGGCAGCTCCAGCAGATTTCAGCCAACTGCATGCACCAGAGCCCCTCTGCGCAGTGCTGCAGCAACACGCTCTCAGCTCAAGGAGGTAGCACCCATGCAGCTGAGCATTAGCTCAGTAGCACCAAGCAAAGCTTGGGGTGGGTTGGGAGAGATGTTCCCTGGCTTCCAGCAGGCTTTTTGTCCATGTTTCCTAAAGCACTGGGAGCTCTACCCTCGCCTTGCATGCCAGTACAGTTGCCTGGCCACATCTGCTATTTCCTCTTGCCCTCAGTAACTTCTGAGTCTGCTTGAGCTAATTTGGAGCAGGCTTGTGAGAGGGCAAGAAGCCTCAGCCAAGGTGGCTGCGGTGCAGCAGAAGTCAGAGGGTGACAGAGGTGAGTGTCCACCTCCTCGGGGCAGGAGCGGCTGGTGTCAGCTCAGGGATGTTAGGGAGCGTGCATGTGGGGGCACGGCCTTACGAGTGTGCTTGTCACGGGAGAAGTTTCTGATCAGCACTCACTCTTCCGTAGACATAGGATAACGTAACCACGAGATAGCGAGCCCCCGGAAACCCAGCGCTCTGGGTCGTGCCGCACACACAACCAATTGCTTATGTTTGCTTGCCGAGGGAGCCACAGAGCCCCCAAACTCAACGCTCTTCAGCTGATGGATCCAGCGTTTGCGCAACTCCTCTGTCGGGGAGAAGACGTAGAGGGGCCCTTCGTCATATACCACCTGTAGGACCACATGCCTCAGTGCCCCAGCCAGGGATCTCACAAGGAGAACAGGGAGGAGCCGAGGCTTGTGGCCACCCCAAGCAGCCCGTGCCGAGTACAAGCGGTGCTGGTGTGCTGGTCCCGCACAGTGCTCGCAGGACCGTGACAGAGAGGTTATAAATAAGCCCCCTCCCCCGAGACTTTCCACTTCCTTCTCTGACTTTCGGTGTGTTGGGGGCCACGCTGGGTGCCAGCAGGGGCAGGCAGCTGGGCTGGGGGCTGAGCGGGCAGCCAGCAGACAGCATCCCGCCAGCATCGGGCACGGGACCGAAAGGGGCAGGACAGAGCGCAGAAGCAGGTTTCCATTTAAGCAGCCCCCTTAAATAGAGCTGTCCAGTTCCTTGGGGCTCGCAGAGGCTCACCTGTCGGCCTCACGCAGCACGGGCAGCAGCAGGGCATCCCCAAATGGCTGAGTGACACTTGGCACTGTGGCAGTGATGCCGTGTTTGGCCCCAGGCCCCTCTGGGGGGTCCTCCCTCCAGCATCCTGCAGCCAGGCAGAGCAGACCGGCAAAGGGAGTGCAGTGAGGACTCACCTGGAAGGGGTAGGGGAACCGTTCGATGATTGAGATCTGCTCCATGTTGTTGTAATCCTCTCCTTTCCTCTGGAAGACAGAGGTAGACACAGACACTGGCATCCTGCTGCTTAGCTGCTGGCGTCTCCCCTGGGACCCACACCCCTGCTCCCCCTGCCCTGCATCAAGCCAGACCCCTGGTATGGTACAGGCTATGGGTGCAGAGCCCCCTGTGCCAAGCAGGGCTGTCCCCCATTCCCACCATGCCAGGGCAGGGTAACTTCCATACTTCCCCAGCGAGGGGACATGGGGACACAAGCAGAGACCCCGGGACCTTCCTCACCGGGACCTGTCGCTCAGGGGGAGGGTTGTTTTCAGGCACCACCGTCTCCACACAGGTTATCTTCTCAATGTCCACTGAGCCCTTCTTGCTGCCTCGGCGCTGCAAGAGATGGGGTTTGTTCAAACAATCACCAACGGGGAGACCCCAGGAGACTCAAGCCAACCATCATCTCCAACCAACCACCCCTTGGGCTGCATGTTGGCAAGGGACAACTGGTGACCCATGGCACAGCCCATGTGGCCCTGGGGCCACTGACTCACCCCCCGCTCAAAGTCATATTCGTAGTAGGACAGCTTGCTCTCTGTCAACAGGAACAGGCGCTTCTTGAAGTTGAGGGGAGATGTTTTCTTCTTCTGCTGCGAGCGCTTCAAGAAGATGCTCTCCAGGATGACACTAGCCATGTTGGCCCCCCCAGCCTCCTCCGCACAGTGCTCTCTAGGTTGCTGTGGGCAGGACAACAGTGCCACGGTGCTTGCTGAGCCAAAAACCTGCCCACCACTGGACCTCACTCAGGTGTGCTCTCCCCCCTGCCTGAGGGGCAGCCAGGGGGTGCTGGGACCCCCACGGAGAGAATCAGCTGCAGAGGTGTGCAGGCAGGTCAGTGTGGGGTATTTGTGATTTGACCTCTCCTTCTCCCGTCCCCTCTCCGACGTCTGGCTGCAAACCAAGCCACCACCCAGCTGGTTTCGGCTCCCAGTGGGTGCTGGAGGGGCCTCCCGGGTGTGCAGACGGAATAGACGGCTGGAGAGGGAGGGAGCTGGGGAGGCTGTGAGAAGCATAGCCCGGGGGAGGAGCGCAGAGCCTGAGCAGTGACACCCCACAAGCTCCCTCCTCCCCTCCAACATCATGTGTGTGTTGATGTGGGCTGTTTCCTCCTGCTGCACCGCAGGCGCTTTGTGCTGGGGACATGCAGTGTGCAAGGGACGGCCGCGGGAGGCCAGTCCCTACAAAGTTGTGGGTAGGTCCTGGCCCCAAATAGCTGCAGTGCCATGCTGCCGAGAGCACGGAGCAGCCCTAAAGTTGTCCTTCCCCTCTGTGTTCACGGAGCCTGCAGGAGTGCAGGGACAGGTCTCAATCCCCTTTCCTCCCTGGTGAGCAGTGCTTGCCGGAGGCCAGGCTCAAAGGGCTGCCTCCAGCCAGCAACCAGAGGGGTTAAATTCCCCCAAGCCCTCCTCAGAAAAGCTCTCCTCCTGAGCTTCTCCAGGGACAGGCAGGAAAGGGCTCAGAGGAGAGCCCTGCAGCCCACTGCTGCCCTGCCTTCACCGGGGCTGGAAATCCGCCCTGGCCCATCTCTTGGAGCAGCCCATCTATCTCACCCTGTGCTCCTCCATGCTGTACCCAGGCACTGCGACACCCAGATGGTTCCAGCACCCCACAGAGCTGCACAGCTGGAGCTGTGGGCTTCTCCTCCTCTGAGGGCTGTAACCAACACTTGACTCCAGCCTGGACCCAACAGGGAGCTGATGAGCTACATGGAGCCACTGCTGAACTGCGATCCCCCTCCATGTCTCCTGCCCTGACCTGCTCCCTGTCCACGTCCACCTTGTTCCTTTTTCTCCTACAAACACAGGTTTGGAAGGCAGCCTGGGAGAAGCTGTTTCTCTTCCCTGCTGCTCGTAGCCCACCTCCTCCAGGGGACGCTCAGAAGCGGGCCAAAGTTGGGAGTCAAGCCCCCAGCTACTGGCTGTGCCTCTCTCCAGGGCATGTCCCAGGAGCATCTTCCCATCTGCTGGTGATGCCCAGCTCCTCCCAGCACAGGTCCTGCTGCTGCAATCCTGACCCTGCCCCACTTCAGTGGCTGTAGCCAGAGAGGCTGAGGACAAGCAGGGTTATCCCTTTCCTGGGTCCCCCCTTCCCTCCCCTTGTGGCCCTCGTGGCTCAGGCCTTTACAGCTTGATTGGGTCGTTAAAAAAAAAAAACAAACAACAAAACAACAAAAAACTTAAAAAATTAGTCATCCGACTGTTTTAGAAAAAACAGCAGCCTTCACTAGATGATCCAGACCTGGGGAGGAAGGAGCTGGGGTCCCTACTTGGGACAGGGCGGGTGGCTGGGGTGGCCACGGACCCCAGACTGCTGGCAGAGTGGTGGGCAGACCCAGAGCGACTCCAGCAGCCCCCTGTAGCCCAGTGCCTCAGTTTCTCTAGGTGTAAAATGTGGCTGCTGCTCCTCTGTCCCAAGAGCAGGAGGGCTCCCATTGCACCCCCGGCACAGACACGGGGGCTGAGCCCATCGTGACTGCAGTGCTGGGTCCCCAGAAGCTTTACCTTGAGTCACAGCAGCTGGGTCACCGCCAGCAGTGCCAGGCAGATGGGACACGTCCTCACTGTGTCCTCTGGGACAATGCCACCAGAGATGAAAGAATGAAGAACGATGAGAATCTGAGAAAGATGTTCTGTCCCGGCATGGCAGAGCCACCCTGTCCCCAGCACAGCCTCCCTGTCTCCAGCACTGCCTCCTCGTCCCCAGCATGGCACAGCCTCCCTGTCCCTGCCTGTCTTTTGGGTTCGTGGGGCGGATGCATGTCCTGTGTGTTGTCCCCCCCAGCTAATGTGATTTCCTGTCACTGTCACACCTCAGCCAAGCGTGCTCTGACACCACCACAGGGCCCGTGCTGCCGGACACTGTGCCCCCACATGGTCCCAGGGCCACCCCCCGCAGGCAGGCTCCCTGGCCCCTGCCTGT
>NW_009649308.1:170205-171548 GCF_000708025.1 Charadrius vociferus
TGCTGGCAGCGTGGTGGGCAGACCCAGAGCGACTCCAGCAGCCCCCTGTAGCCCAGTGCCTCAGTTTCTCTAGGTGTAAAATGTGGCTGCTGCTCCTCTGTCCCAAGAGCAGGAGGGCTCCCATTGCACCCCCGGCACAGACACGGGGGCTGAGCCCATCGTGACTGCAGTGCTGGGTCCCCAGAAGCTTTACCTTGAGTCACAGCAGCTGGGTCACCGCCAGCAGTGCCAGGCAGATGGGACACGTCCTCACTGTGTCCTCTGGGACAATGCCACCAGAGATGAAAGAATGAAGAACGATGAGAATCTGAGAAAGATGTTCTGTCCCGGCATGGCAGAGCCGCCCTGTCCCCAGCACAGCCTCCCTGTCTCCAGCACTGCCTCCTCGTCCCCAGCATGGCACAGCCTCCCTGTCCCTGCCTGTCCTTTGGGGTAGTGGGTCCCCCGTGGGACTCACCCCCGCAGTCAGCCATCGCTGCCATGCTGTGACAACAGAGGTGGCAAGTGGGTGGGCGGATGCATGTCCTGTGTGTTGTCCCCCCCAGCTAATGTGATTTCCTGTCACTGTCACACCTCAGCCAAGCGTGCTCTGACACCACCACAGGGCCCGTGCTGCCGGACACTGTGCCCCCACATGGTCCCAGGGCCACCCCCCGCAGGCAGGCTCCCTGGCCCCTGCCTGTGTCCTTGCTAAGGAGCACCCTCTGCCTGCCACCGCGGGTTGGTGGGGGGCTGGCAGGGGGCTGGCATGCTCAGGACAAGTGGGAAAGGCAATAGGTTGTCTGGGAATGACAGATGTCACAGTCCCCGTGTTTCAGGTGCAGCCTGGAGGCTGCCAAAAATGAACGGTGGGAAGGACAGAGGAGGGAATCTTCGGCATGGGAGAGACTTGGGAACAAGCTCAGAGCTGCGCCCCAGCAGCGCCCACGGCAAAAAGCATGAGCAAGGAGTGGTCAAAGGCACTGTCAGCACCCCGACCCCCTGCTCTGGAGCACCCTTGGTGTCCCTGGCACCCATGCACCACCCTGCTCCCCTGCACCCCCCCAGCCCGTGGCGCGCGCACACACACACACACACACCCCTGCCGCCCTGCTCTGCTGCATCCCATGGCCCCTGGCACTGTGGCCCCATGGCAGCTGTCCCACCACCGGTCAGACGCCGCCTGCTCAGAGCTGGCCAGGCTGTGGAACAAGGCTGACCCTCCCCAGCTCGGCTCACCCGCAGCTCAGCAGCATGTGCTCAGGATGGCTCTCCTGCCCCCAGCAGGTGCCATGGCCCCTGGCATGGCCGAGGAGGTGAGCAGAGGTGCGAGGCCATGAGCAGGCACTGCATGGTGGCTCCTG
>NW_009649308.1:172362-181871 GCF_000708025.1 Charadrius vociferus
AGGGGAGCGGAAGGGCGGCCGGGCTGCGCTCGGCAGTGCCGGGGCGAGGGAGCCCCTGGAGCGCGGTGTGGCCTCTCGTCTCTCTATCTCCCTGCGCGGCTCCTGGCTGTGCTGACCGGCTTCTCCCTGTCCCTCCAGGTGAACGTTCCGAAAACCCGTCGAACTTACTGCAAGAAATGCGGCAAGCACCAGCCGCACAAAGTCACCCAGTACAAGAAGGGGAAGGAGTCCCTCTACGCCCAGGGTAGGGACGGCTGCACTGCGGGGTCTCAGGGGCACGGCCCGGGGGGGGCTGCGTGGAGCCTGGGTGGTTGTGGGCCGAGGAGGTGGCTGTGGGAGAAGGGGGGATTGCTTCTGATCGGTTGTGGAGCTGCAGGCTGAGGTCTGCTAGGGTTTGGTAAGAGTGCCAGTTGTACTTGCAACATGTCTTGAGTTGTTGCCTAAACAGAGCCATTTTCTCCTGTAGGAAAAAGACGCTACGATAGGAAGCAAAGTGGCTATGGGGGCCAGACAAAGCCCATTTTCCGTAAGAAGGTGAGTGCTGGTCCTGGAAGGAGGACCTGAAACCTTCTTGGCAATCCACATGCCTAGCTGAAGAAGGACACTTCAGCCTCCTGCATCCTTGTGGTCCTGTGCTCAAGGTGTGTTATGGTAGCTCTGTGCTGGTAGTGCTGTCTGGGAAGTGTAAGTTCCACATCACATCTGCTTATCTTTGCTGCTGCTCCTGTGTCACGTAGGTGCTCCTTTTTCTTGCTGGAGTGATGTAGCATGTGTTTGCAGAGCAAGTTCTGCAGAGAGCCTTGATGCTGGAGGGGAGGGGGTCTTGTTGGAAGCGATGGTTTTAATGAAAGGAGTGTTTTCTCATTGCTTGCCAAAGGGGAGGAGTACAGCAAAGGGAAAGGGAGCCAGCTGCTTGCTTTCCCTATGTTCTCAATGTGTCAGTATTTTATCAATGAAACTTTTGGCCAGGTTTATGAAGCTCTCTGTGTAGTAAGGCTGCCTTCACTGACAAGGGTACGATAGAAGCGAAGTGTGTGCAACTCCTGGGGGTACTGCAGAACAGGATATTGTTTTCTTGCCATCTGTTGTCTCCAGGGAAATCAGTATCACTGAGCCAGTAAATGCTCCATTAGGCCTTTCCTGAGAGTCTCAAAGCAGCAGTGGAAGGGCAGCAGTGCATTCTGTAACAGATAAGTTGCAGAAACCTGTTTCCATCATCCTTTCTCTTCAGTGCAGGTACCTGGGACTGTAGTCTTGCAGAAAGTTTTCCCGCTGTGTCTCCATGTACCTCCTGTCAAGGAGTTGAGGGGAGCAAAATCTGGCATTTATAGCAGGGAAGCAAAACCTGATGGGCTGATTTGTTGTATTTTTTGTGTGAACTATTTAGTTACGCTTACAGAGCTATTTGGCTCGTTGCTGGAAAGCCCTGGTGTTCTGCTGGAGATGTTCAGGAAGTCTTCCAGCAAGAAGGGAAAAAAAAAATATGAGACAGCAGTTTTTCAAGTTGACTTTCTGCCAGGAAGTGGAGGGACCTTGCAGAAAATGCTTCTGCAAGCAGGGTGCACAAAGCAGCTGTACTGCTCACGCAGTTTGGCACTCTCCACCTGTACATTGCCATCCCCATTTCTGTTTCTTCCCAGTCAGCATTATATGGGTGATTGGCTGAGACTTCTAACTGGTGGTTACAGCTCTGTCCAGCTACCTACATTAGCCTCAAAGCTTTGGATTTTTCCGTCTCTAGTCTTGGTTTTCATCTAACTTACCAGTTATGCGGGTCTGCATTGAGCACGTGGTGTTGCTGTTCCTGGGGAAAGTGTGTCAGTCGTGCTACTTTCAGATGTTTCTTCTGCCCGGCTCTCTGCTGAACTTCTCCTCAGCAGTGTCAGTTTGTTGTCCCGCACTGCAGAAGTACCTGTTCCTTGGTGTGTTCACTGGCACGGACTTCCTTCCCATAAGGCTGATCCCTGCAGGGGACCAGCCCTGCACCACTGAAAGCTTTTGCCGGTGTCCTTTATTGTGATGGTACAGATCCGCTATACTCCTGGTACTGGTCCTTAAGGTGCTGCCTTGTTTTTAATGGAGGGAGCCAAACTATGTTAGTAGTCTTTTTCTTTATACTTTGAGAACAAGCTGCTGACTCTTCAGAAGTGCAGATAACAAACTTTTCCTGAGAGCGCGCGGCAATTTGCTTGTGGACATTTTGGTCATTGATATGGTCTGCTCATCTCTCAGGCTAAGACCACGAAAAAGATTGTGCTGAGGCTGGAGTGCATGGAGCCCAACTGCAGGTCCAAGAGGATGCTGGCGATTAAGAGGTGCAAGCACTTTGAACTGGGAGGAGACAAGAAGAGAAAGGTATGTTTGTGTACCGCGAGTGGTTGAGAAAGGGTGGCAATGTTCAGTGGTGAATAAACTTGCTCTGTCTCTTCCTTCTCACAGGGCCAGGTGATCCAGTTCTAAGCTCCATCATACTCATTGTGGACCATATTAAAATATTTGGAAGTGATCTGTTGCTTGGTTTTGTGTATATTCTCTTGTTGGTGGGGTAGGACTTGCAAGTACATCAACCCAACAGGAAGGTGTTGCTTGCAGAGCTGCTTAGTAAATGAACAGTTTGTAATCTGAAGGCTTTTTGAAAAACCCTGCCGATGGCTGGTATGTCCTTGCTGTGTTACCAAGAGGTGTTTTAGAATAAATGTAGAGCCTGAGGCTCTGATGGATTTTTGCACCAGTGGCTTCTCTGCCTGAGCGTTGTGCTGCTGCTTTTCTCCAGGCTTATTTATGAGTTTCCATAGTAGAAGGCTGTTTTGAAAAGACTCTCCTCTAAGCTTCTGCAGCTTGTTTTGTTCAAAGCAGTTCATGTCTCGTGGTTCTGTTTGAGGAATGCGATGATGAATTTGAATTGTTAGATGATGTAGTGATTGGGGAAAAAAACAAAACAAAACAAAAAACAACAACAAAAAACCCACCCAAAAAAAACCCACCCTAAAGAAGCAGAGCTGCCTGCGTAGGCCTTTTTCCTCTCCAAGGTCTTACCGAAGAGGAGAGGCAGGTAAGATTCCTTGTACCCAACAATTGTTTCAACACAGTAAGGACCAGAGTAATCTGAACTTCCTCGAATAGCCCCTGCACTTGGCTGTAGGCTCCTCTTTACAAACAGGAACGGTTTTACTGCTGTATGGGGTAATGCATGCGCAAAGGCCCTGGAGCAGATAGTGGGTTTAGTACCACCTGCACCATTAGGCAGTGGTTACGTTCTGTGGCTCAGCTATGACCTGTGCAGTGACTGTGAGTGTTATGGTAGCTCAGGAACAGGAGAGGGACAGCTTCATGCCCACGGTTCCCCCAGCTGCATGCTGTCACACAAAAACTGATGGTGGCACAGGCTTGTTGCCTGTCCCCTATGTCTTGACTGCTGTTCCTACCCTGGGCTTTGACGGGGTCATCCACTTGAGGCAGCACTCTGCTGCCTGTGAGCAGGAAGTCCACTGTGAGCAGATGCTGGGAGCACAATGCGGAGCTTTCTTAAGCGTAACCTTCTTGTAGTGGAAGTAGAGCTGGAGGATGGAGAAATGCCTCTTCACAGGGACTGAGAGCACTCAATTGTCAAACTAACAGAATTTGTCTTTTTGCTTACGCAGTACTGCCTGATGTGACTGGCGTTTTTAAACTGTTGGCAGCAGTGGCTTTGGCCTTTGCCCATGAGATGGACTGTATAGTTAAATCATGTCAGCTTTACTGAGTGCTGTTTGTAGTAATCATGACAAATATCACAAGATTTTAGTGACTTTACCAACTGGTTTGTTTTCTAAAACATGATTTAATTTCAGATACCATGCTGTACTCCTGTACAGTGGAACTAAGAAAACGCTTAGCCTTTTTAAGGGACATTTTAATCAAAGTGCTTAATCACAGAAATGAGAACAAATCAAGATATCCTGCTTGTGTAGTAATCAGAAGAGAAAATACTTGTACATAATGGTTGCACAAGTAATTAATTATCCATCTCCTGTCTCAGAATGACCCGTGTTATTCAACTTAAAGGCTACTGCCAGCAGTGGAAGGCAAGCACACAGGTATTTCTGGAAGGCAGCTCACTGAAGAACGGGACCCCAGTGGGCCCATGAAGGGATTTGTCATCTAAAGGGAAATTAGAACCACTGGTGAGAGGAAGATTCCTGGGATAACGAGAAACCCTCAAAAGCTGAGTTCTAAGGCATGATACTTTAACACATTTATACTAAGCAGGCAGCTGTCAGGAAAGCAGTTGCGAAGAAGTACAATCATTTAGGTCAGTCCCTGAGTTGTCAGAAGGTGGAAGTACATGTCCACGCTCTGAGGATAGTGTTGGGTTTCTTTAGCCGGGGTAGGAGCAGCTTTTCTTGTTCTTGGACCCTGTGCCCCAGCCTCGCAAAGCAAGAGCAAGGCAGCCAGGGTGTGTTTCCCTATTATCCCTGAAATGCTCGAGGAAAGCTGCGAGATGCTGCACGTATCCTTTGCATTTCTTTGGTTGGTAGTGGCAGTGGGCATTTACAGGAGTTCCTGCCCTGCTGGAGCCCTTCTGGCCCCTTTGAGAAGGAGTTAGGTGTGATGCCAGAGAAAGGGTAAACAGGAGAGAAGCAGCGCTCCTTTCTCTGTTACCTCTTGGTGATGGAGTGATGGGTATTTGTCACACCAGGCTGAAAGTTCAAAATCCATGTAGAAGCCCAAGTAGTGAATGTCTGAGGAGAGAACAAAGGCACCCTGCTTGGAGAAAGGAGACAGGCTTCTTGTGACAAGGTTAGACAGAGTCTGAGGCTTATGAAAAGATTGTCTTTGTGCCTCCTATAGTGCCACTACTTTCAGCAGCACAGTGCCTGTTGGGTTCACCTCCACACTCAGGGATGAGACCCAGTTGTAAAGCCCCCAGTCCCTGCTGGCTGGCAGGATCTGCCGGACGGAGCACGCTGGGTTGCAGGCCAGCCCATTGCCGAGGAAGGTGAGGGAGAAGGTGAAGTTCTGGGGTCCCCCAATCTCCTGGTGGTTCAGCACTGCCACGGCGTAGGCATGGCCAGACAGGGGCCGCTCCCACAGCTCAAAGTTCTTGTCCTGCCAAGGAGAAAATAAACGCAGGGTTTCTGTTAGGGGAGGCAGAACTGATGGTCTTCATGCCTGTCTGTTTAAGCCAAGTGGGCTTACTGGGCTCCTGTTCCCAAACCCTGAGCATTCCTCTATACCCCGTGTGTCCCCCGTGTCCCCTTTCTGAGGAGGCTGGCTGCCTGCCTGTGCCCCACACCGCACCCCCAGCCTGGTCCTGCCATACCTTGGTGATTTGGTATCCCTGCTTGCCCAGCGGATCCTGGTTGATGGCGATCACCTCCTTGTTCTGGAGCAGCCACTTGGCCTCAGGACTAATGTGCCGCAGGTCATTGGACATGAAGAGGGGAGCTGCCATAATAGCCCACATTGCCATCTGAGTCACCGCCTGGTCCCAGCTCAGCCCAAAGTTTCCAATCACCAGCTGTGACAAGAAAACAAAAATGCCTGGTAATGCTGCCTGCTGAAGAGAAACTGGGCCAGCAATGCGAGCGCTGGTAAATGACAGGATGCTGAGGGTGGGACCCCTATTTGGGGACTGGTTAGAAAAGCGAGGAGCAGGACCAGCTGGTTGGGAAAGGCAGGGCATGATTAGTGTGGCAATTTAGGATGAACCACTGGTGGAGGTAAAGAAGGATCCTTAACTGGCTAGGCAGTGTTCAAGAATCTGCTTTTGGATGCAGCT
Source organism: Charadrius vociferus (assembly GCF_000708025.1). Lineage (NCBI taxonomy): Eukaryota > Metazoa > Chordata > Aves > Charadriiformes > Charadriidae > Charadrius > Charadrius vociferus. The sequence continues at coordinate 178,124 of NW_009649308.1, forward strand.
ATTCCTTCCTTACAATGCTGGCACCTAGGGCTTTTCCCTCTGGTGGGAAATGAGCACGTTGGAGACTGTCTCCCACTGTCACAGCTGTGTTCTGAACTAGCGTTGCTTGTAGAGGCTGCATTACACAGAGACAGTGTGTCCTCAGTACCTTCCGTAGCTGTAGTTCTCTTTACCTCTCATCAAATTCCTGATCCTAAGGCCCCATCAGAGCCCTTCCCCCGATTCTCCCCCTCCCTATGAGGAAAGGATTTTTTTGCTGCTGCTGCTGCAGGGAAGGTGGGTGTTGCTCTACTTGCCATGTCAGGATCATTCCAGCCCCCTGGCCCAGCTATCTTCACAATGCTGTCCTGGTGAAGTGCTGTCCAGTCCAAGATACTCTTGATGCTTCTCCAGGAATCATAGACATCATAAAAGTTCCTCCAGTGATTGCAGTACTGCTTGATCTCTGTGTAATTGGGCTGCCAAAACAGTGTGATTAGCCAGAGAGCCTGGCTGTACAAGAACGAGACCGTACACAAAGCTAGACGGGATCAGGGATAATTTGAAGGAGAACAATGATAACACCTTCCATGACCAGCTATCTGGATGACTTAGTACATGTTGGTTCCCTAGGATGCCTTGTGCCCAGTAATTCCAGTCTGCCATGCTTCAGACAACACTATTGCTTCCCTTGGGAGAATTGTTGTGGCCACCTAGCTCTGTTAGAAAATTCCTTTGAGTGCTATTTTACTGAAGGTATGGCGGGGCCAGTGGGATTAAACTGTGACATCCTAGTAATTACTGCCATTTCTTGGGTTTACACCCTTTGGTGACTAATGCATTGTACTCCCAGTGGGAGGGAATGGCAGCATCCTGTCATGGTGGCACAGGGGACAGCTATGAGTGGAGAGCAATGTATCGGTCATGGACCCTGGCTGGCAGAAATCTGTCAGTAAACAATGTGGAAAATTTTTATCAAATAGGCTGTCCTAAAATGTCTCTCCTGGTCCCTAAAGGTGACTGTAAGGCTGAGTTTACAGCACTCTGCGTCCAGGAAGAATAACACGGAACTATCTGCTAGCTGTGTGTCTGCATTGCCAATGTTTGTTGCTTGGTTCCTTGGAGACAGAAAGCAGATGGATGCTGCTGTGTTCTTTGGCATGCTCCAGCTGGGCTGTGCCTGGATCCTAATGAATTATTTTCAACAGAGTAATGACTTGCCTCAGGTATACTTCAGGGCTCTAGAGGAAAAAGTGGTTTTCCTCCACCTTACAGTCTTGTTCTCTGTCAGACCAGAGAGCAGCAAGTTTCTCAGGAGGCTGTTTCGCAGTCTTAATGCTTTTCTATTCTTCCCACTCTCAGCCCCAGGATAAGCCTTGAGGAACATTCCTTACCTGCTGCACAGGTCTCAAGTAGAAAGGCCATTCACAGGAGTACACAATGCTCCTTCCAGTCTTGTTCAGGGCCAGAGACATGTGCCTGTAACCTAAAGGAAGAGGACAGGCAGAGGTTACACAATCTCCTTGGTCAAACAGAGGAACTAATCTAATGTCACAGGTTCAAGTTTCAATTCAACTCTTGCAAAATCAAGGCTGAAATGCCACAGGGAGGACAGGGGAGCTTATAGTCTGCAGCCTGTTTCTTGCCTCCCAAGGACAGGTGAGCTTCTTTACAGCATTGCTACAGGTCATGGGCAAGCTTATTGCTTTGAGACTGATGATCTCTTTGTACATACAGCTGTGCGTAGAGGCTGCGGGTTTGCTGTGTGGCATTTTTTCTTCTAGATACCTGGGAAATACAAGTTGGTATCTGTCAAGCAGCTGGGTACAGCTTTGCTGGGTAATGTTGCAGGACTATGTCCTTATGAGGCCATTTGCGCCATATGGACAGGGCAGGAATTCAAAAGCACTAGTTTTTTTCCTGTCCTTGTCCCCAGACAATCCTTTTTAAGTCCATTTTAATCAGCAGAGGGAACAAAAAGCTTGCTCTCTCCCCTGGAACTGCTTCAATACAACCAGATTCTATCTGGGTTACACATATGACCCAACAAGAGCTTTCAGCTCAGCTGTCAGTTATGGTGCTGAGCTGTGCTCCTGGCTGTGACAGCTGGCATATGCCCCGCCAACTGGCTTCAATGGGATTGTCACTTGGGCAGGTTCTCCCTGCCAGGCAGAGCCAGGACTGCGTGCAGGATTTCTGCTGTCCAACACCAAAACACCACGTGCCAGCAGCGAGAGCCCAGTCAAGAGAAAACCGCCTTCTAAGTTGCATCGTTCTTCCTACAGATCTACTCCAGTGGTACTGGGATTTGCTTGTCCTTGCAGTCTGCAGCCAAGCCCCCCCAGCACAGTGAGCTACTGAAGCTTTCAGCTGCTGACTTGCCAGCCTGTGTGCAAATACTTCTGAACTGGGATTTACACTGGTGTGCTTTAAAATGAAAGCCCCAATAGGATTTTCATGCCAGAATTCCCTTCATTTATTTCTGTTAAAAGCCCTGATAACTGCCCTTTTTACAGCTGACACAAGCTGTTCTAGCTTCAAGCTTATCTGCGGTGACATAGCCTCACCAAAGGGATTACAGGTTAAGTGTGTGAAATGCTTTGAGCTCTCCAGTAAAGGCACTGCAGAAGGGTAAAGCCTTTGCTGCGTTAAGAGCTGAGGCGGCAGTCTGCACAGACAGCCCCCAGAGTATGCAGTCAGTGTTTCAGTGCTCAGCATGATGCGGTCTCTGGTGTGAGAAAGCTGCTTTTTCAAGCTGCGCACACCAGTGAAAGCTCCAGGAGGCTGAAACACTTGGGCCAGCAACTCTTGCTACCTTGGGCTTGGGAACAGAGTCTCATATCTGCTTTTGCAAGCAAATCCCTTAAAAGAGTATGCTCAGGGAAAAGTAACTCCCTAGAGCCCACCCTTGGCCTAGAATTGCTGCTGCCTGCAGAATATTCCCACCCCGTGGTGCAGTGCTGCCTTGCGCCCACACCTACCCTCTGCCAGCAGCTCCAGCGTGCCAGAGTTGCAGCCGTCAAACTTTAGCAGGTCCACACCCCAGGAGGCGAATGTCTGGGCATCCAGGTCGTAGTGGTTGTAACTGCCAGGGAAGCCAGCACACGTCTTGTTCCCGACATCACTGTAGATTCCCAGCTTCAGCCCCTTGGAGTGGACCTGTGCTTGCAGACAGAAAGAGAACTGGGGATGAGGCAGCTGCAAGGCAGGAGGAAGCGGAGCTGAGCCGGCAAGGAAGCAAAACCCCACTTTGAGAGGCAGGGCCTGAGCTCAGCAGCTACGTAGCCGTTCCCCACCCGGCCTTTCCCCTGTCCTGCTCCCAGCGTGGCTCCAGGTTGGGTCCCTGACTGCTGTCACTGCCCTATGCTGCAGCAGCTGACACTCACATAGTCGGCCAGCTTGCGGATCCCGCTGGGGAACCGTTTTGGGTCAGCCTGGAGCCTGCCATGTTCATCCCGCGTCGGAGCCATCCAGCAGTCATCAATGCAGACGAACTCGTAGCCTGCGTCCCTCCAGCCCTCGGCAGCCATCACATCCGCCATCTCCACGCAGAGCCGCTCACTGGGCACGGGCAGGCAGCACGACCAGGAAAGAAAGCGGAGAACGTGGCAGCCTCAGTTCCAGCACCGACACGGCACCTGTCCCGCCCTTCCGCCACGGGGCTGGGCCGGCCGTGAGCACACGAACGGCAGAGGAGTGTGGGGACGGCCGCGGCCTGGCTCTCTGCCCTGGCATGGGGACGGCCCACCGGCTGCCCGGGGAGCGTGCC
>NW_009649308.1:182363-186879 GCF_000708025.1 Charadrius vociferus
TTCCCCCGGCGTGGGAGCCTCTGCGTGCGCCCCCTCCCTGCTCCTGGGCCCGGTCCTGCAGCAGTGTGGCCCCGTGCCTGGAGCGCCTGGTGGGACTCGGGGCTGCCGTGAGCACCGGGGCTGTGGGTTTGTGCGTGCTCCATGGTGTCAGTGCTGACTGTGTGAGCACAGGGTCCTGTGGAAAGGGGGGGTTGTTCCTTACGGGCCTGGGGCCTGGTTTTGCGTCTGTTCTTCAGCTTTGCCTCAAAACCTCCTGTGAGCAGCTCCTGAGTGAACCCTCTGATGGCACCTTCCTCCTCAGAGCACCTTCTTCCCCCTGTTCTCTTTCCTTGTCTGTCACCAATACCCTCTTAACGCCCCTGGGTTCCTTCATCCCTCAGACACACCACTGGGTTCATCGTCCTTGCTTTGCCTTTTACCTTGAGCGCTACTGCTCCTTGACTGGGACAACTTGTCCAACATCAATGGAGGAGGAGTGGTTTGGTGTTACACCATTTCTTCAGACAGCATCCTGCAGCCTGGCTGCATGGGGTGTTTGGAGCACAGGGCTCGGGTGCCTCGGCTGTGCTGAGGAGCTGGCGGCGGTGTCTCTACTGTGAGCTCGGGGTGTTTTATGGTACTGTAGGTTGGGAGGTAAGGAAGGGGAATGGGGTCTGTGCAGAGCCTGGTTCTCTTGCAGGAATCCAAGGATCGGAGTGAAGCCCAGGGCTCGATCCAGCGCTGGCAAGAGGCCAATACAGAGCGTGGGGTATGGCCGAGCTGTTTGCTCTGGCTCGGACTGCTTGTGGGGATCCCTGAGGGGCTGTATCCAGAGTGTCGCTGCCTGGGGTGCCTGTGCCCATCCAGATCTTTGCACTCAAAGGCTGTGCACTCAAACAAGTTCAGCCATGAGAGTAAGTCATAGTTACTGGACATTGCCCCATTTACACCAGTAAAATCAGCTTGACTGGGGGGTTGAGATGAGAACCTCTGGGAAGGGGCAGTGCTGGTGTCAGCAGGGCTGAGAGAGCTGTAAGGAGCACCTGCATTCCAGTCAGTGTCTCTGAGATGAGCCCTAGATTTAATCCCTGTTTTTGCAGGAGTCACGCACCTGTGAGTGCTGCTGGGCCTCATCCTGCTGGAGGTATCAGCATTGGCAAAGTGTGTGGCCTGTCAAGGAGGCATGGAGGCTCCCTCTGCCAAGGCAGCAGTGAGAGCAGTGGGAAATCGGAAACGAGGAGCCGATTCTTCCCTCCTGTGCATCTCCCCCAGGGATGGATCAGCACCTGCAGCCCCACTGGAGCTCTCGTTTTGGGTGCTGCCACAGCAGGAGGGGAGCAGGATGGGACCGCTGCAGGGCTGGGGCTGCCACAGCCTTGGGCTCTGGGTGCCGCTGGTGCTTGGGGACATCGAGGCATCTCGCTAGGTGTCCTCCGATCCCTGCTCTGGCGCATCCAGGGAACAAAAGCTCTTCAGAGCCCATGGTTTGATAATTGCTCCTTGTTTTAGTGCCGGGGTCCTCCCCCTGCCCCTTGAGGGGCTGAAGCGCAGAGGCTTCTCAAAGTCGGACAAAACAAGCCACTTTCGGGGCTGGAAAACCTTATCTCTTTGTTTTTTCTTGTGCAAAACCACAGCGTGGAGCTGGGCAGTTATCCCATATTCCCAGGGCTTGGGAGCGCTGCAGGGATGATCCCTGCTTGTCTCTGGGATTCAGCCCTCCCTCTCTGCCCCTTCCCAGGTGTCCTGCCTGTCCCCCAGGCAGTACCTGGCCCACCCACAGCCCTTGGGCTGGGGAGCATATGGGATGCCCCATGGACTGCATGGGCTGGCTGCCTTCTCCTGAGCGGCGCAGGCTGGTCCCAAAGCGATGCTGTGGGGGTGGATGCAGCCGTGGGGGCGTGGGGTTTGGCAGGGCACCAGCAAAGCCCCTCTGAGTGGATGGAGGTGAAAGGCTGTGGTGTGATGCTGCAGCTCAGATGGCAGGGGCACGCTGAGGGCCAAAATGCTCCTGGGTCTCCTGTGTCTGGGGGCAGCGCTGGCAGACCTGTGCAGAGGGCTGCGGTGCTGGCACAGCCATGCTGCCTGAGCGCCCCAAACCTGGAGCTTCCCTGTGATGGAAGAATCCTGCCCTTACGGGGCCGGCCACAGCGGGTCTGTGGTCCTGCGAGGGCTTCATGCACTGTGGTGTGGCCAGATCCCAGCAGGGCACGCTGCCAGTCCAGCTCCTGGTGCTTTCCTCGTGCCTCGGTTTCCCCATCTGTAAGGAGCAGCCCTGGCCCGCTCAAGACTGGCTGGCTGACTTTGGAGCCATTTATTTTCTTTAAAACAAATCCATGCCTGGGCAAAGTGTGAAGGGTGCTGAGTGCTCAGAGCCACGGCAGGGGCCTGTTCTTGCTGCATTGAACTCGCCTGGCTCCAAACCTGGTGTCCCAAACAGCATGGGACATACTGTTCTGTGGGCATCGGTCCATCTGGACAGGGTGGTTTGATAAACCTCTGGCAGTTGGTGTTGCCCCAAAGGCGGCTCCAGGGTGTGTGTGCGGGCAGGAGGCCCTGGTGAAGGAGGTGGGGAGGAAGGGAAGGTTTGGCACCCTGATGCTGCCACACACAGCGGCAGAGCAGGATCAGGCCCTCTGTGGTTGGTGGAGGAGGGGGGGCTGGCTGGTGTGGTGTGCTGTGCAGTGCCTGGCCAAGGGCACGTTTTGTTGGCTCCACGCAAGCACCCCAGGGAGCCCTTGGGTTGGCAAGGGGCCGTGCTGCCCCAAACCTGTGTGTGCCTGTGGCCGCCCAGCCCTGGGCATGCCATTGGCAGGCTGTCGGGAAGCGGCCAGTGCCGATGACGCTCATTTTACTGTCTGGGATTCCCATTAACCTGGTGTAACTCTGCTAACTTCCATTTAAACCAGCAATTAACTTGGCCGTGGCTGTTGGTCCTGTGTCTATGCTGCTTCCCATGGTGGCTGGGATGTGTCCCCCAGTGCACAACCTTGGGTGGGAGATGGAAAACTGACTCCGTCTGAAGGCTTTGCTGGGGGATGGAGCCACCTGGGCTAACCCCTGGCCACGCTGCGACCTGCGGGAGGGCGTGGGGCTCAGCACCCCAGCCTGGGTGCTGCCGCTGTCCCCAGGATGCGAGGGATCTGCTGGAGCTGTGTTCTGGCAGGCAGTGACAGCCCTACAGCTGTGTGGGTTTCCCAGTGGCTCCCAGTCCAAACTGGGCTACTGGGAGAACCAGGCTGAGTGCAGCTCCAAACCCTGAAACTGTTCCTGGGGACACCCAAACCGAAAGGGTCTGCATGGGGCAGTGCTCCCCTCGTGCCTTTGCTAGTGCCATGCCAGGAGTGAGCCCCCCCTCGCTGCAACCAGTGCGTGGGACCTGGGGCTTTAGCTTTGGAAAGGTGTGTTGGGTTTTTAGCATTTTCGTTTTTCTGGGATGTATCTGTTCCCAGAGCCGGGTGGCTTAGGGCTGACTGCAGTGTTTGTCTCCAAACAGACACTGGTGCCCAGACCTGACTTTCAGCAAGGGAGAAAAAGGAGAGCAGGGAGTGAAGAAACTGGGTGCACTGAACATTTCCCTGCTTTCCCCTTGGCTGGGGAACCAAACCCTCCAGGTTTGGGGTGGCGGCAGGAGCAAGACCTCAGGGGGGTTTGGTTTGTCCTATCTAAAGAACAACCCCAGCACCACATCAGCGTGGGTGCACCTCGCTTTCTCTCCTCCCCGCTGCAGAAGACCCCGATGGGGCTGGGCAGGCGACGGGGCTGTGAGGTACCAACAGAGACGGTCTGTGAATCTTGGCCCAGAGGACAGAGGGAGATTGATGTTTGCTTGGGCGCTTGGCCCTCAGCTGTGGGCTCTGCCTGCCCCCGCGCCAGCTGGGGACAAAAGCGCCAGCCCCGGGTGACACTACAGGGCTGGCGTAAGCCCCCTGGGACAGCTGGCAGCTCTGTAAGGCTGGCGCACGCCCAGCGAGCTGCCACGAAGGGGCCGTGCAGGGAGGCTCGCCCATCGGGATGCTCGCCCTTGTTCGGGTGTCTGAGCTCCACTGCGGAAGGCAGAGCCCCCCTCCCAGCCCCACATCTGCCCCTTCTTGGGTCCTGTCCCCTGGCCAAGCCTGGATGGGGTGGAAAGGAGCTGGGGTGATCACGGGGAGCACCCCACAGAGCTGGGAGGGGGAGAGGAGAGTGATGGGGTTTGGGTTTGGGAGCTCGCAGGTGGCTGCCACCCAGCACTGCTGGCATCTCTAACGTGGGAGATAAAACCCAACAGTCACCAATAATTATATCAGAAACCCATGGAGGTAATGGTATCTGGGTCTAATTGCAGGTCAGGGCTCCTGTTCCCACAGGGCTGTTGTGCCCTTATCCCCATGTCCCTCCCACACATGGCGATCCCCACTGGGAGCTGGAGCTGGCCACAGGGTCCTCGGCAGAGACAAACCCCCAGCACGCCACTGAAAATCCCAGAAAAGCTTTATTTGCGTAGGAAGATTGATGCTGTTTAAAAACCCACCACTACTAGAGGGTGGCTTGGCCACCC
>NW_009649308.1:186889-188955 GCF_000708025.1 Charadrius vociferus
CGGGGCGCGGGCCCCTCCCTTTTGGGCGCTGCCTCGAGGGTGCTGGCCGAGACGAGGAGACGAGGTGCACCCCTTCCTCCGCCTCCAAATGGGGGCTCCCCAAAAACGAGTCTCAAAAGCCTGGCCTGGACGCATGGTAGGGAAGGCATGCACGGTGGCGGCGGTGGGATGGAGCTGGCTTGGCCCATCCTGGTGGGTCCTGGGAGTGGCTTGGGGCTGGTTCTTCTCTACTTGCCCCATCTGTGAAATGGGTGCATGTGGGTGAGCGCTCTGCAGGGTTCAGGGGGCTGGGCATGGGGTGGGGATGCGGGGCTTTGCTCCCAGTTGAGTCATGCGAGGGAGAGGGTGATGCCTGCGCAAGGAGCGGGGCCAGGGACCATGGTGGGGGTTTCTGCCCAGGTCTGGCTTCAGCAGGCAGTGCTGGCCTCCCGCCCACGTCCCCCTGCCCTGCAGGGTCCCCTTTGCCATGACAGGCAGGTCACCAGTGCCCTCACTGTGCCATGGTGGCACCACAGCCTCCAAGGAAAGGGGCGAATCCCATTTCCATTCTGCCCTGCCTGGAAGACCTTGGGCCCTGTCCTCCACCCAGGGCTTTGCGTGGATGGACCCTGCTGGGCTGTGAGCCCCCCCAGGCTGGCTGTGAGCAGGGGGAAAGGAGAGCATCAACACATATCTCTCTGTAGGACCTACATAAACATCACCTACTGCTTTTATTTCCTGCTAAGCACGGAGGATATCCAGGTCTGGAGGGCTGGAAGCCTTGCTGAGCTTGTCCTGTCGAGGTTTGGGATGCTCTACTCTCCGGTGGAGGAGCAGCGAGGTTGAACCCCGCCAGGGGATGCCGCACCAGGGTGGAGAGAAAGCTGTGGAACAGGGTAGTTTTCACCTCTGGCTTTCTACTGGCACTGTTGTGCCATGGGAACGCAGCGGTCTGGTGATGTCACCACTCACTCTACTCCTCCGAAGGGATCGGCCAAGCTGGCCCCACTACTTCCATCCTGAAAAATCTCCCTCCCTGCAGGTAGTGCAGTGCCGGCTCCGCAGTGCCAAGTGGCTCCCATCTGTGGTAGCAATGGCCGTCTGCACCCCTTCACCATCAGCAGGATCGGGCTCACCTTCTGCCTGCCCCAGGGCTGGCGTTGTTTCCCCGGAGGAAACGCAGCCCCCTGCCCAGTGTCCCTGCCCCAGTCCTGCCCGCAGCTGCGGGCATCACAGGCAGCTCCGGGCTCTGCAGGGAGGGAAGCATCCCCGACTCACTGCTTTGCTGTGCGTTGGAGCTGGTTGGGGACTGGAGGGGTCCCGTCCATTGCTGGGCTGGGGGCTCTGGGGCCATAGCTGGCATCCCGCAGTCTGGGCACAGGCAGGGGTGCTGCCTGCTGTTTCCTGCAACCGGGCTCCCGGCCAGGGGAGGAGAGAGGACTGCAGCCTCTCCCTGGCTGCTGATGGCCCACAGCTTAGTGGTGTGGCCTGACATGGAAGGTGCGGAGAGGTGGGGGGTGTTTGGCTGGAAGGTGGTGTTCCCTGGCCGCCAGCTGTGCAGCATCCCAAAATACTGGGGGCTCCCCTGTGCCACGGCAGCGCAGCATCCCTGGGGCTCCCCCAGCAGCGCAGCATCCCTGGGTACCCGGGGGTGACACCATGCAGGAGGGGTTCCTCTCTCCAGCTAACCGTGGGGACCTGGGGTTGCCAATCCCCCCCCTCGATGCCCCAGCATCCGAAGGGACGTGGGGGCTGCCACATGTCCAGGCTCCGAGGCCCAGCACGGCTGTGCCGCTGCTCCAGGACAGAGGGAAATGTGGTTCTGGCTGAGCTCGTGGCGCCCAGGCGCAGTGCGGGGGTCAGTCCGAGAGGCAGTCATGCTTTTCTGGGCCTCAGGGCACCGAGTGGATGTCCTCTGAGCGCAGCACTTTGTAGACAACCCAGTAGAAGATATTGAAGACCAAGAAGGTGAAGGGGAAAACGGCTCGGGAGATGGTGTCGATACGCTTAGCCCGGTCAATGTAGCGCCTGTGGAGGCTCTCCCCTTCCCGCAGCAGCACGCTGGCTGGGGGGGGGCTGTAGATGCT
>NW_009649308.1:189532-192932 GCF_000708025.1 Charadrius vociferus
CCATGTTTGCTGCAGGGTGGAAGCGTGCCTGTGCTGGTGGATAGGAGGGGGCAGGCAGCTTGCTAGGGTAGAGCTGGGCAGGGATACAGGAGCCTGGCTACCATCAGGGCTCGCAGGGCCTCCCGGTGCCTCCAAAGGCACAGACCCCTGTTTCTCCTCATGGCTGCTTGGCGGGGGCTGCCCGGTGCAGCAGAGGAGGGAGGTGGAGAGAGTTGGAGTCCTCGCTGGTCTCCTTGTCCCTGCTGACCCCATCTCCCCCCATGGTGGCCGGAGGCTGCAGAGAGGGCAGCGTGCCCATGGGGCTGCATGCCTGCGGGGCTGCATGCCCACCATCAAGCCAGCAAAAGTGCCGTGAGAGCTGGGCACCTTTCCTCGCCCTCAGATCACAGCCCGCAGCCATCATTTGTGGCATGTGGCAGCCCCTCGGTGCCGGCCAGCGGTGCTCGCGCTCCTCCCCAGCCGCAGCTGTGCATCATTAGTGACTTGTCTCTTTTATCCGGAGGGTGTGGGAGTGTGTGTTGTGTGTGCGCAAAGATTTGGCGAGGGACCAGCACATGCAAGCCCGGGCTGCATGTCTGGCTTCTCACTGAGCCCTCTGGCCAGTCATTTGGTCCCTGTGGCTCATCCTCCTTCTGCAACGCCAGTGCCACATCTGGCGGCGGTGGGTCTCTTCTCCCGGAACGTGCTGCAGGCCAGCCCCTCGCCTCGCGCCGTGCCCACACGCAGCCCGGGTGCCGGATCCCAAACGCCATCTCAGATCGGCACTGCCCTCCAAACCCCGGAGAGAAGCTCCTCGCTGAGGTCAGCCTGCACAGGCGCTCAGCCGGCAAGGGGGCTCTCATGCGGAGAGCTTGCGCCCTGGCATCTTTATTTAACTCAGAAATCCGCCGGCTAAGCAAGATTTCTCAGTGGGAAGAGCACCAGCGGCTCAAATTGCTGAGATGAGTTCTCATAGCAGCAGAGTTTTATTCCCCTGTCCCAGGCTGAGCGCTTGCGGCCACTCCAGAGGGACACGGCAGGAGGGGGGAACCAGGGTGCCCTGGGGGTCAGCAGCTATTCCCCCAACCCAGGGAGCCAGCAGCCAGGGTGTTCGGAGGAGGAGATGGCAGACTGGGAGGGCTGGTCTGCCCTGCCCCACTGCTCCTGCCTACCCCTCAAGCTGCAAAGTGCCCGGGTGCCCCAAGCAAGTGCCTGTGCTGGGGCTACTGTGGGCAGCCCCGTGTGCCTCAAACCCGGGGAAGCCGGGCAGGCAGAGCCCTCCCCCTGCCAGAGGTGTGGGCACAGCTGGGGGAGCTGGGCAGCAGCCCAGGGGTGGCCATCGGTCTGCCCCAGCATCACTCATCCCTCGGCACAGGGGGCTGCTTTGCATAAGGGGAAACTGAGGCACGGAGCAGGGGTGTCTGCAGGGAAATCTGCTCCATTCCCATCCCTCGCGCAAATCTCTTTTCAGCCTAGGGAGCAGCAGCTCCATCCTACGGGCACACGCGCTGCGCAAATCACTGCCCTGCCTCTTCCGTGGGCCCCTGCTGGCCCCCGGGGCCGGCTCCTGAGGGGCTTGTTTTGGGGAAGGGGGGGTGCGGGGTGTGAGGCTGGCTTGGGGGTGTGCTGCGCTGCACTGCACGGGGAAGGAAGGGGGGAGCTGCCGGAGGGTCGTGCTTTACCCGGGAGCTGGAGAGCTGCGAGAGCGTTGCGTAGGTGTGCTCGCCGCCGTGCCGGCCGCTCAGCTGCCGCAGGGACTCCAGGCTGGCCGTCCCGCTGCTCAGGCCCTTTTGGCATCCGACAGTGCGCACCAAACAGAAACAGGACAGCGGGTGACCGATGGCTCTGCCCTGGCCCCGGGGACAGTGGCTCTGGGCACCGGGATGGGGACAGCAGGGGGACAGGGGCTCCGCGTAGGGGGGAAAAGCCCCTCTAGCAGTGCCCGGGCACCAGGATCTGTCTTCAGCACATGCTGAAGAGATTTGGCTGCATAGGGCACTGTGACCCTGTGTGCTGTATATGTGTCCTCATGTTTTCCGTGGAGGTCTGGTGCCTCGCGGTGTGCTTACAGCAGGAAAATGAGAGTGGGGCAGTCGCGTGCCTTCCCTGAGCATCCCGCAGGCCTGACGCCTGCGCCGATGGGCTGACGGAGGGGAGGGCTGTCCTGTGAGTGTGGGACACTGCCTCTCCAGGCTCTGCTGTGCTCCCGTCTGCAGCCCAGACCCTGTCCCTGGCTGCCACCAGGTCCCCTTGGTGCTTCACCGCCCTGATGCAGCACAGAGCTCCTGTCACCGCTGCGGCACAGCGAGGAGCCCAGGTTTGGGGCTGCAGGTAAGGGGAAAGGCTGTTTCCCCCACCCTTGCTGCTTATTTTGCTGCTTTTTTAGAGGAAGCAGAACTCGAGGAGGTCCCCCGGCAGAAGGATGACGGCACCCTGGGCACGTTTGTGCTGGCAGGGCGTGGGGCACCCATGGGTGCTGCGCAGTGTGCTGCTCAGGCAGGCAGAAGGACTGCGATGACTGTGGGTTCCTGATGTGCTGGAGGAGCCGGCTGCAAGCCCCGGGCGGTGGGACACAGCCCAGCACTGAGCCCTGCCTTGGTGGCGGCTGAGAAACTGGCCCTGTAGCCCCGGGGTGTCCCCTCGGTGGCTGAGGATGGGCAGATATCATGACAGCGGTGGTGGGAGGGACTCACCATCCTCTGCCGCCGCTGGCGCCGGCGGAGGCGCATGAACTCCTTGTGCTGGCGGGAGACAAAGTTGACGGCTGCGTACTCCAACAAGGCGGCAAAGACAAAGACCAGGCACACGGCCATCCAGATGTCGATGGCCTTCACGTAGGAGACCTGCGAGGGAGACAAGGGGGCTCAAGGACCTGCTGCTCCCCACCTCACTCATCCCCCAGCTTCGCCCTGCTGCACAGGAGCCCTCTCAGCTGGAACACATGGGCCAGAGTTCACCTGGCCGAGCAGTGCCGTGTTCCACCTTGGCACGCGTGGTGCCCCAGCCGGCAAGGCTACAGAGTCAGCCGTTCCCGAGGGAAGGCTTCCCCTGCCCGTGGGGCACTGGGGGCAGCAGCGGACACCCCGGGTGTCCCCGGCAGGCTGCGGTGCAGGAGCCCGGCATGGAGCCAGCACTGACCTTGGGCAGGGAGGCACGGGAGCCGGCGCTCTGCGTGGTCATGGTGAGCACAGTGGTGATGCCCAAGCCCACCCGGGCTGGTGCTGCGTCCATGTTGATCCAGAAGGAGACCCAGGATAGGATGACGATGAGCAGGCTGGGGATGTACATCTGGATCAGGTAGTAACCCATCTGCCTCTCCAGGTGGAACTTCACCTCGATGCAGGTGAACTTGCCTGCAGGGAAAGACATCCCCAATGGGTGAGGGGGACCTCTTGGCTGTGGCTGGGGGGGGGGGGGGGGG
>NW_009649308.1:192981-197052 GCF_000708025.1 Charadrius vociferus
GCCCGCCCCCCTGCCCCCCCAGCCACTCGAAGATGAGGTCGTTCATGGTGTAGCCAACTGGAGAGGAGGGAGGGAGCCATGGGATGGGGGGGACACGCTCCCCGTTCATCCCCACTGTGACTGCTCCTTCCTGCTCACCTCCCTCAGAAGCAGGGAGATGCCAGCCTTTGGGATGGGACAGGATGGGGTGGGATGGGATGGGATGGGGTGGGATGGGATGGGGTGGGGTGGAATGGGGTAGGGTGGAATGGGGTGAGGTGGACCAAGCACAACTTGAACCCCCCTAGGTACTCACAGCTCTCCAGCTGCATGGTGCATGTCTGGATGTCCATGGGGAAGTTCTTGAGGTCCATGGGGCAGGAAAGGATCAGCGTCAGCCTAAAGGAGACAGAGGAAAGGAGGGGGTTGCTGGGGGCTGGGTTGCTCAGGGGGGGATAGCTGCCCCATGGGAGGCAAGAGGAAAGCTTCACCTCCCTACTTGGGCATTGCCCCAGAGGAGAAGGGTTCTACCTAATGCTGTAGAGCACGTTGCCATTCTTGAAGATGCGCAGCAGCTTGTTGTCAGTGGTGACCTCATGGAAATTGGCCCCTTTTTCATTGGCGAAGAACAAGTCTGGCTTCCAGATAGAGTCGAGCATGGAAGGGTCGAGGTCGAGGGAGTCATCGGGGTACTCACGGTAAGCCAAGCGGGGGTCGTTCCACTGCTGCCGCAGGAAGACATTCACCCGGTAGTCCTGGGGCAGAGGGGACCACGTCAGCTGGGAGCACTCCACCGGTGCTCGGGGAGGAGGAGGAAGAGGAAGAGATGGAGGAGGAAGGAGAGATGGAAGAGGAGGTGAAAGGGGGTCTCTCAGTCGAGGCTCAGCCCTTTAGGTGCTGACTGCCTGACACTAACGATGAATGGGGAAGGGGCAGGTCAGGAGCCTTCCCATGCTGTCGGCAGCCAGGGGAAATGAAAAAGCAGAAGCCACAGCAGCCGAGAGGAGGAGGAGGAGCAGTAGCTGCTGCCTGCAGTGTTCCTTGCAGGGCTCTGTGGCCCTGTGGGAAACTTTTAGTCCTGGGGCTTCCTCAAATGAATTCCTCACGCACCCGAGGAGGCTGGGGATGGTGGGGACACAGAGCTCACTTGTGTAGTACAGCACCTGCAGAGCCCACGAACAGCAGGGAGCCACCGCCAGCTGCCTCGCTCCGACCCTGCGGGGTGTTTCTCCCAGCTCAGGAACGGGGAACGTGGCCCACACAGCCAAGCTCTGGTTAACTGACCCCAGAAAAGCTATTTGCTATGGCTCTGCATGTCCCCACTGTGGTGCCAGGGCTGGCTTGTAAGCACAGCCATGGGCTCGGGCACTGGGACCCGCCTGCTCCCCGGCACAGCCACCGCCAACCCTGAGGCACTGGGAGAGGAGCCCGTTGCACTGGCGAAACCCTCACCATGGTGGTCTCAGTGACGGAGCCGAAGCTGTTGATGAAGATGTTGCACGTCACGTTGACGGGTGGACCTGGAAAACAGCGTGAAGCCTCCTCTCACCGCTGGCCGGGGAGACACGTGCACCGCAGAGGCACACGTGGGGACGCCGCCTCCTGCACGAGCTGCGCGGATGAATGTACACGAGCAGCCCCCCGCCCGCTGGGGTCACCCCCGTAACGCGCTGCGGGGAGCCCCAGCACACCCTGCAGGCACTGCAGCCGCCGCGCTGTCAGGTGAAACAGGCCCACGCGGGGCGGCTGCGGTCGCGGGAGCAGCCGGGACTCTGG
This sequence comes from Charadrius vociferus, assembly GCF_000708025.1. NCBI lineage: Eukaryota > Metazoa > Chordata > Aves > Charadriiformes > Charadriidae > Charadrius > Charadrius vociferus. Next base: position 194,737 of record NW_009649308.1, read on the forward strand.
GGAGGGTGTTGGGACAAGGGGACAGTGGGTCAGGGTCTTGCCCCCAAACCCATACCTGCCCGTTCTCTGGTTTTGGGCAGCCATAAGCATGGGTCGCTGCCAGGTTTGGGAGCCTCACGTCCTCTCCTTACCTTTGAAGTTGGGTCGAATCCGGGCGTCATACCCTGACGTTCGTCCCATAAGCTTGTCCAGGAAATCAGAGGGTGACATGGGCTTGGGCGAGCTGCGGGAAGCAGCTTTAATCTCCTCCCGCCCTGAGACCAGCCTGCCGGGTGGAGGAGCCAGGTTAGCCGCCTGCTGGCACCAGGGGTCCGCAGGCACATTTTGGCACCCCGCGGGGACTGCCGACTGCCGGTTGTGCCTCTGCCGCACCTGCTCCAGTGCTGAGTCAGCACACTGACCCCAGACCCCTTCCTCCCTCCGCGGTGACACCGGTGGCTTCCCCCCTCGCCTGCCACAGCCCGAGTGCTGCATGCCCGTGTTTTGCCTGTCCCCCCGCCAGCAGAGCCCTTGCCCGCCGTGTCCCCTGGTGTGGGATTCGGGGTCGGGTGTCTCCCGGCTCCAGGGATGCCGTGGGAACGGGGCGCAGCAGGCGATGGCATCATGCACGGCAGCCGGTGCCGGAGGGGGAAAGCCGGGGGGGTCCCTCCCGGGTGCAATCGCCAGCCCTGGCTTGAGTTGCTGAGCGAATATCCGTACCCTGCCTGGCATGGATTTGTGGCTTGGGGGGGGGATGGGGGACACAACACCCCTCCCTGGGCTGTGGGCTGGCCTGGCACGAGCAAAGAGGTCCCCTGGAGCACAGCTGGGGTTGTGACGCTTTGCCAGGGGCCAAGACGACCCGGCAGGAGAGGAGCAGCAATGCCCACCTCCACACCGGCCGTGGAACAGAGCTGACATGAGCTCTCCCACGCAGCGCGCCCAGCGATGATGGAGACTTATTTAAACTGACCTTGCAGGGGATATTTCTGTGAATGCATCTTAGCCTGCCAGTTTCTCTGCTTCCGTCAGTCTATAATGATCATTTCAAGGAACAATGCGAGCGACGTTTGCTCACCACATTGCCAGGCATGTGGCTGGGATGGAGAGGAATTAGCCAGAGACCTCTGGACACAAAAGGAGCTTTGAGCACACTGCTGGTGCTGCCACACGCCGCCTCATAACTCCACCAGGTCCATGCCCGGGTGGGTCTCACTCCTGCTTGGAACTACAACCCCGTTATCACAAGCAGAGGATGATGCTGGGAGCTGGGACGCCCTGGGGTCCCTGTTCCTACCTCCGTGTTCCTACCAACACACCTTGTTCCAACCTGCTCTCAGGGAAGCAGGATTAATCCTGGTGGGATTATGTACATCCTTGCCAGATAGAAATGGCCATAATGGCCACTGCAAAATGATTCAGCTGGGCAGGTTTTCCCTTAAGTGGAGACAGGCAGCAGAGAGTACCCGAGACTGGTCCTGGCCAAGAACAAAAGGCTGCGAGAAATTCCCCCTCCAGGAGCTGCGTTAGAGAGGTGCACCCTTGGGGGGAGGGCAGCGAGAGGGCAGGGTAACAAGGAGTTAATTCAGGCCTCTGCCTGCCACATAACCACGAGCCAAAATGTGTCCTCCGCTGGAGAGGAGGATGAGGCTGGAGAGGAGGATGAGGGTTCTGCCCTAAAGCATGAGGGAGGAAGGCTCGCTTGGCACCGTGGCAGCTAGTTCCTTGAAAAGGTCCAGCTAACTGGCCGAGCAGCGGTGGATCTGTAGCCCCAGTGATGCTCAGACTGTGGGGACTGCAGCGGGTGCAGAAACGCCCCGGGTGCAGCCACCTCCAGCAGCATAACTGGCAGGGCCATACTGGCACACAGCCCGCGGGCAAAGCCTCTGGGTCCTGGTTCTTCTCAAGGTTTGGCTCCAGCTCCCCGGTTTGGACACTGCCTGCCCCAAGGGACTCTGCCGCTAACCTGGCCCGGGCACTGCGGCGCCCCAGAGCTCAGCACCTCCATGGAGTGAGGGGATGGTGGGCCTGGAAAACGCTCACGTCCACCTAAAAATGCCACCCCGAGACAAGCAGTTTCCGCATGTGAAGTGATGACATTTTGACAGGATTTCCCCCCTCCCTGCCACAAATGCTGCGGTTCCCACAACTGCTCGGCTCCCCCCCCCCGCCCCCCCAGCCGTACTGGCCAAGTGGTGGGAGGGGGAGTGGGGGCAGACAGCGGGCTCAGCCCAGGGACACTGCAGCCCCCCCAAGCGCTCCCCACCTCTCCCCAGCATCCCACCTTGTCCCAGATAGCACCCAAGGTAGCCAGAGAGGGAAAAGGGGACCTGGGGG
>NW_009649308.1:198379-205098 GCF_000708025.1 Charadrius vociferus
AGGGGTGCTCCGGGGACGAGGGATGTGCTGGGATCGCGGGGTGTGCTGGGCTGAGGGATGCTCCGGGGACGAGGCACGTGTCGGGAATCGAGGGCTTTTCAGGGGCTGAGGGATGCCCTGGAGGTACTGCCCGCCTGAGTGGGAGGGAGCAGCTGGAAACAGCTGGGCTCCTTCCTCCCTCAGCCTGGCCTGGCGGTGCTTGCCCCGGGGCTGCAGCTCAGGGCCGGCCCGCAGACGGGCTGGGGCACAGACCCCAGGGGGCTCAGCCCTCCTGCTGGGACCCCCGTGCTTGCCTTTGCCAGAGGCTCAGCGGATGGGCAAGTCCCTCGGTAAGGGCAGGGAAGCTCCTTGGAGAAGGCAAGGTGGACAGTCATGTCTGCGTGATGCGGACAGATGCAGTGGCTGCCAGGGAGAGGGAAACCGAGGCAGAAGGAGGGGAGCTGCTTGTTAACCAGGGCGGCATAGGCAGGGCTGGGACTCAGGCTGTTCGGCTGCCTCTGCCCTGTCCCCTGGGGCCACCTGGCTGAGCCGCAGAGTCGCCTCTGGACCTGGGAAATCTGTGATTAATTTGCAAGGAAGCAAATAGTATTAAAAAAAAAGAGAAAAGCGCAGAATAAATGATTCCCGGCGGATATGTTGTTCAGGTTTCTGTTCACCCTACTGTGGCTGGCTCATCTCGTTTATTTGTATTAATTACAGTTTGGTAATGGCTAGGAGCTGCCATACAAAGCCGTCGCTGCAGGGGTCGGCAGAAGAGGATCTCAGTGGAGGAGGGGAGCGTGGTACCCCCTCACGTCCACTGTCACCAGGGCAAATGAGGGGCTTGGGTCTGCGCTGGCTTCTCCTCGGCAGAAAGCCAGCACAGGATTTTGAGAGCTGAGTTTGCTGTAGGGAGGCAGCGTGAGTGAGGGCTGGCTGTGTGAAGCTGAGCCTGGGGCGCCTTGTCCAGCACAGGGGAGAGGTCAGGGGGCTGTAGGCAGTGGGCACTTAGCTGCGAGGCACCATGCAGGAGTCCTCGTCCCCACTCATCGGCTCTCCCAGCACCAGGAGCTGGGAGAAGTCTCCTCCGATTACCGTTGCCATTAATGTTTACGGGGCTGCGGTGCTGGGAGGCGCAAGGCAGGATCTGGAACCCTGAGGCGAGGAGCAAATGCACACTGTGTGACAGCTCCTCTTCCAGAGACTGTCCGAGCTAAGTAGAGCTGACACCGTTGGGAGGAGGGGAACAAACTGCATCCTCTCCGCCCTCTGGGGAAACTGAGGCACCTGCGTGGCATGCCTGCGTCTGTGCCTGCATCCACGAGGAGCCTGGGGGATAGTTGGAGTGGCCGTGGAGATGGTCTTGCAGGTGACCATGAGCATGGGCTCTCAAAATGACCAGCTACAAGCCTCGGCCATACATGTTGTGCTCAGCAGGGGACTGGGGCTGAGCTAACGAGGCCCTTGGAGAGGCCGGCAAAGCCAATGCGGCAACGCAGCTCCCTGACGGGCAGGGCTGCGGGGGACGGTGCAGCCACAGCCCTCCTGCCCGCCTTGCAGCTCTGCAGGCAGCCAGCGCCGCGAGGAGCGAAGCGGTACTGAAAATAAGCTCTGAAAAAATGAAAGCAGAGAGCATCCCATCGGGAAGGCGAAGGCAGTGCTGATTTGTTGCCGGCTGGGTCGGGGGGATGGAGCAGGAGCTGCAAAAGCAGAGCCTGTCTGTGCCCGAGGGACCCCAGGCACTGTGCCACATCGCGGCCAGGGGATTTTTGGCAGTGACAAGAACAGGCTTCTCCCCCATATCCCTCAAATCAGAGCGTGAGGTGTTTTTTCTTTAAACAGCAAAGATACCAGCCAGCAGGCAGCTGCCGGAGATGGGGTCCCGGAGGCAGACACCCACCACCAGGCTGTCTTGTGGCCATTCTCCCCAGGGGGCAGCAAGGCCTGGGGGGGCAAAGACCACACTATGACCCGGGGCGTGGGCAGCGGCTGCCCGCCTGGTGAAGTCCCCAGGGCTGGCATTGGCACGGTCCTCTCTGGGGATCCCCCATCCCTGCCCTGAAGCCGTCCTCGTCATGGTGCCAAGCTCTGCTAATAGGAGAGAAGCAGGCAGCAGGGTCTGGGGTTGCTGAGACAGGGAGGAAGGCGTGATGTCTTTTTTTCCCTTTCCCTTTGCTGTCTCTGAGACCTCGTCAAACTGTTCCCCTGGGGCCGGACTCTTACCCGCTGCAAATCTGCCTGGAACCAGAGCCTGGAGGAGGACTGTGTTGATCCACGCCGCCTGGATCCCAACCCCTCTCTGCTGCTCAGCCCCTGCATTGCCACATCTATATACTTAATCCTGCCCGATAAATCCTGTAGTGTATGTGTAGACAACACAATTCAGAAGGGCTGAGTGATTCAACTGCGTGAAAACAGGTTTGGGTTTTTTTCGAGACAAAAGGTTGAGGGGTGCTTAAGCTCTATTTTGGGATGAACGGTTGTCTGTAAGATCAATTTTGTGCTGTTCGTGCTGGGGTGGGGGGAGTGGGAAGGAGGGCATTGGGTGAAGCAGCACGCTTTGCTCTTAATGTAGGGCCACAAAGCCCTCCTGGGCTCCCCCGCTGGCAGCCCCGCTCAGGGAGCTGGGGACCGGGATGCTGCTGCCCACTCTGTGCCTCGCTTTGTCCTTCAGAGTCAGCTCAGAGCTTCGCCTTCGCCCTGGAGCCAGGAGAACCCGCAGCACCAGGAGGGGCAGAAGCTTCAGGTGGGCACAGGTTTGTGGTGGGCTTTAAGCAACCTGCTCCAGGTCCCCTCCAGCAGGCTCGGAGGGTGGGGGGTTCCAGGGAGACCGGTTGATAGCAGCTTAGCCGCAGCTCCCATTTTGGGGGGCTCTGCATCTCGCAGCCCCAGCCCCAGTGAGGGGCCGGCATGTGGGCCAACCTCACGCCAAAGACTCCACAATTAATCAGGGGCAGAGGCAGAAGCTCTAGGAGACTCTGCCTATTTTAATTAAGAGAGCACCACACAGTAGGCACCTCCATCCCCAGTCTCCTAATTCCCTCCTGCCTTCCTTCCCCTCTCCCAAGGCTCCCAGCCAACCCAGCCGGCTCTGCACATCCTCCTCTCTCTTTTGCCCTGGGACTGTGGGATTTTTTTTGCAGAAACCAAGGCGTGAAACAGAGACGCTGAGTGCAGAGGGCTCTGCCAGCCAGCCGACGGGCAAGTGCCGCTGCGTGCTCCTGCTCTGTACCGACTGCTTAAACGCTTAATGAGCGCTGGGGAGCAAAGCGCTCCTTGTGAAAGATTCAGGGCCTCTGTGCCTTCAGTTTAGGGCTATGCCAGCTCCCCTTTCCATTTCTTAATCCTCCGACCAGCAAGGCAAAACAGACACAGACTCATCACTGTTTCTAAGGAAAGCTGCAAAACAAATAGGAAAACCCCGTGTGCCCGTGTTCAGGGAGAGGACAGCCCCGCCACCCCGGGGTGGACACGGGGGCGGGCTCCCCCAGAGCAAACATTTTGAGGTGTCTAATCGGGTGTGAAGTTAACGCCGGGGAAAACGCATTCTCAAGGGTGGCTGTGCATTGTTGCCAGCCTGTGGCTCTCCCTGGCCGCCCAGTGTGTGCCCAGCTTGGGCGCTTCGTTCTCATTTAATGGCATGTTCGTCTGGTTCCCCGGTGTCGTGCTGGTCCCTGTCTTTCCCCAGAGAAGCTGCGGGTGCTTTCCTTTCCCAGCAGCAGCAAAAATCATCTCAGGGCAATAAATGCATGGCTAAGGGATGAATAACTGTGGTGGTGGGGAGACTGGGGCCTCACTGGCACCAGAGCATGAGCAGAGAGCCCGAACCCCCACTATGTCTCAGCAGGGCAAGTGGGCATGGGGTTCGGGTGTAGCCGCCAGCGGGACTGAGCAGGACATCCCCTCCAGTAGCCCAGGAAGGTCATGGGGTGCCAGGAGCATTTGAGTCTGCTCCTAGGGGAAGGTGCCACCATGGCATGGGAGGAGGGGACACTATGGCAGCAGTGCTGGGGAGCCCAGTGGGTGCTCGGTGCTTATGCGGCAGTGCCAGCGGGGCTCAGTGCCTCGCCGAGCCGGGCAGGGTGACCCGGAGGAGATTGCAAGGTGAACCGAGACACTGGTCCCAACTCCAGCTAATGTGGCTGTATGATTTTGTGGCGCTTTTCCAGGCTAAAAATACCCCTGCTGTTGGTGCGGCGCGGGACGGGCGCTGCGTGCAGCGGCTGCGGAGGGATGCTCCGTGCTGTGGGACCAGCCAAGGACAGCCAGCCGGTGGGGCTGGTGTGACCCTGCAGCAGCCATGGGGCTGGCCCTCACTCCCTGAGCAGCCAGGCACAGAGGTCCTCTCACCTCTTCTCCCCTCCTGCTCCGAGGTGACCTGGCACCCATCTCAAGGGCTGTGTGAGATGCAACGACTCAGCCAGCAATCTCCAAAACATCCTGTGGCGAGGGACCATCCTCAGTGACCTCCCTGAGCTGTGTTTCAGCCCAGCACTGGGTCTTTTGCTGATCCCGGAGGGTCACACCAGCTCATCTGAGTGCTCCTCAGGGTGCGTCTGGCCCATCTGGGGACCCGCCTGGGGGTGAGATGCTACATCAGGGCTCATTTCCCCAGCGAGGGGCAGCGAGGCCTGAGGAGCTCAGCCCATCACCGTGGCTGTGGGGCTGCTGCATGTGCTAAGGGAATGTGTCCCCAGCCTCTCTGTAAGGCTGGGGGGTTGGCAGCATCGGGCTGAGGGACCTCACCTGTCCCTCAGTGTCTGAGCTGCTGGGCAGCTGAGTTTGGGATACATGAGTGGGTGACCAGAGGGGACAGGGTTGGCACAGCAGTGTGTGTCTGGGCCAGCCCCATCCCCCTTCACCACCCTCCTCGCCATGGGGGGCAGCTCAGCCCTGCACCACTCCACTGTCGCAAGCAGATCGCTCGGAGCCGGTCAATGAGAAATGCAGGATCTGGCCCTGGGCCCATGTCTGCATCTGTGATGAGACTTTTCAGCGTGATCCATAGGGATTCGGTCCCCTGTGCCATCGCGCAGCCTTGGGGTATGTCATGCCATCCTGGGGACCGCTGTGATGAAGGCTGCCGTCGGGGATGGATGCTGTGCCTGATGGGAGCCGGCCGAGCGGTCGAGGGGGGGACGGGGCATGTTGCAGCAGCTGTGCTGCTGGTGGCCATGCAGCTCAGTGCTGCCTTGAGGAGCTCTTCTGTGCTCTGTCGAGTTGGTCATCACTTGCCCAAAGGCTGTCCGAGCCCTGCGCAGCATCCTGGAGCCCTTGGGCACCTTCCATGCAGGTTGGGGGGGGGGGTGGGTGTTGCAGATGTTGCTCCCCTGAAAGTTATTAGATAAAAGAGGGTTCAACGCTGGTTCTTCAAAACCAACCCCTCATCTAGCAGGCACTTACCCACACGTCTAACATATTTCTGATATTTTATGGCAGGTTCTCAAGGAAATATTTCCTGTACATCTCCCCCATCATGTATGAGCAGGGAACTCCCACCCTGGCCTGAAGACATGGCCTAGGTGGTCCTAACTTTCTTTTTCCCATCCGTGGGCCATGGGCCTAGTGCATTCTGGCACCAATGGCGCTCTGCTTTGGGTAAACTACATGAATCGTATCTGCAGATAGAGCAAGCGCGGAGGGAACTGCAGGCAGAGGGAAGGCTGGAGCAACGGTACCAGCAGATCCCGTGACCTTGGCAAGCTGGGCACACCGAAGGGGGAGATTTAATTTAGATAAGTGTCAAGCGAGACTCCTTGGGCCAGCAGCAAAGTCTGGCACAGATTCTAAAGCCCTCAGTGGGTGCCTCACTCTCCCAGGGTGACCTGGCCCTTTCCCCATCTTCATGTCCCTTCTCTTTTCCCACAGGTCACTCCTTTGCTGCCTGCCTTGTCCCCAAATTGCCCCGTGGTGCAGGCTGGTTCCCTCCTGAGGCTGGGGTTGCGGGAGGGGAATTACAGGGAGGAAGCTTGGACTAGAACAGAGTTCTCTCTTGGCCGGGGATTATCACATCTCTGTTTCCAGAAATGGCCCTGCTTGGTGAGGACGGCGATTGGATGGGGTTGGGGTCTGCCGATGAGCTGCAGGGAGCAGTGCTGGGGGTGACAGCACTGGCCTGACCCCTGCTCCAGTTGCCTCCAGCATTTCCAATTACTCTGGGGAAAATCTACTGCATTTTGACACTGCAAGACCCCCCAGCCCCTAACATCTGCCTTCCCTCCCCTGCCCCCTCGCAGCTCTTCGCCCTTCCTGAGCCTGGGAAGGAGAGGAGCTGCCATGCAAAATCAAAACCTCGGCCAATGTCAGGCTAAGGGGTGTTGTATCAGCAAAGGCAGATGGGGGATGTGGGACAGGGTCAGCGTGGTCCCCCAGTCTCCTCCCCACTTTGGGGTACCCGGCTCTGTGCATCCTCAGCCACGGTTGCCATGGTGATGCGCATCCCTCGCTGCAGCAGGAGCGCTTGCGGGGTTTGATGAGCTCTGTTTGCTGTTCTTGCTTCTGCGGCTCTCCTGCCCTCGGCCCCAGCGGTCTCCAAGCACGAAAGCAAGAGAAGATCACCGGGAGCAAAACGTGCGGTAGCGTTGTGTGGCGTTAACCGCAGGCTGCCCGCCTCGGCCTAATTGGATGGGATTTTTTTTTTTTTTTCTACTAGAGACCCCCGGGAGGGACAAGTTTGGAAAACAAAGCATTACACATCTGTGGCATCAGGAGGCAAGCGGAGGCGGGGGGAGAGAAGGAAT
>NW_009649308.1:205163-210786 GCF_000708025.1 Charadrius vociferus
GAGCAGCGGCTCAGGCAGCAGCTGCTTCCCGGGGGAATCTTGGCTGCGGGAGTCGGGCTGTGGGGCCACCACGATGGCACCTCCATCCCACGGAGCTGGTGGGTGACACGGTGCAACAAAGCCATGGCTGGCAGGGGACGGCACGCTGGGTGCCACCCTGGTGGTGGTCATGTGGCTGCAGAGGATGGTGCCGTGAGGGGCCTTGTGTGACCCCGGGTTCGCTCCCCGACTCTGTCCTCTATCTCCCACACTGTTACGGGCTCTGGGGTGGCCGTCCTGGGGTGCCTTCTGCACGTGGCATCCTGGCAAAGGCATCTCATCCATCCCCGTGTCTCATCACCTTGCCATCCCCGGGGAGCGAGGCCGATTCTCCCTGTGCAGCTGCCGGCACAGAGGGGCTGCACAGCAGCATCACCTAAGTAAATGGAACAACTGGAGCAGCAAATGAGTCCCCCGTCCCCAGAGCCACCCCAGGAGAGGACCCTGTGTGGCGTTCATGGGTTGTTCCCTCCTGGCTCAGCTGCAGGGGGGATGAAGGAGGGTTGTGCGGCCGCTGGTCTCCATCCAACTCTCCGAGAGCCGCCTGTGTCTGTGACGCTGGGGAGAGGCGGTGGGTGCCGGGTAGGAAACGTCTGCGTCTCTCACACCCACCTCTTGGTCTTACCACAGGGTTTGCTCTCCAGGAAACGGTGCAGTGTGCTCTCCATGGCTCAGGCACGAGGTGCTGTGACAGTAGTGCCACCCCGGGGGCTCTCACTGCTGTCCTTTTTCCGCCCGGCCCAGCCATCACCTCCCCAGCACCCACTTGTTTGTCCCTTGGGGAAGCCCCGCTGTGGCTGGCACCCACCGGCCACGGGAAGAGTCCTGCAAGCCCGGGGACAGGGCTCGGAGCAGCCGGGTCGGACGCTGTGCCCTGGTCCCTGGCATCACCCCTGGCACACGTGGGCTGGCTGGGTATGGGGCTGGCCTGGGGCGGGCAGGAGGAGAAGCATCTTTCTGGGCTTTGGAGGGAGATACAGGGAAAAGCTCCCTCTCTGAGTAGAAATCCAAGACAAAACACCGCAGGCACAACCTCCGCTGCTCAAGGACTGTCCTGGCTAACGCAGGACCTCCCTCAGCATCACTCTCACTCCTCTGGGCTCAGGGAAAACGTGGGACAGGTTAGCACCTCCTTGGCGGTTCGGAGGCACATGAATTCACCTGAGCCTTTCAAAATGGGTCCCATGGGGAGCAAGAAATAAATGGGAGGGGGCCCAGAGCTGAGCCTGGATCTGGTGCTGCCTTCACCCTCCCTTTACAGGCTCTACTCCAGCTTCACAGGGGCAAATAGAAACAGAGTAATCCTCAGCTCTATTTGCTCTTCTCGGACACCATCAGCTCCAAGGAAGCAGAACGACATTTGTCTTTCCCTTCCAGGATTTTCTGAAAGGTAAATGAGAACAGTTCAAGAATATGACCCCACGAACGGCAGAGCGAGAGTAATGAACAGCCCAGAGAACATCAGCATGAGGCGTCTGTTTACCCTCCTTTAGGAAGAAAATCAAGGAGAAAGGCAGTGGACGTGAAAGGCAAATCTGCTGGAAAATCAGCCAGGGAAAAAAAATATAAATCACCTTCTCCTCAAACCCATAATTAACCCGTGAGACTCGGCGCACGGGGCGAGGAGCTTGGTGAGAATTTTGGGGGGAAATTAGAAACTAGAATAAGAAAGCAGTTGGGACCAACATATTATCCCCAAATTTCTGCAGCAAATAACAGGGCTATTCGGTGGGTAAAAGGAGCAGCAAGCAGCCAGCAAACCCTCGGGCGCCTGGGCTGCCTCTCACATCAGCTGGGCCCCGGGTTGTGCTGCCAGCAGCTGCCTGCGTCCCTGACTCCCTCCCCGGGCACGGGCGGCCGTGCCCCCACATCTGCGCTGCGTGGCCCTGCCACCCTGGGCTTCGCCGCCTGCGAAAGACGTGGGGACAGCAGGGCGGCAGCGGGGCTCCTGTGTGCATCGCCTCCGGGATGCCAGACACCCTGCCCCGAGCAGGGCTGGAGGGGCTGGTGGCCCCTTCCCCCCCCCTCCTACACCAGCGAGCCCAGGCATGGTGCACGGGCTGGACGAGAAGATCTTCCAAATTTTAAAACTTGTTTGGTTTTGGTTTTTTTTTTTTTTTTTTAAAAATCAGGTTCCGCCGTGGCTGCTGATCATCCAGGAGCCCCAAAAAGGAGGTGCAGGCATCTGCTCATCTTCTTTAAAGGGTGACACGGAGGGGAGGTGAACTCAGCTCAGGTGTAATCTCAGCTGCCCGGCACCGCCGTGGCTGCTGCTGCTGTCCCAGATAAAGTCCGGCAGCTGATGCAGGCAGGAGACAGGCACTGGTGCCCCAGGGAGGAGCGCTCTGCCCCCGGGTTATCCCGCAGAGCTTTGTCCCACTGCCTGCAGCCCTGCTTGCTGCGTGTTCCTGAGAGCCTTAAAGCATCCCTGGGGGGCTCAGGGCGCGGGGTCCTGCTGCTGCTGACCCCCGTGCCCAGGGCTGGTACCCACCGCCCAGCCCTCGGCCGAGCCCCGCGAGGGTTTTAGCTTGCTCCTCTCCCAAACAGCCCCTGCCCTTCTTCTGTCATCCCGCGACACTGGCCTGTCCTTCAGCATGCCTCCCTTGTCCTCTGCCAGCTTTTTTTTTTTTTTTTTTAAATTTAATTTTTATTAGCACATTTTTCAGCCTTGCAGCAGCCCAGGAATACAAATAGGACAGCGAGCGCAGCCAGGACTGGGCAGTGGCAAGCGGGACGGCTCCTGTCGGCATCCTTGGCACCACCGGGAGGAGGCAGCTGGACAGATGCTGCCGGTGCCACCGCATCACCATCTCCTCTCTGCTTGGATGGGGCTGCCTGGAAGAGCAGGAGATTTTGCACGGCAGGAAAATCCCCGGGCATCCCTGGCTGCTGCAGGCAGCTGCCTGGCTCACCCTGGCCACAGAGCTGCCCTGGGGCTCTCGGTAGCAGGACACGTCTCGGGCTCCCTGACCGGGGTGTTTTTACCCCGCTGATGGGTGAACCGAGGCAGCGAGGCGGGTGAAGAAGGACAGTTAAAATCATCAGCAGATAACGAGAAATTCAGCCTGGCCGGGGAAGCGGCTGCCTAAAAATAGCAGCAAGGTTCTCAGCTGTGACAAGATACACGGGGATTTCTCCCGCTGCCCCATGTATAATGGATAAGGGCGCTGCGCACGCCGTCACTGGCTCCCCGTGGGTGTACCGGGCTGTGCCTGTACAGCGTGGGGTGCAGCGTGGAGGGGCTTTCTGTGTTTTGCAGGGTCGGCACCCACTGAAGTGTGTGATTTTGGAGACCGCACATCTTTGAAAATCCAGCCCTGGACCAGGGCAGTGCAGAAAATGAGCCCGTGGGGATGTAAGCAAGAAATCAACTTGGGGGGGAGGCGGAGTGGGAGGGGTGGAGATTCCTCCCTGAAACTGCGGGGCTGTGGCAGCCGGGACGGAGCAAGAAACCTTCTCCCAGCTGGCCCCCGCTGCCACTGGCCTCCCTGCTGCCTCCCAGCTCGCCCCAGGGAGGGCTGCCCGTGTGCCCGGTGTGTGCTGGGGGACCAGGGCAAGCAGGCGGCTGTCCCATGCCATCAGCGTGATGGGAGGGGGTGTGACAGGCTGTCTGCGGTGATTACGGCTGAGGTGGCTGCATATGGGGATGGGGACAGGGAGGATGCTTTGGTCCTCTGCCCCATATATTCCTGCTTCCTTTCCCATCTCTCTGCTCTGCCCTAATGTGGCGGAGAGGTGCGGTTCAGTGGAGCCCTTGTGGCTCTCCTTTTGTCATCGCTGTCACCTGCTTGTCCCTCTGGCCCCAAACATGCTTTCCCCATGGCCCAGGGAAAGCCCGAGTCTGAGACGCAGCTGTGAAACACTGAGGATGGAAGAGAAAAACCCACAAACATAAGGAGAGGCCTTACCACGCCGGGGGTGTGCGTGTATTTAGAGATGTATGCGTGTGTTTTCCTCCAAAGACTTCATTTTGGTGCAGCCCATCCCAGTGTCTCAGAGCAGATTGCGGGTGGCTGGGGAAAGAAAGCCCTCTCCGTGCCCAGCCCCCAGCACACCTCGCAAGGGGCAGCGTGGCAGTCCCGGGCTCTGTTAATGAGCGCAGGTAGCAAAGCCCTTAATTGCCCTGTGTGTGTGTGGGGGGGTGGTTTCGGACATAACTGGCCACTGCCCAAAGGTCAGAACAAATTGCAAGGTGATCCAGATTGATTTATAAGCATGTTTATTTTTACCAGCTGGGCATGGCCCTCTCCTGGCTGGCAAACGGGTATGCGTCTCCCCTTCCCCGCCTGAGAAATAGCAGCAGGGAGGAGCCGACAAGGAAACTTTGATGCGGGCTGGCAGGCTCCCTGCAGCCACACGCTGCCCTCGGGGCTTCATCCGGGAGGGGGCTGAGCCACAGGATTGCTCCAAGCCTGCGGTCACGCACTGAGGATTTGCAGGAAAGGCTCTCACAACCTCTCCAACTGAAATGCAAAGGGAGAGGGATGCAAGAAGGCTTTTTCAGCATCCCCGTGGCCACGTGTACCCCTGGGGCTCTGTGTGCCCCCCCCACCCGCTGCGGGCAGACGGTGCAGTGTTTGGGGTGCGCTGTTGGCCGCCCACCCAGCTGCTCGGCGCAAGGTACCCACCGCGCTGGCGGAGGAAAGGCAACTCCAACCGCTTACCTGCATGCTTTCTTCTCCCTCAAGCCTTAGAAATCCAGGGAGGGGATTTCCCCCTTTTCCCCGTCTCCTTGTTTTGCGGCTCCATGTTGGAGCACCCATGGGAGCATTGCCGGGAGATGGGCCGGTCCCTGCTGCCAGCGGGTGATGCTAGCGGCAGCGCAGAGGGGTTTCTGTCCCAGGAGGGGACTGTTTGCTGACAAACGGTGCCTGATCACCAAGAATTTTGAGCCACTTCGTGCAGAAATCACAGTCCCTCTTAGCTGCCCACATTTTCCCCAGTGGGGTAAAGCTGCAGATTCCCCGCGGGATGTTCAGAAATTACAGAGTCAGCAAGACTGGAATTTCTATGGAAAAAAAAAAAAAAAAAAAGAAGGGCTTATATTTTTTTCCCCAATGTCATTTTTATTTTTTTTTATATTACATTATATTTTATATGTTGTATTTAGCAGGGGGTGGTATGTCATATTTTTTCCTCCTGGTGGCCGGGGGTCCCCCTACACTGCCCTGGGGTGCAGGCTGGGCTCTGCTGGTTTCCAGTGGCTGTAGGGGTCACGGGTTATTTCCAAAGGGATGCTGGAAGGCAGTCTCCCTCCCATGACCGTTACGAGGTGACTGCGGGTGGGTGACATCACTGCCAGGCCACCTGGGTGCCACCCGCAGGGCTAAGGGAGGTGCCCAAGGATGCCACCCACAGTGGTGGCAGAGGGTCTCCCTGCTATGTTGTCCCTCCACAGCCCTTCCCATCCCATGGCTGGCTGGGGACACCGGTCAGCCCTCTGTCACCCTGTCCTGCAGTGGGAAAGTGAGGCAGGGAGTTGTGTGGGGGGCCAGGAGCTGAGTCCCACCAATACGGGGTCCAGTTGGCCACCATGAAGCCCTGGCACCATTTGCACAGCTGGCAGGTTGGTGTTTCCCCCCAA
>NW_009649308.1:210922-211298 GCF_000708025.1 Charadrius vociferus
GCCCGCCGGGAAGGGGCCGGTTGCCCTCTGCAGGCTTCCCCAGCCCTGTGCTGGCTCCGCAGCCGCCAGCACCCCGGGAAGCTGGGGGCACCCGTGGGAGCTGTGACACCCGTGGGGCACCCAAAGGAGCTGACTCTGTCTGCTGCAGCCCTGGAGCCATGCCCGTCACTTGGGGACCCCACAGCTGTGCCCACCCGAGCACAGTTCCCCCACGGGGGGCCAAGGGGCTGGGGAAAGCCGCTGCCGAATTCCCATCAAAAGGGGGGAAACGCCCAGTTTGGGGAGCTGAAAGCAGGTCCCTGGGACGGGGGACCCCCTTGTTCCCTGCTGGCAGGTGCTGGGGAGTGGGGAAGGGAACAGAGGGGTATCACTGCTG
>NW_009649308.1:211541-215681 GCF_000708025.1 Charadrius vociferus
GGGGGGCGGGGTTCTGTCCCTTTAAGGGGGGTGGCTGTCACTCAGAGAGCCCTTTTCTTTGCTGGAGAGCGGGACAGGCACCCAGAGGGGGAAATACAGGGCGAGGGACCGCCAGGCAGGCGAGGGCTCCCGCAGACAGCACCACAGCAGCCGAGCGGGCGGTCGGGGGAGTTGACCAAGTCCAGCGCCATGGGTGAGTATGGGGTGAGGGTGGCGGACACCCGGAGAGCTGTCGCTGGTGGCTCTGGGGACACTGTCCCTGGGCAGAGCTCCCTGAAACTCTCCTCTGGCACCGGTCAGGTCCCGGTGTGGCCATGGCGGCCGTGGGAGCTGCCGGGGGAGGATGCCTCGGCACGGCGGGGATGGAGTTTTCTTTCCCGAAGCGGTTTTCTATCCCCGTGTGCTCATGCACTGCCTGTGGGCACAGATGCCATCCCCACAGCCGTCTCATCTGAGCCCTCTCCAAACAGGCTGGAGACATGAGAACTCCTGCCCCTGGGCTGGTGGGAACTGGGAGGTCCAGGCAGGGGGCTGAGACCTGTCACAGCTCGTGCCACTTGTATGCCAGCAGCCTTGGGAAAACAGAGGCACTCCTCGTGCCTCAG
The DNA here is from genome assembly GCF_000708025.1 of Charadrius vociferus. NCBI lineage: Eukaryota > Metazoa > Chordata > Aves > Charadriiformes > Charadriidae > Charadrius > Charadrius vociferus. Next base: position 212,147 of record NW_009649308.1, read on the forward strand.
TTTCCCCATCAATACACCAGAGCTAATACTTACTGGCATACACCCCAGGGCACCAGGGGTGCTCTGTTCCCAGGGATGCCATGGGGTGACGGCACCATTCCTCCTCCTCCTCCTCCTCCTGTCTGCAGCGTATTGTTTGGTTCCAGCAGCAGCTGAGCCCGGGTACAAGGCCCGGGATTGTGCGGCACAAGGGCCGCCTTTCTCTCCTCCTTTCCCCTCCTCAGGCTTCCCCAGCGCGGCTTCCCAAAGCCCGAGGGGCCGGAGCTGTGGCAGGGAGCCCGCCAGGCCCTGCTGCATCCCGGTACCCGTAGTTCCCTGGGAATGGGGCCATTCACCGTACCCCAGCCTCGGAGAACCTGCCGTGCCACTTCCCAGGTGGCACGGCAGTGAAAATAAAAATAAAAGAGGTGATTTTGGCCCAGTGCCCCGCTGGCCATCCCTGTGGGTCCCAGCAGGGTTTGGGGAGCAGCGCTGGCCAGGAGGAGGGGGACACCCCCCCCCCCGGACCTGCTGCGTTCCAAGGCAAACAAACAGGGGGGGTCCCAGCGCTCCCCCATAGCGCTGCCTTTGTTCCCTGTTTGCTCTCCGCACGGGGCAACCGCCGGGGTGGCAGTGCCAGGACAATCCCCCATTGTCCTCGGTGCCACCACGAGACCTTGCTCACAGTGGGGAGAGGAGACCACTGCTGACCACAACCCCAGGGCTTTCTTGTCCTTTGAGGGAGGCGATGAGCGCTGTGGGATCCGTGGAGGGAGCGTGGGTTTGGGAACGCTTCCCACGGGTGCCTTTTTGGCATGCGAGGCACAAATGCTATGTGCAGGGGGGACGTGCCCAGGCAGCCGCCGTGCCCGGGACAGTGGGGTGCCGGAGCCCACGTCTTGGGGAAGGGGAGCCGCTTCCCTGGGCAGAGGTGTTGCACAGCCAGGGCAGCAGGTCACCGCAGCTTAGCTGGCCCCAAACTGATGCTCCCGAGGTGGATGCCAGTGGGTGCAAACCGGGCAGGAGAGTGGCCGGCTGAGCACCCCCAAACTCAGCTCATGGGGAACCTGAGCCAACGATCCTGTGTGAGGAGCGGGTGCCCATGGCCCCCCTGCTGAAAAAATCTACCATTTAGGCAATCCAAGCAGCACGCTGGCACGTGCTCTCGCTTTCCCTGCCCACACGCAGGTACACGTGCCCTCTTGCCAAATATCTGTCCTGTAGGACTAAATCTTTACACAAGCACTGATGTTCGGGGAACTAACTCTGTTCCTCTCCATAGGTACACCTGCCTGTGGGGTGCCAGGAGAGGGGACGAGTGCCCCCCAGCACGCCACCCCGAAGCCCGGGGCTGCTCCCATGCTGCTCCAAGGCCGAGCCACGTTGCTGGGTCTCCCCTGGGGTTTATCTCTGTGGAGGTGCTGGGTTCCCCTCCATCTTCAGTGGCAAAAGAAAAATGGAGGCAGCTGGCGTTGCCGTTGCCTGCAGCTGGGCTGTGCCGGCAGCGGGGAGCCCATTAGCAGCTTGTTTGATGGGTCCCGCTGGCATTACGCAACATCGCCTTCTATTTCCATCTTGTTTTGCGTGGGTCGGCACGGCTGGCTCACCTTGGCTCCCCATCCACCTCACACCCAGGGGCTGCCTTGTGGCCCCGGTGCTCTGCGCTGCCGTCGCCCCCTGTCCCTGGGCACGCTTGGGTGCGAGCCTGCCTGCCTGCTTAGAGAGATCTCAGGGAAGCTTCTGGGTTTGGCACCACAACTAATCATTTCTGGGTTTTCCTTCAACCTCCCTTGCAGGAGGCACCCTCCTCGCCCCGTGCTTGCCCGCTTCTTGAGCCGCAGGCTCCGAGCGCTCCCCGTCCCGGCGGTCCCGTCCCATCTCACCTCTCTTCTCCCTAGGTTTGCTCGAGTGCTGTGCCAGATGTCTCATTGGGGCACCCTTTGCTTCCCTGGTTGCCACTGGCTTGTGCTTCTTCGGGGTAGCGCTGTTTTGTGGCTGTGGGCACGAAGCCCTCACAGGCACCGAGCAGCTCATTGAGACCTACTTCTCCAAAAACTACCAGGACTACGAGTATCTCATCGACGTGTAAGTACGCTGCTATGGCACATCGCCCTTGTGCTGGGGCCCTTCGTGTCTCCGTCTTACTCTGTGCCGGGAGGAGGTGTCCGGCTGGGCTGGCCGGGGCGATGCTGTCACCCCATGCACCACGGACACCACAGGCTGTGTTTGCCGTGTGCCAGTGCCACGGCTGCGTAGCAGGGTCCAGCGGCCACTCGTTTCCATTTCACGCCTGTTTTATCTGACCCTCGCTAGGTGCCCTGGCTAGCGTGGGACCTCTGCACCGGGTAGGTATGGAGGGCGCGGAGGAAAAGTTTCGGCCCCCGTGGGGGCGCGTGGGGAGGGTAAGTCGCTGCGGCCAGGCTGCCCGGAGCCGTGCCGCATGCAGGGCTGAGCTCCCCGGCACCTCCCCAGCACCTGAGCATCCCTGCCCGCTCCTCTCCCCGGCAGCATCCACGCTTTTCAGTATGTCATCTATGGCACGGCCTCCTTCTTCTTCCTCTACGGAGCCCTGCTGCTGGCCGAAGGCTTCTACACCACCGGCGCCGTCCGGCAAATCTTCGGGGACTACAAGACCACCATCTGCGGCAAGGGCCTCAGCGCAACGGTAACTGGGGGCCCGAAAGGGAGGGGAGCGCGAGGCCCCCAGCGAGCTCACTCGTTGCAGCGGGTGTGTCAGTGTTTGGGAAAGTGGCTAGGACATCCTGACAAGGTGATCTTAACCGGGGTTTGGCACCCCTTCGCGCGCCCGCAGCGGGTTCGCCACGCTCGGCGTGGCCAAAGGGCAGGAGACTGCGGCCGTCGGGGTTTCGGGGTATCCCAAAGGGAAACGCAGCCCGGCCGCCCTCCCCTAGGTCTGCTGTGGTCCCTGGGCCACATTTAATGATGCCACTTCATAGAATCATAAAATCGTAGAATCGTAGAATCATAGAATCATAGGACAGTTTGGGGTGGAAGGGACCTTAAAGATCACCCAGTTCCAACCCCCCCTGCCATGGGCAGGGACACCTCCCACCAGACCAGGTTGCTCCAAGCCCCATCCAACCTGGCCTTGAACACCTCCAGGGATGGGGCAGCCACAGCTTCTCTGGGCAATGTTTAAGCATCAGCGGGGAAAGGCATGAGCATCCCTGTGGTGCCGGCAGCCCAAGGCTCTCTAGCACCCGCTGCCTCCGGGGTTGTCCTCTCTGCTGTGTTTGGGGACCATGACAAAGTGCTGGCAAGGGGAGCCCTTGTCCTGGGGGAGTGGAAGGGGACGGCTGCGGTTCCCTCGGGGTCCGGTCGGTGTGGCACCGTGGAGGGAGGGCAGGAGAGCCGCGTTTGCACGCCAAGGCAGGTTTTGCAGCTGCCCTCCTGCAGAGGCCAAACCCTGCTTGGCCGCGGCCGCATTTTTCCCCCCCCTTGCACGGGTCGTGACAGCCATCCTGCTGCCACTGCCGGTCACCCCCACGCACGCGTAGCTGGCTGCAAACCTGGGGCCGGGGCTGGCACCGCGGGA
>NW_009649308.1:215834-221011 GCF_000708025.1 Charadrius vociferus
GGTTTGGTGGGCAGTGCGGAGCCGGATGCAGGCAGCATCTCAGTCCCCTGCCTGCCTTGTGCCCTCTCCTGCCTGGGGACCCTCGCGCTCCCCTGTCCGTGTCCCTGGCTGCTCGGTAACCGTGGGTTTGCCCTGGCTTGTCCTGCCCCTTGCAGTTTGTGGGCATTACCTACGTCCTGACCATCATCTGGCTCCTGGTTTTTGCCTGCTCTGCGGTGCCCGTCTACATCTACTTTAACACTTGGACCACCTGCCAGTCCATTGCCAACCCCAGCAAGACCACGGCCAGCATCGGCACCCTGTGTGCGGATGCCAGGATGTACGGTGAGTGCCGGGTTTGCCGACCAGGAGCCAGGGCTCAGGGAGGAGGAGAGGGGATGGAGGTGAGGGCCCAGGTGGATAAGGCTGGGATGAAGCAGGGGCAAGTGCTGAAAAGCCCCGAAATGCCAAGGTGTGTGTGACACACGTGGCTGTGGGAGGCTGAGCAAGGCAGCTAGCTGACAGCCATGCCTGGCTCACCCGGCTCCCCGTGTCTCACCAGGCGTCCTGCCCTGGAACGCTTTCCCTGGCAAGGTGTGTGGCTCCAACCTGCTCTCCATCTGCAAGACCAGCGAGGTGAGCACCTCCTGTCTCCCCACATGTGTTCCCTTCAGTGGGTGGCCCCAGCACTGGCCTCCCCAGCCGGCACATGGGACCCCGGGACCTCACCCCCCTCTTCCCTTGCAGTTCCAGATGACTTTCCACCTCTTCATCGCAGCCTTCGTGGGGGCGGCAGCCACGCTGGTCTCACTGGTGAGTCGGTGCTCCCCCTGCCCGGCCGTTCTCCTCCACCCAGTAAGGATGTGGGGGCAGAGGACAACAGAGGTGGCGGGCATGGACGTGACAGAGCCCGTGCTCGTGTCATTTTCTGGCACATAAGTGCAGATGACGAATTCAGGCCATAAGGAAGTAGAGGTGGCTCCTGGAGGGGATCTGGAGAGGCTTTAGGAGACCACCAGGGAGAGGTCCTGCTGCCTGTGCACGCAGTCTCCTGCCTTTCCCCAGCTCTCCTCTTGCTTTACACCAGTGACGAGACACTGTGGTGTCCAGCTGGTGAAGTGGGGCAATAGGGCTCCGCAGGGCAACTGCCCTGTTGGGCTGCTGGGCTGGGGGATGCCGCCTCGGGCATACTCCAGTGAAAAGTCCCACCCCATTTGCCCTCCTCCCCTGTGGGAGCTTCGTTTCTTCTCCTCCCTCCTTGCTCACTCTCTTCCCACCCACAGCTCACCTTCATCATCGCCGCCACCTACAACTTTGCTGTCCTCAAGCTGATGGGCCGAGGCACCAAGTTCTAGCCTGCGCTGTGGAGCCCAGCCAGACCAAATGCCCTTCTTTTCTCTAACCTCGAGGCTTTAACACTGCAGCCACCCGACACCAGGTCTCCTGCGTTAACTCTGCCTTCGCCGCTGACTCCCCTCCTCTTCCTCCCTCGCATCCATCGTGCTGAGCGTGACCAGGAAGGAGAGCTTCCCACCAATGGACACCTCTTCATGCACTTTTCTCTCTCTGCTCATCCGTAACCGGTTCGCTCTAGGGCCAAGCCCATCAAAACCAGCCAGAGAAGAGGAGGGACTTACTCCAGTGTCCCAATGTTGCCTAGAGATGAGCAAAGGCCTTCATGCTCCTGGGAGGAGGAAATCCATGTAGGTTGCTCTAAGAGTAGCAAGAGGCTTCCTAGAGAGAAAAGGAAGTTGGCCCAGTCCTGGTACCATTGCTAGAGACTCTCCTGGAGCTGTCTGCTGTCACCACCTGTGGATGGAGAAAAAGGACTTTTTTTTTCCCTTAGCAAAAAAAAAAAGAATTTACCCCAAATTGCCTGCTGCAGCCAAGGCAAAGGGAGTTCAGGGCAAGGATCTTCCCGTTGCGGAGAAGAGAGTGCTGACCCCAATGCTGATAAAGCCCTAACCCAGCTGCCCCTATTAAAGCCTAAAGGAGTTTGGTGTCTCTGTAGACAAGGGAGAACTCTTGGCTTTACCCTCCGGGTGGCAGAGAGGCGGCAGATAGGTTTGACCGAGAGGGGACATCTCTGTGCTGTGCCCAGGAGCGTAAAGCCAGAGCCATCCCTCCGCAGGCAGGGGACGACCCTCGGGACTGCGCGCCTTCGCCCGCCCTGCCCTGCAAGCGCCGCGCTCGCCGCACGCTCTCGTCCCTTCACAATGGTGCTCTTCTCTGGGGTGACGTCTGCTTCTCTAACCTCCGCCGTGTCGGAGAGCTTGATTTGTTTCTCATCTGTGTCAAATGTAACTTTCCCTCTTTCTGTCCCCCTCTTCCCCTCACTTTCTTCCCCTGTGTTTCCTGCAAGTCAGGACAACTGCCTTGTGCCTGCCAGGGTGGGAGGGACTGGCAGCATCTCACTTCCAGCCAAAACCCATGAAGGAGTTGAGGAGGGAAGGAAAGGCGGTGGTTTGGGGGTCACGGGGTGGAAACACACCCCATCTCTGCAAACCAGATCCTTTCTGGTGCCAGTTCCGTCTTTTCCCGTGGAGGGGGGCAGCAGGGCATGGGTTTTGGTGGAGATGACCTCTCCCCCATGATTGCTCTCTATGGCAGCTGAAGGAAAGCCCCCTGGCTGGGTAGCATAGGTCCAGCCAGACCCACCAAAATATTGTTTCCAGTCCTCCCTGCCAACTGGTATTTTGTTTTGCTCTTCCCTGCCTCTCCCTAATGCTAATCTTAGTGTTTATTTATTGGAGAAACTACTTTCAGTGGCAGACTATAGCTCCATCTTGCATGGATTTTATTTTATTTTGGTCTGTGTTATTATTATAATTTTTTTTAAGTGCCAGTTTCAGCAGGGGCAAGGAAAAAGGAGCAGATCTGCTGAGCAGAGCGTTCGAAGGATCCTTGCCACCAGCAATGCTGAAATAGGTTGGCCAGGCTACCAACGCACACGGGCTGGGGAGGGGGGAGATGCCAGGAGGGATGGCAGGGTGGGGAGAAACCAGTCAAAATCTGGAAATTCACATGGACCCTATCTCTCTTGGGGATTTGCTGGGGTTTTTTTAGTATCCATTTAACAAAAAATAACCAGATCCTCCTTCCCACCCTTGTCCCCAGACCCCAAACACACACACACGCACACATGTGCACACACACATACGCAAAAAGAGAGTTAATCAACTGAAAGTGTTTCCTTCATTTCTGATCTAGAATTTCAACTTGTTAACAAGCAATAAAAAGGAGCAAGTTTTTAGAGACTTATCTTACAAGATGTATTTTATAAAAATTAAAGAAAATAAATTAAAATTAAGAACATTCTGAACAAGATATATGTCTGTCTGTCCATTTGTTGTGCTGCCTTCCCACTCCCTTGCCCTGGCCAAAGAAAAAAAAGCAGCGAAGAGGAGGCTGCAGAGGAGAAGGTCCCAGAGCAGCAGTGCTTGCCAGCCCCACGTGTGGACCAGCAGCCCCGACAGGAGCCTTCCCACCCCTCCCTTCCCACCCCAGCCATGACGTTCACAACCCTGACTTCAAAATCTTTGGACCAGCTGGGGAGCCCTTAAAACCTCTATTTCTCCTCCAGCCACCCAGAGAAGAGCTGGGGTCTTGTAGGAGCCGCTTGTCCATGTTTGGTGACGTGCTGCTGCCCTTTAATGCTCAGCCTACGCAGCGACAGCCTCTGCCACGTCTCCTAATGTAGCACCCACAGCACAACCACAGCACAACTAATTGGCATGGCTTGAGCAAAGCTCACCGGCTCACATCAGGCAACACACATGGTAAAAGCATGTCCAGAGCCACGCAGGATGCATGATTCTCTCACTTGCAGACAGCCCTGTGGGAAATAGGATGGTCTTGTTTAGGCATGAAGGCTGACCATCGCAGGGCTCTACATGTCCTGTCCGCAAGCTCCGTGGGTGGCTGCGTGCCATTCACCGCAGGGTCGTTAACTGTTTGCACAGTGTTGGTGTGTGGGGAGGTCATCGGCTGGTGTCTTTCTGCCCCTGACCAGACGAACGCTGCCCTTAGATGCACGTTTCCATAGCAGCTATTCAAAAATCATCGATTCAAGTGTCACTTCTCTTGGAAATTCCCCCAGGAGCTGTGCTCAGGAGCCTCTGGGGAGTGAGGCCACGGAGGGATGCTCCCAGCCCCACGCTTTCAGGCATGGTTAGGTGCGCTTCAGCGGCAGGGCGGGCTGAGAGCCGGCAGGCTATTACCTACCCATGGCCAGGACCCTCGCTGCCCTTCCGAAATGGGATTCTAGCCCAAATCCCACTCTCTCTTCTCTCCCTTGGCTTCAGCCCCTTCTGGGCAGGCAGCAAGGCTCCCCATGCAGCCCAGCCGAGGGCGGTTTAGCTCATGCATTGCTGCTGCCCCGGCTCAGGGCACAGCTGTGCCTGCACCCCAGCCTTGCCCCAGCTCACAGAAACCCGTGGGGCTGCAGCCAGCATCAATGGTGCCCTTTGTTCCCTGCGTTCCCAGATGCCATCACCCTCCTCTCCCCGTGCTGAAAGGGCCCTGTGTGTACTGTGTGTACGCGATCAGCCGCTGGGCAGGAGCGAGCTGGGGAACAAAACACCATCTCTTTCCCCTGGCGGAGACTGGTGCCCCCCCGGCTGGGGGGAGGGCTGGGGACAGCAGTGCGAGGTAGCGTGTGAAAGTGGCCAGCATGGCCAGGACGCAGGGCAAGTCTGAGGGCCAAAGGACACATGTAGCCTCTTGCCGAGTGTGTCCTTGGCTATGTCCTGCTGCCACCCCACCTGGGGACACGGGACCTTCCCTCACAGCTCCTTCCCTGGGCACCCAGGGCCCTCCAGGAACTGGTTGAGAAAAGAAAAGGAATAAATCCTGCCTCGTACCAAACCACATCTCCGTAAACTGGCCCATCATGAGAGCTCCAAGGAGGGGAGCTGGTGCAATTACACACTTTCCCCCTGTCTCGCAGCTGAAACGTGGCAGCAGTTTGCTCCTACAAAGGCTGGACCAGAGAAAGGGACCCTGGAGCAGATCCCACGGGCTGCCTTGCTGGTGAGTGGGCAAGGTGACTCCCACCCCTTCATCCCATGCCCTGACACTCCAGGAGACAGCCCTGTGCTAGCAAGGGACACTGGTCAAGCCAGCCCCTGGGCCAGCCACGACACAACCTCCACCCCCCGCACAGGGAGAGGAGAGGGGAGGGGACGGCGGCACACAAG
>NW_009649308.1:221082-228623 GCF_000708025.1 Charadrius vociferus
CGGACCAAGCGGGCGCCGTGCCCCGGACCCCCCTTCCCGAGCGCTGCCCGTGCTTCCCCGGGGAAGCCCTCCCTGCGAAAGCAAATCTCCTGCTAAGGCCGCCCTGGGAACCTCCAAAACAAAGCCAGCCCACCGGCCACGCATCAGAAAAAAATAGCTACTGTCTCCCGCCAGTGCCTTCATTTACAGTGGGCTCAGTCCTGCACAGCCCAGCGAGGGAAGAGCAAATAAAAGCTACCTCAGACATCCAGACGCTGCCGTTCAAAGCCCGTGTGAAAGCCCCTAAATTCCTCAGAAGCCACACAGGCAGGCACAGCCCCCTGCCTCGCTCTCTTCGGAAGGGCTCAGGCTCTGCCCTGGGGAAAGGCTGTGTAGGACGGGCAGGAAGGCTCAGGGAAAGGCGGCAGTGCCAGCGGCAAACCCAAGGGCTGCCCGCTGCCCTGGGATGCCCTGGCAGGGGCAGTAGCTAGAGAGCAGCCCTGCCTGCCAGGGTCACAGCATGGTACTGCCACCATCTGCCCTAGAGGAAGGTCCCACCTGCCACCTCTCAGGCACTCAGCTGGTTTCTTTCCATTTCTGCTAGAGAGAATGCCCGGGGACGAGGAGGGAAGAGCACGTGGGAAGTCCTCCTGGAAAGGACTGACAATAGCACAGGCACATGCTGTACTTGGCTGCTGAGGAAGGCATGAGTCCTGTGTCTGCACGTGGCCACGTGCACTAGTCCCTAAAGAACCCCTTGAACTCACCAGGAAAGAGCTGCTCCAGCAGCTGTGCAAGCACTCAGGTCAAGAGGTATCTCTGTCCACTCCCGATTGCTTTTGCCCAACCAATTGCCTCAGCATGCTACCCACCACTTCACTGACTTCACGGATTGTCCAAGGCCCCAGTCTCGGGACTCTGACTCACCTGAGGCCTTCAGGTAACTGCTGTCAGAGCTGCCATCACCTCCCACGTCGGCAGAGCAGGGAGCGCTCCTTACTCCAGAGCAGACCATGCCAGTGCCCCGGTGCCACAGCTGCAACAAACTCCCTGTTAAGAACTGATGGTTTTGGACAGACCCTCACCGATGCGAGACAGCCTCACCCAACTCCCGCAGGTCCTCCAGGACTGGAACCATTTCCCACCAGGACACCTTGGCTGTCTGTTTTCAGCTGTGTTTCGAAACGGCTGAAGTAAGGTGCTGGAGGCCCCCAGATACTCCAGCCCACATTTAAAAAGCAGGATTTCCAAAGACTTCAAACCCTACATTGCCTCTGGAAGCACAGATAGGCAAGCAGACATGGGAGAAAAATAAACTAAAAGGTTCTGCCAACATAAACAGCAGGCACGGACTCTGCAAACACAGAGAAAACTGCCCAAAATAAGCTGCCATCCTGGCAGGACAGTGGAAGAGAACAGTCCCCATATGCTGATTTCTGTCTCAGCATCCTACGGAAATCATGCCTGGTTACAACCCCCTGGAGCCCAAGGGACAGGTTCCAAGATCACAGGAAGAAATCAAAGGAAAGTACCCAGCTTGCTGCTGAGAGCCCAGGCTGAAAATTAAAATGTAGTGACAGAGGGAACAATGTGGAATAGTTCTGTTATGAAAGTGTTTTCTGATACACTCTTGAAAAGACAAAGCTGGTCACTGGATTCAGCTGGTAAATAACTTATATTCCTTCAACTACTGGTCTAGCTCAGGAATCACCAACCCCTTTGATCCCTTAGTGACTTCCCTCTGCCAGCTGCTATAACCAACCCAGCTCCACATCCCTCAGAAGAACAGGAGCTGACTTGAACTTTGACAAACCAAGAAGGCAGCAGCCACTTCCTGAATTCACTTGAATACATCCATGTTTTATTCGCTTAAATAAAGGTAGAACCTTGGTTTTACAATTCCAGTTCTGTAGCAATAGCAACAACCGCAGCAGCATGAGTGGTCACAGGGAGGGGATGGCTGTTGGCACTGAACTTTGTAACAAAGGGTTCAAAATCCTGGCTCCTTTGGAAATTGTGCGTATCATTTTAATTACACAATTTAAGTATATTATACTACACTTTTTAAAATGGATTTTTAAAACACATAAGCCTAATAAAATAGTTTGGGTTTTTTTTTTCCTTAAAAAAAAGTCAACAATACAATGTCTGTTAGGAATAAAAGATGCTGTGTAACACCCTGCGGCAATACATACGGTCTGCACAGCCTGCACAGAATGAGGCTCTTGAGCTTCAGCTATCAGCATCAACGCGCACCCAGGGTACTGCACACAGCGTGCTGCACTCGCCTTCTACCACAGGAGGTACCAGTCCTCGCACGGATCCCGAGATGGGTGCTGCTCCAGCGGTTTTATCTGCAGGGACCTCCCTCAGAGTCCCTCTGAGCAGGCCGGGCAGCGCACAAGGGTCTGAGCCTGTTCCGACCCTGAGCCGCAGTGCAAACCAGCTCCGGGGGAATGTTTCTGTTCAGAGATGTAAATCAGAACCACAGGTCACATAGTCTGGGATTTTGAAGGAAGGATCAAGCAGTGTTAAACTGAAGAAAAATCTAGAGGCCTGAGGAGGTCAAGACACTGGTAAACAAACAGTAACAATAATTTTAATATCCTGTAAAAATCTGTTGCACCTACAGAGGCAGAGCCTTCTCTTATACCTCAAGGGACCTGGTTTTCCAGAGACTGCACATGCTCCCTATCTGTCCCTGTGAGTATGAGTGCTCAGCCCTGTTTAGAAATCAGATCCCTCTAAAGCACTTTGCATTAAAGCTTCGGTCCCTTCCACACGTGGCTGCCCTGCAGAGAAGGGCAGGATCACCCTGAGTTCCCTCAGAGGAGACTCCCTGCATGCTCACAGACTGCTCGGCCATGGGGATTAGCTGCCACCAGCCAGCACGAGGGCAGAGATTGCCCTGCTCTAAAGCACAGCGTAAGTGAGGCTGCTCGATTTGAGCTACAAAATTTACCATCCAGTAGCTCATCACAGTGGGAATCACATTCAGCAGCTAGCGGATATGTACTTGGGGAAGTTCTCCCCGTGGCAGACTCGTATGTGCTTACAGGCAAAGCCATAGTTTTGGACAAATGCAAACGGTAAGTTGCAGGACATGAGGTTATAATGGTAAAGACAGCAGACAGCAAGCGCTCATCTCTCTGCTACACACATAGCTTGGGACTAACACCTAGCAGGGGGCAGGAGTTAGGATCAGCAAAGCCTGGTATCCTTTTCTAGAAAGTTCCCTGCCCCACCCCTACCATTTTTCAGTCGCCTCCAACAGAGGTGGAACCAGTGCAGCTCTCCCCCAGGGGACTGAACACAGCAGCCATTAACAAAGGCCAGCTAACTGAGTAACTACCAGTAAAGTCTGTCATATGAATTACAGATAAAATGCACTGGATTCCCCGTCAGGGAGTAAGGGCCAGGACAACGGCATGAGTTAAGTGTGCTCCGCAGCACTGCACCTGACACCACAGGTAATAAAGTGAATGGTTCTACGTTGCAGCATCCAGATGGGAACATCCGTGCTAAAGCAACTGAAGACACTGATTTGCCAGCTAACGATGCACAGCGGTCACCGGCCCCGCACACCAAGTGGATTTAACAGCTGACCACACGTGACTCCTCCAGCCACCTGCACGCACACCTAGGAGACATCCCACCCACCTGCCATCTGGTCTGCTAGAGCATATCATCTGGACATGTGACAGAAACTAGCTGAAGTTTCACGCTCCAGATCTCCCGACCTCCTGAGTAACTCTAAATCCTTTGACATGACCTAGCGAGTGTCCACATCGGTATTTTTCATCCAGGGCTTCAAGGTATGAGAAGCAAGATCCAGTGTTGAGTCTCCAGAAGAGACAAGGAAACATATATTTAACAGGCAGCAGACAGTCTCTCCACAAAATAACACTCACGCAAGACAAAGTTAGAGGTGAGGAAAAACAGATCAGAAATAGGCAGCTACAAAGAAGCGATGCTGCCACATTCAAACGCAGGCCCATCTCTCCTTCGTATGAGCTCTAACAATTCTCAGCACAATTGAGCCTCAGGACGCAATGCACTTATCCCAAACAACAGAAACACACATCTCAGCCACACTAGTGTTTGGCATTCTCACAGTTGCATGGGCTAGAGTCTCTACAACAGGTTTCGTTCATTATGCTGAGCAGACTTTCCTTTGGCAGTAAGGTCATGAGTTTAGTGGGTCTAGTATTTTTTTTTTTTTTGGAGTTGAGGACTAAAATATTTCAAAGAGTGTCTAGAGCACTCTCAGCTTTGTTCTGCAGGCAGTTCTTGGTACAGATCAGACCACCACTGTCTTTAGTGAATTTAAAGGACTTTAACCCAGTCCTTTAAACCTGCTAAAACAGGCAGAGATGGAAGCAGGACTACGCTCACATGCTTTTTAACAGCTTCCTCCTGCAGATACACGCTCTGTGCCCAAAAATTCCAGCCAGAATTCTGATGGTGAGGCCGCAACTCCCCAGTGAGCAAACCACGTAGTGTCCTTGTGGCCACTCTCCTCAGAGTGCCCCAGAGCTGCCCGTGCTTATTCCGATCCAGCCACCGGCTCGAGCGATGTTCCCAAAGCAGCAGCCACTCTTAACAACAGGAAGACCCTGATTTGGAGCTGGAGTGCAGGTCAATGGTGTGGCCCAGCATACAGTGCTCTAGCTGCTCCTCCACCGCCAGCACCTGTCGCACAGCCTCCTCAAAGGCTACCGCCACATTGGTGTCATCCTTGGCACTAGTCTCCAGGTATGGATAGTTACCGTTTTCCATGCACCAGGCCTGGGCCTCCTCTGTGCTCACTTGTCTCTCAAGTTTATCTATCTTGTTGCCCAGGACTACAAACGGGAAGTGTTCAGGGTCCTTCACGTCAGCATAATAGACAAACTCCTTCTGCCAGTTACTGAGGTTCTCAAAGCTCTGCCGGTCATCCACACTGAAGGTCAGCAGGCAGCAGTCTGCTCCCCTGTAAAAGGGGGTTCGCAGGCTCTTGAATCTCTCCTGTCCTGCAGTGTCCCAAATCTGGAGGGTCACAAAACGTCCATCCACCTCCAGGTCCCGGTTTAAGAACTCCACACCAATTGTGTGGAAAGCCTGCGAGTCAAACTTGTTGGTGACGTACCGGTTCATGAGGGAACTTTTCCCAACTCCACCATCCCCAAGGAGAATGACCTTTAAGAGCAAGGACTTTCCACTCATTGCAGCAGGACGGAGGGGCGCAGCACCAAGGTAATCTGCAGGGTTCAGAAATAGTGCAAAATAGATAATTGACTCTTGGATTCTGCAGAAAGTTGCACATGGAAGAACAGAATATGGTATTTCCACCCCCATTTCTGAACAAGTTTTGTATATAGGAGGTAGTCTCTCTTATTAGAGAGATTAGAGCTGGAAATCGGACAAGCTTTCAGGCACACAAGTCCTGCATCAGGTCCAAAAAGGAAGCAGCAAGTCACCACTGTAAGCACAAGGTGACAAAAACTGTTGAGAGTTTAGTATCAATTATATTACTTTTGGTGAAAATGCTGTGTCTGAAAGCTTGTCTAGTTTTTCTAAACATACCATCACTAGTTAAACATCTCTTCTGGCCTGTGTCCTCAGGCTATCACAGAAACAGCAAAATCACCAGGGATCACAGTCACCAGGTCTTCCCTTCCACTGCACAATCACTAGCTAAATAATTTCTTCTGACTTGCTCTACTGGAAGGATGTAAAGATGTACAGGCCTAACACCAATACAAGTCATCTAGTAAACCAGTTCTTAATCACCCCAGGAACGCTGACTCACCTTACAAGTGGAGCTGCTCCTGTTTTCTGCGTGTGATCTCTACAGCTCAGAAGGGGTTTCCCAGGCACAGAGACCCAGCTTATCTGTGGCTCTTTTCCGGCAATGCTTTTCACAGGCCAGTTTGCTAGGGCACAGGTGCAAGTTCACATTGCAACAACCATGGTATCACAGGTTCCTTAGTCAGCAGTCGCAAGAGAAAGGCCAAATGCCGACCAGTCCTCTCCCTCCCAGGGACATTCTGCAAGCAAAGGTAAAGGCCTGACACAGAACGAGAGCTTTGTTTCGCTGCTGTCTGTACTGTACCTGCTCTAGAAATACAGCGCTTCTGTCTCCAGGACTGTCCAGGGAACACCTTCTTCCAGCATAACAGTCACTGAAAAACAAACATCAGTCAGCAAAGTTGCCAGGGCTGTGCTCAGTGCACTGCCTTTCAATTCGTAATGTTGACCCAGACTGGAAAAACAACAGCAGAGGTCTAGGAAGATGAAAGTGCAGTACTGATGGCTGGATTAAAACAGGCAAGAAGAGGGTGCCGAGGACAGAGCTTCCCTTGCCCCAAGTGAAATGGAACACAGCCCATTTCTGACCAGGGCAGAGCCAGTACATTATGGATGCTAAACCCAAAATAAGAAAAGACTAAATTGAAGAAGTTCTGGCATGAGTGCACAGGCTGTGCAACACATGTCTCTTCTCAATCCAGGGGACGTCGATAGCTTTGATCTGCTTGGCCAGCCTACCCGCACATGCTGGAATCTGATCTGAGGATTGAACATGTACCTGAATCTGCTAACCAGAAGAGTGAGCCAGCTGGCAAGAGCCTGGTATGAAAAGAGATGGGATCTGGCTTGCTTACACCTGCTACCAACATTCCCGGGAAGGGTGTGGACATGTAGTGCTGCTTAGTGATGACACCGGCAGACCAACCTCCAAACAACCGCAACAGGAGCAGTCGACACTGCTCAGATCAGTACTCCTTCCAGGCCAAAAAACATTTTCTGCATTAATCACAAGTGCCCTGTTGCACTCAGTTTCTGCTCTTTTTGCATCTCCTTCAACCAGTGCTTACCACAAAGCCAAAATCAGAAACTTCTGCTTCTAGTTTCTGTGGAAAGCACAGAAACTAACTAAAGGCTCACAAATTTCAGTTCCCCTGCACAGAAACAACCCAAATCAAGCACGGCTGAACTAACCTGATGGGCCATGGGACATCTGAGAAGCATCTGTGCAACCCAGTGGTTCCAAAGCAAAGAACAAAATGCATATGTCGCAAGAGACAAACAGGAATTGCAGCATAGCTCCCTGGGGCTGATGGCTTTGGGAAACTCTCCCCGGAGCCGGTGAGCTGTTCAAAACCCTTGCTCTTCCTCTTCCAAACCCTCGCCAAGGGGGGGAGGTTAAGATGGTCCCTGTCCCCAAAGCCCTTCCTGACACACACCATCAGTCCTGACAAGAGTTTCTGTTTAGAAATGGTTTGTTAGCAAGTGACGAGCAGACGTTTTAGAAATGACTAATGGGTTGTGCTGGCCGGTCAGCAGACTACTGACAGACATGACACAGCCACGACACCGACGGGCACCCTGCCACCCATCACACCGATGGTAGCAACGCCGTTTGCGACCTGCGTTCACCGATCAGCCCTTTGAGAGCCATTTCGGAGGCCAACCTCGACGTGCAGCGGGACAGACTCCCCTCCACCTCACCCGCAGGACGCCTGCAGACAACAACCGTGGCGTGCGAGCCTGGGAGGTGCAGCCTGGGCTGGGCACCCTCC
>NW_009649308.1:229218-232067 GCF_000708025.1 Charadrius vociferus
CCTCCTGCCCCCTAACTCCCCCCTCTGTCCCTCCTATCCCCTCACTGCCCTCCTCACAGTCCCCTCCTGCCTCCCTTTTGTCACTTAATTCCCCGCTCCTGCCACCCCACACCATGTCCCCACTGCCGCCCCACTGCTGGGAGGGCAGGTGCAGTGGCACCCTCACCCTGGGGGGTGCCCCGTCGCAGCGGTGGGGCCTCCCTGGAGCCTGTGTGAGGCCACGGTACCCTCGCCACATAAAGCCCCTTCCTTACCTGCCTGCAGAACACAGTCCCCTACACAATGTCACCGCCGGCCAGTGGCGGTGGCTGTCCCCAGCCCCGCAGCTGCTGTGCGAGCGGGGCGCACGGAAATAAATTAACAAATTCCCCAAATGGCTTCTCCCTCAGCCCCCATTTAGCGCTGAGGGAGGCAAATGGCCGGCAGCTGCCCGAGGGGGTGCGACTCCCCCCACCCTCACCATCGCCCGTGGGACCAGGAGGGAGAATGTCTTTAAAGAAGGAGGCTTCTGGGGAAGAGCAGCAAATACAAACATTTCAGAGGGTTAAAAGGATAAACAGCGGCAAGGTCACCCCAGCTGGGATCAGGCAGCGATGGGAGAGGGGAGAGGGGAGAGGGAGGGGGGGACCAGACCCCCTGGGTGGCTGCAGGGGGGGTTTGGGGAGCAGGAGCCACCTGACCTCCACCAGGCATCGCCAGCTCTTCTTCCCGCCAGGGCCTGGTGCCCACCCACAGACAGCTCCAAACTTGGGGACACCTCTCTCTGGGGGCTGCGGGACACTCCGGGCACCTTCCCTGGTGGGGCAAGAGCGGGAACCCCTCTCATGGACACCCAGACGGGGAGCAAGAGAAGCGGAGGGGGGTGCGGAGGGGGCGGCAGGGCGAGGGTCTGAGGGCGTGGGGTGTTGGCAGCCTGGGACCGGGGGTGCCCGGGGAATACGGGGGTGCTCCTTGAGTGTGTATGTGGGGCACCAATGTACACACCGGCACCGGGGCCAGAAGTGTAGGGTGCTGCTGGAGCAGACGGCGGACCCAGCCCCACCACCGTTTGGGGCTCGCTCCGAACCAGTCTGGGTCCCCATGCCAGTCCTGCCAGGGCCACGCGCCGCCCGAGCGAGCCCCCGAGCACGGCACACCTCCCCCTGCCAGCTCCCTTTGCCTGGAAGCCGTTTAATCCCATTATTTGTCATTACTTATTTATTAGAGATCTAATTTGGCGTGTAAGGATAACGAGGCCAGGAGGGGTGAGACACCTCTTGAGTGAGGTAGAGGCACCAGGACAGACCCTGCTAAGGCAAGAGGGGCACGGGGCTCTGCAGCAGCACTGCGACGTGCCCTGACGCCCTGGACCACCCCGGGCAGGGCTGGCAAACACCAAAGCCTCAGGGGATGCTGCTTGCAGGGCTTAGGGAGGGCAACATGTCCCTGCAGCGCGGCCAAGGACACCACAGGGCCAGTGGCCCCAGCTGACCGTGCCGGTGCTCAAGGGGCCCCCATGTTCCCCCCGAGCTGAGCCATGGGAGCTGTTGGAGGGTCACCTGCCCGTCTGAGCAGGGATGTGCCGGGGCAGGTTTGGCTGCCGGCGGCTGCGCAGCTCGGCTGCCTTGCTGAGCTGGGCGACAACCTGTCTGGTGGCTGTAGTGGGTTGACCTTGGCTGGACACCAGGTGCCCACCGAGCTGCTCTATCACTCCCCCTCCTCAGCAGGACATGGGGGGAGAAAATAAGATGGAGAAGAACTCGTGGGTCAAGATAAAGGCAGTTCAATAAAGCAAAAGCAAAGGCTGTGTACGGAAGCAAAGGAAAATAAAAGATTTATTCTCTACTTCCCATCAGCAGGCAACTTCAAGCTACTTCTGAGGAAGTAGCGGTTCTGCGCATAGCAGTTGCCCTGGAAGACAAACTTTGCAATAATGAATGCCCCCCTCCCCTCTTTTCTCTTAGCTTTAATTGCTGTCCAGATGTCATATGGTATGGAATATCCCTTTGGTCAGTTTGGGTCAGCTCTCCTGGCTCTGTCCCCTCCCAAGATCTTGCCCACCCCAGCCCACTGGTGAGGGGGGAATGTTGGAGAAACAGCCCTGATGCTGTGCCAGCACTGCTCAGCAGTAGCCAAAATGCTGGTGTGTTATCAACATCTTTCCAGCCCCCAATACAAAGCACAGTGCTATGAGGACTGCTAGGGGGGAAATTAACTCCGTCTCAGCCAGACCCAGTACAGCATCTTGGAGAAAAGTATCTTTTACAGGCGAAAGGAGACCTCCGAGGAGACTAACCATGGCTTGATGGGTTGCAAACAGCATCACAGCCACGGACCCACAGCTCTGCCAACCTGGTGCGGTGACACAGCCTGGTGACATAACCTGGCATGGCTTGCTTGGCCATGCAGCAGGGAGAAGGGCCTGGACCCTCTCCTGGGGAGGTCTGGCAGAGACAAGGGGAAAATAATTAGGAGGTGAATTGCAGAAGCGGCAGTCCCTGCTGAGCCCCCCAAAGAGAGGAGTGGGATGGAGGCAGCGGGGAGCTGCTGGGAGGGCTGGTGCTTCCCACGGTGCCTGGGAACCCGAGCCCTGGGCTCAAGGCCGAAGGAGAAATGGGCTTATCTAGGCATGACCTCATGCTTGCGGGAAGCCTGCCGAGAGCCGGCATCGCCCCAGCACCGCAGGCAGGAGAGAACCTTGCCTGCGGGCCCTGGGCACCACCGCCGGTTGCTGCAGGGGGATTTGTCTGGAGATGGGGACATTGCCCAGGAGCCACATGCCGGGCAAGGAGTGCCAGGGTAGTGGGGGCAGTGCCAGGACAGTGGGGCAGGGACTCCTGCAGCACAAGAGGTTTCACTGCCCTGGGCTC
>NW_009649308.1:232922-234785 GCF_000708025.1 Charadrius vociferus
CTGCCCGGGGCTCAGCGGCATCCCTACCCAGAGAGGCTGCGACACACGTGCCCGCCGCCTGGCTCTCATTCCCAGCTCTGGGTGTTACGGCAAACACAGGGAAGCCGGTGCCAAGGTAAGAAGCCCTGATACAGCCTCGTCCCCACCGCCTGCCTGTGGCCACGCAAAGCGCTGCCATCTCGTCCCCTGATGAATTCATCACACATCCTGTGCTGCAGCTGGGACTTGGGCATCTTCCTTTGTTCCAGCCCTGGTGCCTGGTTCTGCAGCTGCTTCTCCAAGGCCAGTTCCCAGTGGCACCTCCAGCCCATGGCATCTGCTCTGAAACACCCCCCAGCACATGCCCCCCCCAAACAGTCCTGCCACCCCTAGCCTTGGCCACCCCCATTTTCCCTGAGACTATGGCTCTGAGCAGTGGCACCTTGGCACCCATTTCCCCCCTCCAGGACCAACATAGCTGGGGCAAAGCTGGGGAATGTCCCCCCTCAACATCCCTCTCTACCCCACACAGCTCCAGCTGCCTAAAAGAAGTGCCCTGTGTGGTTCTTGTGAGCTGGGCTGAGGCCTTGCAAACTCGACACTTGCCAGCCACCAACAGCATCGCCCACACCAGCAAGACCACATAGCTGGTGACCGGCTGGAGATAGAGTGGCTGCAAACACTGCGGGGAAACTGGGACCATGGCAGCAGGGATGGGCACTGCCTCCTCCCCACCATCACACTGGGATGCCGGAGGTGGTGTCAGAGCCTTCCCTGCGAAAGCTGCAGCCCCCATGAAGTCCCTCCTTGCTGAGCTGGGAGTGGTGTGGGAGAGGTAGCGGGGAGAGGAACATGCCCGGGCGGCCGAGCCGCCTCTTGGAGATGCAACACTGCAAGCTGGGGCTTGTCCCAGCTCCACCGAGGCCCTGGGGCTGGCAGTGGCCGAGCTGCGTGCCGTCGCCACAGCCTTTGCCCTCGCCTCTTCCCTCATCCCCACCTCATCCCCGGGGCCCCTTGGCTGCTTATCAGGGATGTGATGGGTGACAGGGTGGCAGAGTAGGTAACACCACAGGAAGAAGCCCCAGCTGTAATTTTACCCTGACGTAGGTGCGCGGGCAGGTTGGGGCTTTGGGAAGCAGCACAAGGCATCTGTTGCAACAGACTTATCTGCTGCCAATCGCTCCCGCGCTGGTTCCTGGAAAGCCGCAGCGGCGGCTGGCAGGAGCCTTGCAGGGGGGAGCTCGGTCCCTGCTGCGGTGGGTGCTGCTCGGGGACTCGCAGCAAAGGAGGGGTCTTCGTGATGGCAGGGACGGAGGAGGGAGACTGAGAGGCACGGGGCGTCCCGGCTGCCTCTTGAGAAGGAAAGTGCCTGGGCAGAGAGCTGGGGGGGAAGCCACTCCTGCCGCTGCTTTGGAGGTACCTCCGCCCTGCCCGCAGGTGATTTGGGGGGAAGCGGCAAAGAGCCGTATTCCCATGCTGACCCCCGGCTCGTATCCCGCGCTGCACCCTCCATGCCCAGCTCATACCCTGCACCGTGCTTTCCGCACCCAGCCCGGCCCCAGTTCCCTGTGGGCAGCGGGACATTCCCCCCGAGGCTCATCCAGGCAGGTTTGGAGCTGTGACACCTCATGGTGCCACCAGCACTGGGGCACCCAGGCTTGGGGACAGCAGTGTCCCTGAGGAGAGGACACCAACACCTGCCTTGTCTGGACAAAGCGAGGCGACATCGCCTCATGGGTGACACCCACCATGGAAAGGCTCTGATTTTGTTTTTTTTTTTCCCCCCTCGAAGTTTCCTCACATTCCTCCGTGCCGTGATCGGGGTGCTGGATGCATGCCTGCTGCCACCGCTGCCACAGGCTTTTGCCCCCCCCCTCTCTCCCC
>NW_009649308.1:234803-235590 GCF_000708025.1 Charadrius vociferus
GTGAATAAGGCAACGGGTTTGGGGGGGGGGTGGGGGGGAAGATGATAAACAATGTCTCCTGTGTGAGCCAGCTGCTTCCTAAAATGAAGCGCTCCTCTCCGCCGTCAGCTGCCCCGGCTCGGGCACAAGTGCGGGCGCTGCCGCACGACACCGGAGACGCGTCCCCCACGGGAGCACACGCTCCTGCGGCGCCCGGCACGGCCCCACGGCCCTGCGGGAATCTGCAGAATGCAACTGGGGGGGTGGGGAGGGGGACACAGAAACGAGCAATTAATTCTGGCCGCTCTCAGGAGCGGGCTGCGAGGCACCGAAGGGTTCGGCACCCCCCAGGCGCCAGCAACACGGGTGCTGCTTGGTGAAGGCATGCGGCAAAGCTGCTCCCACCTGCGCCTCGCACCAGCAGATGCGAGAAGTACGGCGGGGTGGCTCCGTGCGTCACTCCCCAGATTTATTTAGACCTGGGTGCTGGCAGGAGCCCCGTCCTCGCTGGGGCTCTGGAGGAGAGAGCAGGAAGCTCTGAGCGCTCCTGGTGCCATCATCACTCGGGCTGAGCCCTCGCTGGCAGGGGATGAGTAAGCTCCTGCTGGTAAACCTGACCTCCCAGGCATTATTTCGAGAGCAGCAATAATTTCTCTGCTGCTGGGATGTGCTGAGCGTGGCAGCCCAGCTCTGCCGGCCACCGCGCAGCCCGCAGGCGAGTTTACCTGTGCGGGTGTCCAGAGGTGCTCAGCTTGATGTGCTGGTGCCTTTGCACCCACTGGTAAAGGTGTTAAACCCACACCTTCCG
>NW_009649308.1:235632-236011 GCF_000708025.1 Charadrius vociferus
GCGTGTTCCCTTGACATCCAACCCCGGCGGGGGGTTGCCCCAGGCCCTGGGCCCCGCCACCTCTTGGCTCCCACTACTTTCTGCCACATCTCCGGGGGCTGCCAGATGGAGAGCAGCCAAGGGAAAACCCCGGCTGCCAGCGTGCAAAAGCCTCCCTTGCACCGGGCGATCCCCGCTGGAAACCAGCATGGTGCTGCGGGGTGAGCGGAGGGTGCCGGTGCACGGTCGGGTGCAGGGGGACACCGGGGTGCCCGGAGAGGGGCCGTGCACAGGGCTGACTCAGGCACCTCCTGCAAGAGATGAGATTATGATCCTCCACACAAGCGTATATGGTGCCAAATCCTCTCCCGGCTGAGTCAGAGGGGATGGAGCAGCGGCG
>NW_009649308.1:236364-240474 GCF_000708025.1 Charadrius vociferus
GGCGGGGGCAGATGCCCATCCCAGCCGCAAGCCCTGATCTGAATTCACCCCGTGCTGCTGATCATTAGGTATTTGCCCAAATTCCTCCTGCCGGTGACTCAGCCTCCTCCTCCCTCCTCCCTCCTCCTCCACGCTGGCCATGGCTCACCACGCGATCCAGCGGTGGGAGGAAACCACCCCAGGAGCAGCGGGATGCGTCCCAGCCAGAGAGAGGCATATGGATGTTGCCAGGAGGAGCTGACATATGTGACTTTCCTGGTGCCAAGCGAGGGAAGGCGACATCGAGCCCTCCCAGAAAGGCCCAGCTCCCGGGATGACATCCTCCACGCATGGGTGGCTGCTGGGGCAGCTCACGCTGCTGATGCCACCACGTTTCTTGGGGACATCAGCCTGGCAGGCATCATGGCCTCCCACACCACCAGCAGCTGTGTGCCCATGTGTGCTGGGGTGAAAAAGGGAAGGTCCAGGGCAGGGACGAAGGGAAAGTGTTGATATAAAGGGCTTTTCTGTAATGGTTCTCCCCTTACTGGTTAATCCTCTGCTGGCAGCAGGGACATTTTGGGCACTGGGCTGCAAAACAGCTTTCTCTTTATCCTCAGACCTGAGGATACGGTGTTTGGGCAATGTGTCCAGTACTTCCCCATGCACCGTTCTGGCAAAAGTGTGGGTGGGACAAGTGCCTGGGTTGCCCTCATTTTGGATAGACACAGCCGCATCAGCCACACAGCCCACTGAGATGGGTTTGCTGGGGCTGAGGAGCTGCCCCCACCCCCAGCCGATGTCCCCAGGGCCAGGCTGGGGCTGCCAGCTCCTGGAGCTGCTTCCTCGGGGCACAGACCCGGCTGTGCCAACACTTAACCCCATGTCTAAACCTGCATCGCTGCATCCCTGGGGTGGCCACAGTGAAAAAGCAACCCAAACCCAGGTGCATCGGCACCCCTGTCCTTACCCCGCAGCTCCCCGGGATGCAGCAAGGTGGTCCCACAGGTCAGTTCCACAGGCTCGGGGAGAACGCTGGAGTGTCACCGGCTCCTGGCACCAGCAACCCTGCCATTCGGGGAAACCACTGGGGATCCGCAGCGCTCGCCCCGGCTGGTGAACCAGTCGGCCATAGGAAGGGGTTGCGCGGTCGGCAGGCGCCCGATCGCCGGGCACCCCTGGGAAAAGCTTCTGCTGCTGCCAGTGCAGCACAGGGCGAGGGGGAGGTTTTTGTCAGCACGGCGGTGCCAGGGACGGGATACTCCTGCCGTGACCTTGCAGAGGCCCGAGTGACTCAGGGAGAGATAAGTCGACCAGTGGTTTTCCATGCCCGCAGAGTGGCCCGTCGCAGCATGACTAAGAGCACACAGGAGGGAGAGGTACCGGGGCGGTGTTGGGAGCAGCCGCGGTGCAGCCGGCAGCCACCGAGACCTCCCTATCCCCAAAACCCCCACTGAAATGAGGGGATCAGCTCTGCCACTTGGTGTTTCCGTCCCAAAAGCTTCACTTGGTTCAACTCTGTCCCGGTTTGAGGACCATGACAAGCTCACGCTCTGGTTTTTGGGGACGGGGAAAGGGCTCAGGCTGGCTTTACCTCTGGGTTTGACCCGACTCCCAGCCTGGGCACATCCAGTGGCCAAGGGATTGCAAAGCCTCTCTGCAGGAGGGGGAAATGCTGAAGCAGCGGGAAGGTGCTTAACCTTTAGTGGCCTGAGAGCCCTGCCTGCCGCTCCCGAGCCCAGCGCTTGCTGACGTGACCTCTTCTACCTTCTGCTTTCATAGAAGGGGTCCGAAGAGGCCCCCTGTCCCCCCCCCAGCACAGGGCTGATCCTGCCCCTGCCTGGTGAGAGAAACCACTCCCGAGAAGGGACCAGCCCTGCCCGGGTGATGAGTGGCTGCTGCCTCCCTGCCAGCCCCCCCCAGCAGTTGGTACTGGGAGAAGGATTCCCACATCCAGGATAAAGTGCTGTCCTGGGGACATCGGGGTGCTGAGGTGGCACAGCCACCCTGGCGTGTGCTGAGCTTCCCAGTGCTCAGCCCAGTGCAGCAGCAGTCCCAGCTGGGCCCCAGCATCGCTCTCCACCACCCTCACCCCACGGAAAACCCCACACGCTGCCCTGACAGCACACAAACACCAACTTCTTACCTTCAGCTCTTTCAATTCTGCTTTTTAAGAGGTGAAGGCAGTTGCAGCCACACAAGCAGTGTTATTTGCAGCCCTTGGCTCGGCAGGCGGTGTGGGTGGAGGTACTAGGCAGATAGGCACCATGTCCAGACAGGCACAACAGCCCCGTCCGTGTTTGTCTCCAGATGACCAGGCTCGCTAGGGACACCAGCCAAAACTGTTAGTCGGCAAGTCTGCCTCCACCTCCTCCACAAGCAGCCTGTTCCATGACCCCACGGGCCAGGTGGAGGTGAGGAAATCCTGGCAGCACGCAGGAAGCCTTAGCATAGACCTAGAGGCACCACCAGACCCCAGACCCCCCTTGCCCACACTGTACTGGAAGCTGACTGCAGGACACATGGATCTCCACCCCTGCAAGGCAGGGCTGGGATCAGCCCAGAGGGTCTCCAATGGGTCTACTGCATTAATCCATCCTTACAAGGCTGCAGAAACCTCCTTCAACCAAGGGTGGGGGTGGAGGTTGGCTCAAGGTGAGGAGAAGGGCTGTGCCAGGCAGCGAGGGGAGATCTGCGCCGAGAACCGGGTGGACAGAGCCAGCCTGGCAGCAGCGCCAGCAGGACCTGGGCCAGCATCCACACTGCCAGCACAGGCACCTCCGGCCATGCAGGTGAGAAGCCAGCCCAGCTCCACAAGTGATGTGTTAGGCAGGGGACACCAACCTCTTTGAAGCAGATGGCTCAACCTTCAGGTGGGCAGGAAGGCCCAGGTTAGCCTCTACTTGAGGATGCACCAAGAAACCGCTACGGTGGTGGGATTGCTGGTGGAACACAGTGGCCTCAGCCAGCTGAGACCCAGGCCCCAGTGCCACACCAGCTACACTCTAAGCTCTGGTAACCCTCAGGCCACCAGGAACTGAGCCCTACACACACACCAGGTTGGACTCACCCTGTAGGGAACCATCCCATGTAACCCTTTGGGCAACACCAAACCACCAGCCCTGCTCCAGCACTAGGCAGAGACCTTCCCACCCCCCAGGGCAAGCCAGGATGCAGCCTGAACCTTTGCCAGGGAAGAAGCCACAAGCCATAGGTAGGTCATCACATTTTTTATTTTATAATAAACTTCTCATTTTTTCCCCCAAGGAAGACAAAAAACTGTGAGGCTACAGAACACCATCAGTGAAGAGTATGCGAGACAGACCCAGGCCACAGGCCAGGCCAGAAAGGATCCCCACAACCCCAGGCAGAAGGGGTCTGTCCCCAGGAGCCTCCATAGCCCTTGCTCATCTCCCCACCGCATGAGAGCAAGATCAGCGCTGTCAACGGGAGTCAACTGAGCAGCAGAGATGGGGTTGGGTCAGGCTATTGATGGACTGTGAGGGCCACATTTTGTTACCCCCACCCGCCAAGGCTGCCAACAAGGTGGGACAGTGGGTTAGGTGATGCAGCTGTTTTCTAGACATGTACATGATGTAAATTTAAAAAAACCCCATGATTTAATTCAAAGCAAAAAAAAAAAATAATCAAGTGGTAGCTCTTCCTGCCAGGCCATTTCGCTCTAGGAAGACTTCACACATTCCTTCTCCTGCTCAATAGCTGCAAGGGAAGAGAGGTCCATTAGTCTCTGGGGCTTTTTTTTTTGTGGGAACACCCACTGGAGAAGGTTGCAGAGCCATCACTCAGGCCCTGGCGCCCAGTTTTATGGTTTGACCCCAAGCGGGGTAGACAAACGCTTGGAGTCAGAGGGTGATGAGACACACACACCCCCCAGTGACAGCAAGTTGGGCACCTGCCTTCAGCTCTCCTCAGGAAAGTCACACCCCGAGGCAACATCTCAAAGCAACAGCCCTCCGCAGGCCATGATGCCCACTGCCCCGGGGGCTGTACCCCGGCCCCTCGCCTTTCGGCTGGGGGAGTCCCAGGGCAACCGTTTTCTCTAGGTCGGAGCCTAACTGCCCCAAACCGCCTCTCCCCACCGGACGCCTTGGCGGCGACATCACCCGAAGA
>NW_009649308.1:241725-242267 GCF_000708025.1 Charadrius vociferus
CCCACGGCCACGTTGGCTCCAGCCACGGCCCTTCCCCTGGAGGTCGGGTCACCAGCAGCAGTACGGGTGGGCAAGGAGCAGACCACACTCGCTGGCCGAGGCTCTCGCTTGGCGGTAGCGAGGCAATAGGGTGCAGAAAGCCTGGGGCGGCCACCAGCACTGACCAGATGGGCTGGGGTGCATGTGGAAAAAATACCTTTTTGGAGGAAAAAAAGAAAAAAAAGCTGGGTGTAAGTGCAGGCAGTCTATCTGTTCCCAGCTGGGCTGGGGAGCAGGAAGGGTAGTGGTGGTCCAGGGGACACCCACACGCCGGCCACCATGATGGGGAGCGGTTGGAGGGCCAGGATGCCTGGGAGGCTTTGCAGTAGGGTCCTGTAGGTGATGAAGGCAATGAGGAGAAAAAAAATAAAAAAAAATTAAAAAAAGCCCCCTGACTCCCATGGCAGCCTTGCCAGAACCCTTCTCCTGAGACGCTGGTGTCACGGCGAGCAGGAACCTGCTGCAGCGCGTCAGGGGTAGGAGCTGCGCTGCCGCAACTCTCC
>NW_009649308.1:242279-246868 GCF_000708025.1 Charadrius vociferus
CTCCACCTCCTCCCGGCCTGCCAGCCTCGGGTTTCGCTCCAGGCTTATTGGAGATTTTGCAGAGAAAATCCCCAGCAAGCCTGAGGAAACATTTGCTTTGTGTTTTTCAGCTAGAAGACTGCCGTCTTGGGAGTGAGGGGGTGCGGGGGGGATGCTTGGTGCTCTCCCGCACCAGCAGGTCTTGGGCAGAGGTGGCCCTTTGCAGCAAGCCCTGAGGCACCCAACCTTCCCGCACCAGCCAGCAAGTGGGCTTCCAATTAAAGAAACGCCGATGGTTGGTGTACGCAGAAAAGGCAAAGGCCAAGATCTAAGGTCAGGTCCTAAGATGGGACTGCTGCTCTGAGAGAAGCCTGGACGGCAAACAGCCTCCACTCCCCGTCCCCCGGGGGAGCAGCAGAGGCTGCAGGCGAAGCCGGGCTGATCCCAGAGTAGCTTTGGTGCCGTGGCCCCCCCCGGCAGGGCTGGGTTCGGAGGGTGCCACAGAGCCAGGAGCAGCAAGCCCAGGCTTCACGAGCATCCTTCAGACCCACACCCTGCAGAGCCGGCGTCACAAAGCCCACCCCGAGCTGAGAAGGGGCTCATTTTTCCTGCACAGCCAAAAGGAAACAAAAAAAAAAAAAACCAAAACCCACCCAGTTTCAAAATGAAAACAGGAAATCCTTTTTGCCTTTATGCAAATAGTCAGACAAGTGTTTTACCATGGGTTTAGTCTCCAGCTGTGCCCACCTTCCCCCCAGCTTCCCTCTTTTTCCCTGCCTGTTCCCCACACGCTTCTTTGCGGATGCTGCACATTCTGCTGTAGGTTTTGTCCCTCGCCATCAGCGATAGGACCCGGTCCCCGTCCTCCCCATGCACAGCCCCTCACCAGCATCGGCTGTGCCCACCCCAGCCGAGGCGCAGCCCCTGCACAGTGCGCTGCATCTCGACGCCGCAGTGCTTCGCAAGCCCCAGGGTCTTTGTCTGGGCACAAAGCCACCACGGTGGCCACGCAGGCAGGGGACGGGGAGCTCCCCCTTCCCCGAGCTAGCCACGGCCACGCAGGCACCCCCACGCTCCGACAAACGGCGGCCAGAGCAGCTATAAAGCCAACCCTCTGCGTTTCCAGCAGGCAAGGAGCGGGGCTGCTGCTGGGGAGCTTTTAAAACCCATCTTGCACAAAGAACACGAAAGGAGCTTATATCCCAGCGAGAGCTTTTTTTTTTTTCCCCTGACAAATTCGCAAAGCCTCCCGTAACTGCCCAACCTGCTTCTTTCTCATGCAGTTTGGTATCTCTGCATTCAATAATTTATAACAAAAGAACCGAAACTTCAACAGATAGGGGTAAAGCAAAACCAGCCCTGACCTGAAACAGAAAAGAACGCCTGCCAGCCATTTTTAGATGAGTTTTGAATCTCCCACAGAACAAGGCTGTCAGGGCTCAGATACGTCCTCGCTGATGGCCATTTCCAGGAACGCTTTATTCTCTTCTACAGGAAGGAGGATGCAGGAGGTTTTCTCTTTTGATGCACAGGTTTTCTCTCTGATTCACAGAGGTGGGGTTTTTTTTTCAGCCTCCCATCTGCAGGGACAGGCAGAGGACCACCGCAGCCAGCCAGGACCTGAGCTCCCTACAGCCACTGCTGCCCAGCTGGGAGCCAGTCCCCCTACTCCGCAGGGCCACAGTTTATACTTTTTCCTGCTCATTTTTAACCCCAGCCTGCTGTCACAAGCCTTCCCTTCCACCGGGGCAGGCGCAGAGAGCCCCAGGAAGGCAGCCAGCATGCTCGGGCTGTTGCGTCTTACACCAGGGCTCATTCATCCCCTGGATTTTGCTGCTCCTTGCAGTTTCGAGAAGGGCTTTCTGTTAACCCTTACTACCTTCCCACTGCCCAACAGCAGCAACGCAAGCCGCTGCTTTCTCCAGATCACAGAAACACTGACTCCAAAAGATGAGAAATCATCTGTACGCGAGTAAGGCACAGGGAGAAGCAGCAGGAGAGCAATTTGAGATGTGTCTCGTCTTGCTATAAACAGCAAAGTCCTGCTGCCTGCAAGACACAAACGGCAAGCCCAGCTTTACAGCGGCTTAGAGACATCCCCACCCTGCACCTTAGCTTCAGCTACCCAGGCAGGTGAGCTGGGCTAAGACGCAGGACTTTTGGTTGATGACACTGCTTTTACAGCAGGCAGCAGACAGACAGACAGGAGATGGCTTCTGGCACCAGTTATCAGCATCTGCACACCTGCAGCCATGCTCCAGCTGTGCCTGTGGCACTGGGAGCTGCTGTAGGATTTGTCCCGCTCTTTCAGCTCTCCAACTACAAATTACTTGCTTGGGATTTTCTTCTGGGAAAGTAATGACTTGCTTTCTAAGGTATTTCTTCAGCAGCTGTGAAGAAAGTCTGAGAGGACACCACACAATTCACCTCCAGAGCACCCTGCATGTCCCACACTCACTCCAGCAGCTCTCCAGGACAGGCTGGAGAATCACCTCCACCACAGCAGGTAGCTCAAGCGCTTCACAGCGTGGCTGATGCTGCTGGAACCGAACTCGCCTGGGCTAAGCACGAGCATCCCTGCATCACTCTCAAACCTGGAGGACACTGGAGGAACTTGGCTCTCTGCCATTTGAACACCTCAGGGGTTGGTTTCCTCCCAGCCCACGCTGCAATGAAGGGACACCCTTCCCACAGCTGCCTGGTACTACATCCGTGGCTCTCCTGGGCAGGGAGAAGAGAGCTTTAATTCTACTATATGCATGTGCTATAGGCAGCCATACTTGCTCTAACAGCACAATGGTCACTTCTCATCAGCAGTCACAACCTGCCTACAAATGGGTTTAGTAATTAAAAAGTTGTTTGTGGGTTGGTTTTTTTTTTTGTGTTTTGTTTTTTATTTAGGGAAGGAACTGAAGGTTTCCAGAGCAGAAGAGCTTTACCTCCTTGGGACAGTTCTCATACCCTGTGTATCACCCATACTTTGAAGAGCTCCAGTGCTGCCATGCAGCATTTTAAGTCTGTGCCCTCCCCTACTCCAACGCCCAGGCTTTTTCTTAAAGTAACTAAGCACACAGTGCATACAAACTAATAGCAATGGTCACCTTTGTAAAATTTTTGGCTGCAAAGCTCACGTTCTGTTTCTTCTTTAAGGAAGGCAAAGTGTGCTACGTCACCCTGAGAAGACCCACATCACCCCCCTGCTATTTAAAGAAAAAAAAAAAAAAAAAGATAGTTCACTTATTCATTGACCATAGAATCACAGAATGGTTTAGATTGGGGTTGCCCAAGGCCATGTCCAGCCTGGCCTTGAACACCTCCAGGGATGGGGCCTCAACAACCTCTCTGGGCAACCTGTGCCAGTGCCTTGCCACCCTTAAAGTGAAAAACTTCTTAATGTTTAATCTAAACCTGCCCTTTTCCAGTTTAAAGCCATTCCCTCTTGTCCTATCACTACATGCCCTAGTAAAAAGTCCTTCCCCAGCTCTCCCGTAGGCTCCCTTTAGGTACTGGAAAGCCGCAATGAGATCTCCCCAGAGCCTTCTCTTCTCCAGGCTGAACAATCCCGTCTCTCTCAGCCTCTCCTCATAGGAGAGGTGCTCCAGCCCTTGGATCATCCTCATGGCTCTCCTCTGGACACGCTCCAGCAGATCCATGTCTTTCTTATGTTGAGGACTCCAGAGCTGGATGCAGTACTCAAGGTGGTGTCTCACGAGAGTGGAATAGAGGGGCAGAATCACCTCCCTTGACCTGCTGGGCACACTTCTTTTGATACAGCCCAGGATGCGGTTGGTCTTCTGGGCTGCAGTTGCACGTTGTTGGCTCATGCTGAGCTTCTCATCAATCAGCACACCCAGGTCCTCCTCAGGGCTGCTCTCCAGCTATTCCCTGCTGAGCCTGTATTTGTGCTTGGGATTGCCCCAACCCAGATGTAGGACCCTGCACCTGGTGTTGTTGAACTGCATGAGATTGGCTTGGGCCCACCTCTCCAGGTCCCTCTGGATGGCATCCCTCCCCTCCAGCATGTCTACCTCGCCAAACAGCTTGGTATCATCGTCAAACTTGCTGAGGGTGCACTTGACCCCACTGTCTATGTCCGTGACAAAGATGTTGAACAGTACAGGTCCCAGTACCAACCCCTGAGGATTGCCACTCGTCACTGCTCTCCACTTGGACATCGAGCCATTGACTGCAACTCTTTGAGTGTGACCATCCAGCCAGTTCTTTATCCAGAGTGGTCCATTTGTCGAATCCATGTCTCTTCAATTTAGAGACCAGGATATTGTGTGAGATGGTGTCAAACGCTTTGCACAAGTCCAGGTAGATGACATCAGTTGATCTTCCCTTGTCCACTGCCACTGTAACCCCTTCATAGAAGGCCACCAAGTTTCTCAGGCATGATTTGCCCTTGGTGAAGCCATGCTGGCTGTCACGAATCACCTCCTTGTTTGCTATGTGCCTCAGCAGAGTTTCCAGGAGGATCTGCTCCGTGATCTTGCCAGGCACAGAGGTGAGACTGACTGGCCTGTAGTTCCCTGGGTCTTCCTTCTTTCCCTTTTTGAAAATAGGGGTTATGTTTCCCCTTTTCCAGTCGGCAGGAACCTCACCAGACC
>NW_009649308.1:248540-261818 GCF_000708025.1 Charadrius vociferus
ATTCCCTGCCGAGCCTGTATTTGTGCTTGGGATTGCCCCAACCCAGATGTAGGACCCTGCACCTGGCGTTGTTGAACTGCATGAGATTGGCTTGGGCCCACCTCTCCAGGTCCCTCTGGATGGCATCCCTCCCCTCCAGCATGTCTACCTCGCCAAACAGCTTGGTATCATCGTCAAACTTGCTGAGGGTGCACTTGACCCCACTGTCTATGTCCGTGACAAAGATGTTGAACAGTACAGGTCCCAGTACCAACCCCTGAGGATTGCCACTCGTCACTGCTCTCCACTTGGACATCGAGCCATTGACTGCAACTCTTTGAGTGTGACCATCCAGCCAGTTCTTTATCCAGAGTGGTCCATTTGTCGAATCCATGTCTCTTCAATTTAGAGACCAGGATATTGTGTGAGATGGTGTCAAACGCTTTGCACAAGTCCAGGTAGATGACATCAGTTGATCTTCCCTTGTCCACTGCCACTGTAACCCCTTCATAGAAGGCCACCAAGTTTCTCAGGCATGATTTGCCCTTGGTGAAGCCATGCTGGCTGTCACGAATCACCTCCTTGTTTGCTATGTGCCTCAGCAGAGTTTCCAGGAGGATCTGCTCCGTGATCTTGCCAGGCACAGAGGTGAGACTGACTGGCCTGTAGTTCCCTGGGTCTTCCTTCTTTCCCTTTTTGAAAATAGGGGTTATGTTTCCCCTTTTCCAGTCGGCAGGAACCTCACCAGACCTCCAGTATTGACCAGTACTCAAATATGTTTTACCAGATGAATGACAGCAGCGATCCTCAGCAAAAGTCTACCTGAGGCCATGGTCACATTTCCTGAAGCAACGTTCAATTTAGGCATGAAAGTCTATTGTAAAGCTAAAGACCTTCCTCTAAATCTGCCATCTCATCCTTCTGACTTCATTTACACTTCCCCAGTCTACAATACACAATGAGAAAGGATCACGGTTTAGTTAGAACAAGTGCTTCTCAGGACAGAATCCTGCCGCCTCTGATCATTAGCTTTGTGCAAGATACTTCGCAATTCTTCGTTTGTACCTGCTAAACTATTCAGGTTTTCCCCTACCTGAACATTATGGGAACAGATCTGCTCAGATACATAATTGAACAGTACAAGAGAAACTGCACTACCACCTCTAACAATTAAGTCTCAGAAAGCAGATACAGACAAAAGCCACTACCCACTAAGAGAAGTAGCTTGGTCCCACGCTTTTTCTTTCATGCAATGTGAGCACAGCCAAGCTGAACCTCACATCCAGCCCCGCTGCAAGAGGGTTAAACCAGTTGACCTTCCAAACAACATTACTCCATGATCTACCCTGCAAGTGACCCAACTCAAAAGATGCACGTCACCTTTGTAAGGTTTTTAGAAGCATTTATAGGCAGAGGCCGTGGTTTTTAAATAAAAGTTTAATTCCTTCATCAGGTCTTAAAGTTTGAACACAAATGCTGCTGAAAATCCTCACGCCGCTGCTCTGATGTCCCGGCTCTTGGCTCGCAGGGCATTGGCAGCGTGGCAGCAGGGGCTCCAATACAGGAGGCAGGAATCAGACTCTCAGTAGAGCTCAGTGCAGGATGCAAAGCAAAGAAGCAAGAGACACACACTTTCCAGACAAACACCAATTCTTATACAAAAAGAAA
This sequence comes from Charadrius vociferus, assembly GCF_000708025.1. Classification (NCBI taxonomy): domain Eukaryota; kingdom Metazoa; phylum Chordata; class Aves; order Charadriiformes; family Charadriidae; genus Charadrius; species Charadrius vociferus. Next base: position 250,188 of record NW_009649308.1, read on the forward strand.
AACCCTACACTGTAATAGAAGTGTTAACGTTGCCACAGGACAGGAGTTCTAGGAAGGGAGAGAAGTCTTCAGTAAAAGGCACAACTAAAGAAGTACTCCCCTAGATCTTAACCAAGTTTTTCAGTTACTTCCACTTATACCCCAGCCCCCCAGCTGGTTACTCTGGCAAGTAATTTCAAGTTCCTTCTTTTCCCTTTTTCCCTTCCTCCAGCTCAATAACAAATAAAAGAGGATTGCTTATAAAAACCAGAGCATAAACCAGCTTGGTCTATAACCCCGTAAGAGTCCAGGAGAGACTGAACAGTTTACCTTACGATTGTCTGGTACAGTTTCTAAGTATTCAAGTTTCAGATGATACTTATTACATCTTGGAGCCTCAGCCAGCTCTAGTTTTGGTATTTTTCTTTCAGGCACTTTGCTGCCTGTCAGGTTGGTGTTAGATCTACAGTTTTCCCAGTACTATGTATCACCAGCCTCTTCAACCCATTGCCGTAACCACTCAAAAGCAACATCAGACTCGCTCCAAGGGCTTCTTCAGGTTTTGTAGTCCTGCAACCTCCTATGTACCTTGGTTAAAGATCTTTTGCAAAGAGCAACACTTTCAAGGCAAGGCAGACAGTGACCAGGACAAGCAACCAGAATGTGTCAGTAACTTACAGGACAACAGGATTGCAGGCAATGAGAGACTAAGACAGCTGGACACAAAGCTGTTGCATATTGGGTCACCCCAGTGTCTGAGCAGGCACTTGCTAGATGCAACAACCAAGCTACTATGGGATAAAGAGGCTCAGTTTACTAGTGTACTGGTAAAAAAAAAGGGGCCAAGGATTTGCACGGCAAGTCAGGGAGCAGCTATAGTACATGACAGCAGTCCTCTAATCGCTAGCAGGGTTAACAGTAAGCTGTGAAATTGAGGAACTGGTTTTAGCCTACACTAGAAACTAAAGCACACAACTACCATGAGTCCTCTACATAAGAGGGAGAAGAATGCTTGTCCAGGATGCACCTTCACCACTAAGTTAACACAGCAAGGCAGTACTGCACAGACTACGCTCTCACCTTCGCTTTGCTGCGTAGCATGCTAAAAGGGCATTTAATTTCATCAACAATTAAGACAAATTCAAGTTTTCAAGCTACACTGATCTCCTTTCATGGGAGGAAGCTGTAGCAGAACCACCTCCCAGGTGTCCCCCAGGGCTTCACCTAGGGTCAAGCTTGGCCAAGATTACAAGCCTTCCCCATCGCTCTTCAAGGGCTTCCGTCAGGTATAGAGTGGTAAGACAGCCAGCAGTCTCTCAGGCTCTTGCTGTAGATCCAGATCAACATGTCCTAAGGAGCTCTACTTCCCAAACAATTTAGGGTGCGCATGCCAGATCATCTAACCCTGCCCACAGACAAATTCTCTCCCCCCTCCCCCCCCAATAATTGTGGCAATTAGCCATGTCAGTCCTGCTCTCCACAGATCTGCAGAATCGAGTCAATACTACTGATGAACCCCAATGCACAGGGTTGCTGGTGGAGTTGGAGTGTTACAGAGATGAGCTTCCCCCCCCAGCCTCCCAGTGTTGGGATCAGAGCCAGTAAGCCTGACTTAAACAGGAGGAGCTGTGGAGAACTGCACTGGAACAAGCAGAGTCTTCTACTGAACTTTACAACAAGCTGAACAACTTTTGGTTTTAAAAAAAAAAGCCATACAAGCAGCAGCTGGCATCTGTTGTTATAAAGGGACATGGCTGAATAGGTAGGAGACAGATTCCCCATTATGAGTCCTCCTGATGGCCTCCGCAAGGATCATTGAGATGTCAATCACCTGGAGGGGAAGAAAGATGCATCAGCATCACTGAGGGAAGACATCAAGCCTAGAAGAACAGCCGGTAAGTTAGGAAGAACTTTAAGAGTAAACTCATTACCCAAATTTATAACAGTCTACTGTCACCTTTCTTTGCTGAGACTCCCTAAGCTCAGTCTGTTTACCTTAAGACTATCTTATTCACTTTGTGTAGGTTGCAGAGAAGTTAGGGAAGTCTAAATCAAGACCAGATCGCTTCCCTTGAGTCATGAGGCTTTACCGTCACTGCCAGCAGCCCAAGAAAAACGAAGTTGCTATGTTGCAGCTCAGTGCCCAGTCATTCTGCTGGCTCCACCTGGTGGGGTAATCCAGTTAACAGGAGGGAAAGTCCCAGCTCCATAAAACCCTAGCTCCGAACCCCGGCAGCTAAAGCATTTCGATAGACGCGGTCTCATCAAGAAGCACCATGCTCATGGTGCTGTAAGGAAACTAAGTGAAATCCATATTTAACATTTAATTTCCCCTAGATAGTTTGCTTCCAAAGGAAGGAAAGAAAAAAAATAATTCAGAGCTGGAGAGCAAACAGAGCGCGAGACTTATGACAAATCCTTTCGTTCTACATTTCTCAACACTGAACATTAGAGGTTAGTGTAAGAGTGAGGTGTTAAGTGAGAGCCTGAAAAACTACTCCACCGCAATCTTTGGCTACAGCTATTTACATACTGATTACCAGCTTAACATTTTGCCTACATTAACTGTAGTGTGGAGCTTAGAGAGATGGTGAAGCATCAGACATCAGATGTGCTCAGTTGCAGGAATATCATCCAGAAGTTAGTGTTGAAAAAAACCCACAACCCAATAGCAGTTTGCAATCAGCTTATAACGTACTTCCAAAAGCAGCTTAAAATTCACTGCAGCTTCCACCAGTTGACCTTCCCTTTCACCAGAACCCCAGTACTGGGGAAACTGCTCCACCTACAACACAGTACTAGCTGAGTCTTTGCAGAGCTATTCACTTTCCAGAACCTCTCCAAATGGCTGTGTCCTGCACTGTGAAGCTAGTATTTAGGATGTCCTTGGCTGTGCGTATGCTATAGCAGTACCTGAAGCTTCTGATGGACATATTATGCCTGAATGCTCAGGTAAAGCTACAACTTCCAGCTATCCATTAACACAGGAAATCCTCAAGTTCTGCCTAGCTCAAGTTTTATAACCAATATTTTTTTCTTCCAGGAAAGTCAGCCTCAGCTTAGGAAACAAAATCCCACAGTACTTTTGCTAAATGGAAACCCAAAGACACAGAGTGAGCATCAAGAGACCAGCTTTTAGCTTTCACATGGATGGCAAAGTGTTTTTGTTTATCTTTGGCAAGTATCTGAACATTGTGGAGCTGTATCAACTGCTCTGAGTCAAACCAGCAAGACATGTCCGTGGGACAAGACTGCACTCCCTCTACAGCTCATCTGCACTGTCGTTATGACCAGACATGAAGCATTCATCTCCCCCAGACGAGGTCTACTTTGCTTCACAAAAAGAAGGGACACTCCACTTAACAGGCTGGGTGTTAGGGGACAGATACACAACTGAAGTTGGCACTACTGACTTCAGAAGTTCCTGTCTACTTCTGCTTCAGTATGACATGTCATCAACATATCGCTCCTCCAAAGCGTACAGATACAACTGCTTGCCTACATCAGATCAGTGATCTGATCTAGGTAAAGTAAATTTGGTTCAGGGCTTGCTTAAGTGAACTGTTTAAGATGAGCTAGATTAGAAGCTGCGTTTTATCAGTGTAACAGGTGTTATCCCACAGCAATATGAACAAGAGAACTGGTCAACACTGCCACCGATTCTAGTGGCAATGAGACTGCTGTGAGCACTAGACAGTATTACAGGGTTTTCCCACCAAGTGGAGGACAGACAAGTGCTTCCACCCCCCAGGTGTGACAGAAGAGAAAGTAGATGCTCACCTGGATTTTAGGGCACTGCTTCATCTTGTCCTCCTGGGGTATTGTGTTTGTGACTACAACTGCCTCAAAACAGGCATTGTTGATCCGAGAAATTGCTGGCCCAGAAAAGATCCCGTGAGTTAAGATGGCATAAACTTTGGTGGCTCCAGCTGACACAAGCCTACAAGTGAGGAAAAAAGGAGAAGGATGAGAAATTAAGTATTAAAGTAGTGCAGGGCACATGGTAAGCATGAAAGGAGGTAACAGCATATGCTCAGGGAACAGGCCACCTTTGATTCCCCCCTCCAGCCCACTGTTGATTTGGGAGAAAAAACACAATTTAACAGGCACCATAAAATTCACCACAGGCAAAGTAGACATTGAAAAAAATATTATTCTTAGCCCTGGGACATTTGGACTAGATCATACAAATCACCTTCAGTGATTTTTGCCAAAGTAGCAGCTGCTTAATACCAAGTGCTGCATATGCTGGCATTTCTAGTGTAAAAGGGCTGAAAAATATCAAAGCTTGAAAAGCTTACTTCTAATAGAAATTCAGACCTATGACCTTAAGTTGAGAGACCAGACAGTGCTTAGTTCTACCTACCACAGGCAGTGATGGTCTAGTGGAAGAGATACTTTCAACGCAAGCCATTTTTCAAATAAAAAAAGACATTATGGTCTTCTAGTTATTCCCACTGTGAAAACTTTAGGCTTTTTACTTATTTTGTATGACATGGGATAGATTATCAAAAAACTGTATGTTACTTTGTGAAACTTGACATGCAAATAATCCGATTAACTCGTTACATCGCATTCACTAACAACAGGTTTCTGATTTAGGGAAGAATCAGTCAGCCCTACTCACTTGTCCGCAGCGTGACAGATGGTACCGCATGTGTCTGCCATATCATCCACCAGAATGGCCACTCTGTCTTTCACATCACCCACCAGCACCATGCGATCCACTTCGTTGGCCTTCTTGCGCTCCTTGTGAATGAGGGCGAAGTCTACATTCAATCGATCTGCAATGGAGGTCACTCTGAAGAAAGAACAGTTCCCAAACAACACTTAACTCCACACAACAGCTTCAATCGAATCTCTTTTAAAACTATAAAGCACAAACTGCCACTGCAGGAAGAGAAGCTGTCACCACATCTGTTACTGCTCCCAAGCAATTAATAGAAGACACTCCGCCACCTTAGTTTCCCTTCAAGCAGTTAAACTGCAGTCTCTGATCCAATCTCTCCCGATGACAGCAACTAGATTAAGATAACACAGTCTTTCATCCTGACCACTGTAAATTAATTTGCATTTAAAGCTCAAAACAAACCTTAACCAGCAAGTCTGGTAAACCTGAAGTGATCAGAATGCTTGGGAGGTCATCATCTTTATAACACTACACTGGAAAGGCTTAAGTTGTGCTACAACAGGAATCTGCTTGCACTCATGTAAGCGTTCAGTTGTCATGCGTGCAAGTGCTGCTGGCACAAGGGCAGTGGCAGGAGTACACATCCAAGAAATGCAGATCCACCACCTCACATTTACTTTGGTTCAAGTGACCACAGAACAACCTTACTAGAAGGACCTAAACTTTATATATTGATACTGATGAATAGTAAAGAGTTTAAAAGCATTAGGAGTGAGAAGAAACTACCCACGATCCTAAGAAATTCTACACTTGAGATTAGTAGACTCCCAGCCTCAGTAGATCAGATTCATCACCCTGGAAGGCCTACACAAGATTGTTAAACTAAACTGTTTACTGAAGTATTTAGTTCTGCAGTGTCTTCATAAAATATTGCACCAGCTAAGATAGACACACTTCAGTTTAAGTGGCTTTTAAAGAGCTGACATGGCATTTCTTATAGTGAATTATGCAACAAGCTACAGAAGTAGATACAAAAGGTCTTGTCCGATGCATGGGCCACAACAAAGCTACAGGAAGACATACAGCGACCTACAGCAGCAGTATCTCTTGACTGTTTGTGAAAGACAGCTTAACACACTCTAAAGTATGTGAATCAGGTCAGAACACACCAACATTTTGGTGTGACAGTCTTGGATTAAAGAAAACATCTGCGTCCCTTTGCTGTTCACTTGTAGCCCTTATACAGAAGCACCAAGGAACAGCCTAGTTTCTCCTAGAAAGCACCTGAGAACATTCTGAACTGCCCACAAACTGGCATGGTTATCGGCAGAAAGATGGGTGGTTGTCAGACTATCAAAATAGAAATGTGCTATAACATATGCTGCTGCTTTTCGGAAAGGAACCATCTATCTTCCTTGTTCTCAGGGAAGAGGAAGAGTAGCAGCAGGCTTAAGTCCCAGCTAGATATTCAAAACAGAAGTAACAAAGTAAGAAAACACTTCAATAGACTAAGCTTAATACTGCAGAGAAAACAGCCTGGATAACAATGTGTCACTAACCAGTGGTGGTAACTCTGTCTTGAGGTATGAGCTGCATGATTCCCTCCTTCAGCCTGCATAATTACCCTTCTACAAAAAATTGGTTTAGTCCAAGGTACGTAGTAATTGTACAATTCCCATCTATGCAGCTGTGATTCTAGAAGCTATTTAATTCTCCATGTAACCCAAGAAAACTTCTAAACGTTCCCTAGGAAGAATATCCAACCACCCTTCACTAGCTGCCACAGACTGTTTTAGAGAAGGTGGGCTGGCAGAGGGAACGTGTGCCTTCATGAGGTGACAAGCACTCAAGTAGATACAGAAGCAGCACCTCAAGCTAGCTGCCTGACAGCTTACCTCTTGGCTCCGCCAGCATCTGGTGAAACAATGGTGCAGTTTTTCCACTCTGCAATATTCTCTTTGATCCATTTCAGTACAGCAGGCTCAGCATATAAGTTATCAACGGGGATATCAAAAAAACCCTGCAAGGAAGATAACAGGAACAGATGCAGCTGAAGGTCACATTCCAAAAACAGTTGGAAGAAGCCTTCTATATGCTCAGGCATGCAGCCACCACCCTTCCACAGCTTTCAGCTTTGCCTTCTACTTCCTTAATGCAAGGGCAGTAGCCTTTGGGATACACAGAATAGTAATGTAAGAAGTTTTCAGTCAGATATAGTTTAGCAGCATAAATAACGCTTTACATCTGACACCTTCGCAACATGGAACTAGTTCTGTCCTACGGGGGTGCAGAAAGCCAGCATCAAACGCGCTCAATTTCAGAGCAGCTAGCTGCCTTTTACAAAGTCAATCTTTAAAGCTCGTTACCTACACTGTTTGCATCTACAGAAAAACCTAGGAAAAAGGCTTGAGTAACATTTGTTTTTAAACTAATTGCAGATGGTTCCACAACTTTACACTGACCCAGCAGACTCCTCCAGGTAAACCTCAAAGGTCACTAGAAACCCAAAGTTAATCCTGCACAGGGAGTAACAGGCAGGAGAGTGAGGACAGCTACTCTACAGGAATGCTTCAAGGTATATGGGTAAGAAATCCTTCCTACCATCATTCCTTCTGCACTCAGCAACCCAGCAACTACAAGAACCAGGCTGAAACCAGTCAGATGCTGGAAGCTTATATACACAAACCCAATTACTCAATTGACTCTCACCACTGCTGCTGGTGAAAGGTCAACCCCGTGGCACACATCACAACTTCAAGCCTCTTAGGAAGAGGCATACCCCCTTGGGCTCTGTTCTTTTATTTCACTGTCTTTCTGTAAGACTTCTCCGCTGTGCCCCCATAGATTTTTTTTTTTCTTTCCATCTGAGACAAAGTATTTCTGGGCAAACTGTACCAGAAGAAATTATACTGAGGTGGGAATGGCTGCATTTTCAACTGTTAAAGTGACAGCCAGCCCATCTACTTCACCAGGCAGTATATATCTCACCCTTCCGGATTCAAAGCGCTTGCAGCGATACAAGAGATATCCTCCCCTCTGCCACACCCCTCTCAGTTGCACTGAGTTGGTTTCTTGGTCTCAGAGCACTTGCTCAAGGTGGAAAGAGACAAGACTGACAATTTAACAGCTCGCTGTCTCCCTGGTATACACTCTTGCCACTTCTCTTACACAGCTCTGGTCAAGATTTCAATTGTTCTATGAGACCATTCTGTTCACTAAGCCAGCAAAATCATTTTCAGTTCACCAGTAGCTTGAGAGAGAACCAAAGCCAACCTGTGAGTAAAGGTGGCACCGAATGGACGCAAGTGGGATTGCCCACCTTGTCAGCAGCAAGCTATCAGATCACTGTGCCAGTACTGAACCTTCACAAGCAGCTGTGCCAGTACACCTGGAGGCAGAGCTAACCTCAGGGCAGCACTATCACCAACCACTGTGTCAAACTGCTCACTTGTCCCTGACAATTCACTAAATACCAGAAAGCTCTACTCAATATTTAAGAACACTCTAGATAAAGCCATTCTCCATTTCAAATTTCTCAAAGGACCAGTTAAGAATACACAGTGTCACTGTGTGGCCGTAAAGTTGCACGGATCATTTACTAGCCCAACATTCATTTACACAGGACTCATTATGCTTAGTCTGATCAAGAACAGCTATAATTTCAGTTACAGGTCAACCTGTTACCCATCTCCCCATCCTCTTCTGACTGACTCTACAAGTCCCTTCCAGTCCCACGTTCCCAAGTCCTGATCACTGCTGTGTCTAAAAAAAAAAAGAGCAGGTCACTGGAAAGCCTGCAAAGAGGCTCAGATTGGAGCAGGCAAGTTTTAGCTCCCGATTTTAGCTCCTACCTGAATCTGAGATGCATGCAGGTCCATGGTGATTATATGATCTGCACCTGCCACAGACAGCATGTTTGCAACCAGCTTGGCGGAGATTGGAGCTCGACTCTAGTACAGGAAAAAAACGTATGCAAGTTCGTTCGGTATTATTATTTAAAAGTTCGTTCGGTATTGTATTATTATTTAAAAGTTCGTTCGGTATTGTATTATTATTTAAAAGTTCGTTCGGTATTGTATTATTATTTAAAAGTTCGTTCGGTATTGTATTATTATTTAAAAGTTCGTTCGGTATTGTATTATTATTTAAAAGTTCGTTCGGTATTGTATTATTATTTAAAAGTTCGTTCGGTATTGTATTATTATTTAAAAGTTCGTTCGGTATTGTATTATTATTTAAAAGTTCGTTCGGTATTGTATTATTATTTAAGTTCGTTCGGTATTATTTAAGTTCGTTCGGTATTTATTATTTAAGTTCGTTCGGTATTTATTATTTAAGTTCGTTCAGTATTTATTATTTAAGTTCGTTCGGTATTATTTAAGTTCGTTCGGTATTATTTAAGTTCGTTCGGTATTATTTAAGTTCGTTCGGTATTATTTAAGTTCGTTCGGTATTATTTAAGTTCGTTCGGTATTATTTAAGTTCGTTCGGTATTATTTAAGTTCGTTCGGTATTATTTAAGTTCGTTCGGTATTATTTAAGTTCGTTCGGTATTATTTAAGTTCGTTCGGTATTATTTAAGTTCAACTCCATCAAGATGTCAGTCTTCCACTTCTAGGCAATGATTCACAAGCAGTTACTAAAAGGAGTACTCATTAACATTGCACCCTTTCATCAACTGGCGATTACAGCCTGGGATAATTTCAATAACTAGATCTTTACGAAAACATGAATTTGCAGTCCATACCCTGAGGTTTAAAGAAATGAAAATAAGTTTTATGTCCTCCTCTACATATTCAACTTCATCTAATCCCTGTCCAGCAGTCAGGACTTTCAAGGTGTGCATTCACATCCCCGGCAGAGGCCTTTACCACATCCCTTACCTTGTCCTTTTTGTCCTGCCGAGCGTAAGGGAAGCAGGGTATGACAGCTGTGACTCTGCTGGCTGAGGCAATCTTACAGGCATTTATCATGATAAGGAGCTCCATCAGATTGTCATTGATTTCACCACAGCCACTCTGCACAATGTAGACATCCTCCCCGCGTACACTCTCGCCTATTTCCACACTGGGAACAGATGGAGAAAGGAGAGTGGTATCCAAATACAAATTAAAACAGCCATTACATATGCCTGCAGAGCAACCGAGGGACTGCATTCCCAAGGGTCTGTGGGTTGACACTGTCGTATAATCCAGGGTGTCGAGCAGGAACACTGTTGCTTATTTGCTCAGTAACTATTTTACATCGCTCACTGATCAAATTTAATGGTTCAGTCAGTAAGGCTAAAAGCACTCAGCCAGTACTCTTGATCTCAACACAAGCTGAGCATGTAAACACCCCAGAACTGGCTCGGTTCCCCCGGAATCAGAAGTACAACCACCTCAGCTAAAAGCAGCAGCATACAAAAGGAAGCAAGGATGATGGCCAGTCAGCAGAGAAAGCTGAGCCAAACTTCTACCAGAAGCTATGCTGCAGCCGATTATTAGATTTAGAGTCATAACAGCTATTCAGTGGCTTGAACAGAGAAGCCCTCCAGCATTTCACTTTGGAAAGGCTTTTGGGGTTAATTTCCTCCTGGATGTAATGCACACTAATCCCTGCTGATGAAGGGACTGAATACAAGCCAAAGGTCCTGTTTGCCAGCAGCAAACTGCCAGCTTCAGCACGTGTATCAAGACACCTGCACCAGAGGTAGAGTTGGAAAGAAAGCAGTAGTCTTCGGTTTGAGGTTTCATACGGGGCAATGCTGCATAAGGCCTTTTCTAGGAACAGATTAACTACTAAGTACTTCCAACATTTCGGTTTAGAGAAGCCTGCCACAGATTTGGAAGTAACCAGAAGTCAAGTCTACTGAGGACAAAGCTCTTCCATGGTTTCTGTCTTCTTGCACTGGAGACGCTCACCCACACGGCAGATGAGCAATCATCTAACCTACTCCTAATGGCTTCACTTACAGAGCACCTTAGGGTAGATTTCTAACTTTAATATTTCATTCTCTCATCTTCCTCCCTTCTTCTTCAACATAGTTTTGATGACCGGTAGGTATTTATAGTCTTACTGCTCAATATCTACCAGCAAACTGCTGTCATCTTCGCTGCACCAATCTCTCATGAAGAATTTCAGTCAGCATGAGAACTTTCTGCTAGGTAGGTGTCTGAATTAACAGTAATTAGCATACAAGTGTCATCTCCAACTGTACTTCTGATTCAAGACATTTATTGTATAAAAGTATCAATGAGCTCTTCTGTTAAAACAATCTTGCTTTTTCTGGGAAGCATCTGCTATCAGTTTATTAGGGTAAATGTCTATGAGGTCTTAAAGTCCCATTACCTGCTGGCACAAGAACCTGCTGGTCAGCCGGAGGGTAAGAGCAGTTCGTCAAGAGCAGTGAGAACAGTGCAACGGCAACGGCCGTAAATCAAACAGGTTCTTCGTACAACTCTTTGTACTGCCTCTGAAGTTTTCAGTTACAATCAATACCCGTGCAACAGAAATATAATAATCTACGTCACGGGTACGTCCTGGATTCTCCTGGAAAAAATTACCGTCTCCAGAAGAAAGGAGTGGGTCGGAGCACTCACTCAAGGTTCTCTGCATTACCCTGTGTGGTGTGCACATGCCTAGTGCACTTCTCTAAACCAAATTTGAAGAGTATTTTTAGCCTCTCTTTTCTTGTAGGCTCTTCAAGTAGGATGGCGGCAAGACTTGTAAAGCACCGAGACAGAAAACAAGAGAAATCTGATGTTTCAGAGCTTGGGGACACGCACACACACAGACTGCACCTCGGGCTGCGAGACGGTGTCTACCTCCGACACCTTTAAAGCTCCGATGCGCTTCAGAGCCGTTCAAAAGCACAAACCCGCCGGGCCTGAGGCCATCGCGGTCCCGGCCGAGCACGGAGGGGGTCACCCACGGCGGGAGACACATTCCCACCCGCTGCCAGCTTTTGGGGTGGTGGGGGCAGGCCCCAGCCCCCGTCAGGGCGGCGGGGTGACACGGACCCTCCCCCTCCAACACCCCGA
>NW_009649308.1:263360-301284 GCF_000708025.1 Charadrius vociferus
CGGGTTTCAGCCTCTTGCCACCGCCACGAGTGACTCGGGGTGTCGTGGCATGGCATGGCAGCCACGCGCTGTGCGGTTCCCACTGGCTCACGCTGCGCCAAGCGAAGCCCCGAGTTGCGGGGTGATGGCCTGCAGAGCCCCCCCCACAGAAGTGCCCTGCGGTGGCAGCATACGGGCTGGGCACCCACCGTTTCGTGTTTCTCCGTGATTTTCACAGCGAATCGGTTCTCATTAAGAGAAATTGTAGCTTTTCCAGCACAAACAGAAGCCCAGGTGCCTCAGCTGAGGGCTGTTCAGAGTCAAGGACCGCAGGGGAAGTGGGAGCTCTGCTGCCTGACCAGATGTCCCCCGGCCGGCCACGCTGAACCCAGCGGTTGGGACCAGTTCCCGGCCATTAGCTTCAATGGTTTGGTGGGACGATGCGGCATCATTGAGTTGGAGCAAGTTTTTAGTTTTTGATGGATAGTGCTTAGCTTCTTCACTTGAAGATAAACCTTTTGGTTTTTTGTCTTGCAAACTTCTAGTCTACAAAAATACTAATAATTGATTTTCTTTGCCCTTTCCTTCAAGTGTGGTGCGCTCAGTCTCTTTTCCTTTGGCTGAATCATAAATCGATCCCATTTCAAAAGTGAAATGATGGTAGCGGGCTTTATGTGCGAAGAAGCATTGACTTCTTGCACATTTAGCCAGTACAACTGGTATCACTGCAAACTCAATGAGAAAAAATATCATGATAGCTGTAATCAACGTTTTCTGCACTTGTCCTCAGAATTTGCAGCAATACTTTCTGCTATTTATTTTTCTGTTGGAAATAGCCTTTGGCCACATTTTGAAATTTAAAAAATCATAATTGTGGTGGATACTCTGAATTGCAAATACAGAGGTGTTTTTTTTCTGGCTTCTGGATCATTGTTAAAATCCATGTGGGTACTATTTTATCAGGCCATTTAATTTAATTTCTGAGGGTTTTTTTTAGATTTATAATCATGTTTTTGTACCTACTTCTGTAATTAGTCTCCTGTGAACTTTCAGTGTCTGTGTGATTACATTATGCAGATTAATTTAGCTTTTGCAAAAATAAACGTTGTGTTCATAGGTTTTTAAATATACAAAATAAACCACAAACAGCTTCTTCAAAATTTGCATGCAGTCATGTAATTCCTACTTGTTTTATTTGACTGTCTCATAGATGCTAAACTCCTGCAATGAGTTAGGCATTGATAAGTTATTGCTTTGAGTCCTTGAGAATTCAACCAGAAGAAATAGTCCGCAATTCACAGAGGCTGGCCACGTTTTCTTTATTTCATCTTGCAACTATCCTGGCTCGAAACGCTGCTGTCACTATCCCCAAAAGCCGCTAAACTCATGGTTACAAAATTGTACTTTAAGGAGGTTTTCTATAACACTTTGTAGGGTGTCATTAAACTTGGAATTTATCTGGATTAAAATAGATATTAATTCCCATCCGTAGCATTGATGGGTATTGGAATATCAATATATGGTGATTTTGGCTTTTTTGGTGTAACTGTAGCAGCTCGTGAAATGCTGTGACATACAGCAAATCCAGGGAATGGGAAAGGAAGAATACAGCCCTTTCCTTCTGATTTGTTGCTAAACATTCCTCATCTTAATAACACAGAAGAAAACTTCACTGTCAGAACCTGGTGGTTCAAGTGACGGGATTTGTGGATACCTCCCAAATTTCTAGCGGCCATATTCTTGCACAAAATCCACATCACTATAACCATTCCCTGTGCTCCCGTACTTTTGTCTGGAGGACACCTAAGAAAAATCTGGCAGTTTTGTTGGCATTCTTACGTGAGCCTTGCACACTTCACAACATTTTTTTCAAATGATAGTTTGTTATAATTGCAAGCTTGCAATGGCTGTTCTGTACGTATTTCTCAGTGATAAAGCCATGTGGTCTAAAAATAACTTCAAGGCCTCTCCTCCCTGCAAAACACAGACTACAGAAGGTTTGCTGCTGCTATTGCAGATTGAAGAATTTGGAAGATGGGTAACTTCTTTTCAGTCGCCAAAATACTTGTTTCTGGCTTTGAACCGTTTGCTTCAGTCTTCGTTTAAATTCCAATTCTCCCCCCCGGCTCTTGAATGCGGAACGAGTGTCTTCTGTGCCCCAACAGCCCTGTCGCCTCCCAGTTTATTCGTGGATGAGGCACTGAGAACCTGAGGCTGAAGGCAGCAGAAGATATATTAAAACATGGGAATTACGCCTCTCATCGACAAACTCTCTGTGTTTCCCCTACACAGGACTTTTGAAGTAGCACGTCTGTCGGCCTCCTCCTGGGATCACGGAGATGGGATTTGCAGGAGTGAAAAATCTGACAAAAGATGAAATTAGATCCTTAATCCTGTAAACCAGGGACTGGCAACCTTCCATCTGTCAAATCAAAGACTGGGTTTTTTTTGCCTTTCTCAGCTAGAGGCCAAGCGTGCTTTCAGGAACCAGTCCCGGCAGAAGCTGCCCCTCAGGAGGGAAGATTTTGTGGAGCTGCTGGCGGATGACGCCGTGTTTCCCTCCAAGGCAAACAGAGGCAGGGGCTGGGTGCTGTGCCGACTCATAGTCTCTCCAGCTCTGTGGCGTCTTGCTGCCTTGCGCTGCTCGCAGCAGCTTTAAACGGCCACGAGTGCCATCTAAGAAAAGCTCCAGCTACCCTTCAGTGTTTCTGCTACCACAACATCTTTGTAGGTTAGACAGCACTTTGGTTTTGAGGACAAAAGTCCACCTGCCTTAATGATTTGCCGCTATCGCTAGCAAAGCTGTTAGAACAGGACAATCTCAGAGATTTGATTGAGGAGAAGCTCTTAATGCACCAAAGCCTTAGTAATACAAAGCCAAAAAGCTTGCTCATGAGGTTCCTCAGCCATAGCTGGTCTACAAGCAGCTTGTATTGCCATTAACCGAAGAAGAAGGGACAAGGAGAACCAGCTTCGAAGAGGGAGATACTTATCTGGTTCTTGGCCTAAATGAGATGAAGGGAGAGACTGTGTGGTTAAAACCACTGGCCCGTGAGTCAGGTTGTCTGTCAAAGGGTGCTCAGGAAAATGGTCACAGCCTAAGTGAAGTGTGGATGGGAAAGTGCATTGGCATATCTCAACTCTTGTGTGGACACCCTTATACAGAATTAAAGCACCTCATTCCAGTTGGCTTGCTTCATTCTGAAAGCAAAATATAGTAAATTGAATTATCTACTTCCAATCTAAAGAATTTTATTTAATTGTCCTGTGGTTTACAATGCGGACAAGCACGAGTTGGTTTTGGTAGCGGAAAGAACAAGCTCATAGCCTGAGCTGCTGTGTGCCCTCCTGTTTTGGCAATTGTGAAGTAAATTACTGTCCAACTAATGAGAACCTGACTCTATGCAGATGCATTCAATCAGAAATACCTTTGTATTTCGTGACCTGAGAATATATTTTCCAGGAAGTTTTAAGCAGCGCATTAACACCGTCGAATTTCCCGGTGATGTCAATCAAGACAAGTAGCCCTTGTCCCTCTCTTGGAACATTCCTGCATACAATTGCCACTCAATTACCACCAGCCACTTAATCAAGGACATGTTTTCCTTCAGAAAGCCTGTGGCTGAGGGTTGCTTTTTCTTTCTGTTGCCTTGTGACCGCACCGCCTGGCAGCCGGTTCTGTTAATGAATGGCACTTGGTAGGAATAACCCAAGGCTTTGCCCTTTGCCTTGGTGGCTGCAGGAAAAGCAGAAGCCGGAAAAAAAAAGTGGAGGCCAAGAAGGAGTGGGAGGCAGAAAGAAAAGTAGAGGTGGTGGGAGGATGAATGGCAAACTAGAGGTTGAGATAAGGTCGAGGCCGAGAAGGGCTGCGTCTCCCGTGTTAGGACCTTCTGGGTTTCGCTCCCCTCCCCTGACTCTCGCTGAGCACTTCAGAGACCTGAGGCTTTTCTGTGTGGGAGCAGAAAAACCACCCGTCGCTTCTGGGAGCAGCTCTACTGGCTGCTCACTTTCTGCTCGCTTCTCTGCATTTGTTTCGCAGGGATTATTTTTAGATAAATACTCTCTCAAAGCCATCGGATGCAACAAGAACCATCTCAGTTTGAATTTTTACTGGCTCTACAAGAACCCCCTATTCTTTCCTTTGTAGAGAAGATGACTTTATCACAGGTATCCCACTGGGTCTGATGGGTTGTGTTTAGGAATGAAGCTCACCTGTAGCACTCTAAACGCTACCAGAGTTACACAGGACATAGCTGAACCAGAGCACATCCACCAGGAAAAATCGCACCATTTGTCAGGAAAAGGAGAAAACTTTGGGAAATAAATGGTATTTTCAAGTCTCCACTAGAAACAAAACAGACTTTAGGGGTGAAAAACTCTTTAAAGGATCCTGACTGGTCCCTTTGCGTTCCTGATCTTTCTACTCAACATTTTTACTGTGCCTTTCTAAGGAGCCCAGTGAAAAGTAAGGCTGGAGTCCCGTTGCTCTAAGCAAGAGGTGAATATTCATTAGATTCAGGAGTATTTCCAAGGTGCTTTTCAGAAGTGGGATTTAGTGGAGCGTTATAAGGTGTCCTGGACTGTGTGTGCAGAGCCGGTGCAGGTCCCCAGCCCTTTCGTCTCTGTCCCCAGCCCTTGGCATGTGCAACAGACCTCAGAGAGGCAGCACTGGGATTTCTGCCGCTTTGAACATAACATGTTTGCTTTTTAATGACTTTATAATCCAGCTGCAGAAAACACCCTCCCTGTTCACTCTGTATCTGGGGGGCAGGTGACAGCAAGGGGCACCACCTCAGCTGGGCTGGAAGGTTGTGCAGTGGCTGCAGAGGGATGAGGCACCAGCAGGTTCCTCATCTGCTCATGCCCTGGCATGGAATCACATAGCCTGACACAAAAACCTTTGGAAAAGTTTCCTGTCATATGTATGGACTATTTCCATATATACTAAATAAGGTTGGGTGATATAAATAAGCCGAGATACCTGTCTTCCCTGGGTAGACTTCTCCCGTGTCCAGTTAAAGCCACGGGTGTCCCAGCCAGCTCCGCCGTGTCTGCCTACGCGTGGAATTTGTTAGGATGTTTTACAGAGGAATCCAGACGCTGTGCTTTAAATGAGGATAAAGTTTAGACATTACTCATTTCTGTTTGACTGTCAGCTCCCTTGGGCGTGATGAAAGCAGCAGTGGGTCCCAGCTATTCAGCTCGCCCCGCTGTTGTATCTGGGGCTGCTGTGATTCCTGTGTAGTGTTGCCAGGACCTTGGAGAGGATGGAAATCCCGACAGGAGAATGCGGCCACTATGCCGCGGGGATTAGAGTTCAAAGTGCTTTAGACCACGGTGCCCAGTTGTTGTCTCCAGCTGACAATGACCAGCAAAGTCCACAGAGACACAAGCAGTTTAATACAAACCTATCTTGGGACTACTGCTTGAGGTCTGCTAATTTTCCAGCTCCTGCTTTCGACACTTTAACCCCTGCAAGCCAGGTCTTCTGTTCTTCTCCTCTGCATTACAGGGATCAGTGATGGCCCAATTTTTGTTCCTTTTCTATCCATTGTCACCGATAGAGCCCTGGTGAGGACTCCTTGGGAGTGGACACAATTTAGAGAAGATTAAGGGAGTGCAATGACAGCAGAGGGTCACGAATGCATGGTGTGGCTGAGCGATGCTCATGGGAGCCGTGAAGGCCCTGGAGGAAACCTGCGCCAGCTGTAACACTACAGCAGGAAACTCAGGGCCAAGGCAGTATGAGAAGGGCAGTTACCGCTAAAAGGCAGGCGAACACAACCTGCCGTGCTCAGGAAGACTGCTCTGGCGGGAGAGGATGGAGAAGAATTGATTTATCCTTACGCACACACACCTGCAAAACAATACTGTCCTTTTCTGAGAACTCGGCTTTAACTTGCTGGGGGACAGTGGCTTTGACCTGAGGAGATGCTGATGCTAAATACGAACAAGGCAGTCTGCAGGTAGATAAACTAGGTGGACAGTGAAATGGGAACTAGATTTGGAAACAAAAATACTTACTTTTAATTCTCTGTGCTGTGTAACTGAGATGAATTTTTCTGAAAAACCTGATTCAAAAACAGTAACTAGAACATTTTGCCTGGCTCATTTCCTTTAAGAGTATTTACAAGCGCCCAACAGAGTGAGGCCGCAGGAACAGCACCTAAAAGACGAGTACAGCAATAATAAAGGCAGGACTTCATCATCCTTCTCGGGTACGTAGCAGTATGGCTCCTCCCTTCACATGGGGACATTTGACTGATCCTGGAGCACCTATCGCCACCGCTGTACAAATAATAGCAGTGTGCTGTGAAGAAGTAATTCCTTTCTGACTGGGTGCTGATTGCCCACTAGATGGTACCAAGCATTGACTCTGAAATTGCTGATTAAAGCGCCTGCTGTCAATAACATTTTCAGGCTCCGGGGTTGTTAGAAAACCTCTTGGCTTTTCCATTTTTTTGATCCCTACCCAGCTTTATAAATAGGTGGGGGTTGTCCCATTCGGTGTCATCGTTAGTTAGTTCAGCATGGGAAATGGTGGGATGTAGATTAAAATAATGAGCCTGGAGGCACAGAGAACGTGTGTGAGTCTCGACTGCTTGCTGCCTTTGCTTGAGACAACACATTCCACCCCCATACAGAGAATGACCCAGTTCCTAAGTTTTTTTTTTTGTGTTGGATCTTTATCAGATTTGGCTCTTATAGTTCCTGAAGGCTTTGGGGCACACAGAAGGCACACATCAATGCCTTTCTCCCCGAGAAATAGACAGCAGTTCATCGTGCCAGGCCAAACGTGTGCCCAGAGAGAAAGGGATATTGGAAACGTCATCTGTAGCTGGGAAACTGTTTGCCTTGCTCACATTTCTCCCTTGGTCTGGCGTTACGCTTTTGCTGGGCTTTCCCCTGCAGACACACCACGCAGGGCAGCAGAACCGATGGCAGGTCGCACGCTGTCACCTCTTCCCCAGCAGAAGCGCAAATGCCAGGCAGAGGCTGCGACTTGGCTGGAAACATGCACCGGAGCTGGTCAGTAGCTCAACTTGGCTCATCCAAAAGGGATCAGGCAGGAGTTTGCTAAGAGGTGGGGGGGTTAAAGCATGTTCCACCTCTCCCCTGCTTTAGGGGCAGGAAGGTGTCCTGCGGGCACCAGGAGGACCACACTTTCCCCAGCAGTGCTGCAGTGCCCAGCGCCAGCGGTGAAAGGGTGAAGCGCCGCTGGAGGTGTTCCCCTCCCGGAGGGGAATTAAGCATAAATACCCATTAACACCACAAACCCGTGCCAAGTCAAACAGTTCATTTCAAACCTGCATTTTTGCTGCTTCGTGGCTTCCTTCATAGCCTGGTACTTAACTGCTGCAGAGTCCAGCGACGTTGTGGAGTCCTTACGCTGTGCCCTTCCAGTACGGAGATACGTGCATTTCTATAGCGACAAAAATAGGGGGATTGCTTAAGAACAGTGTTTTGTTCAGCTAAGAATAGCCACATTTCCCCAAAGTTCTTAAAAAAAGACACAAATGCTAGTTTGGATATTAAGATTAATATATTTAATCTTTCTTGTTTGTAAAACAAGACATAAATTTGTGTATATATATAATTTATATATATATTTTTATTTATATATACTATATACAGACAATAAAAAAATTTTCCTCTGTATTAGATTGAGAGATTCATGGAGGAATGATACAGGCTTAATGGGGAGCTCAAAGAAACTCAGAGTTTCGCAACAGATAATTCACGGGGGAAAGAAAAACACAGCTCCCTGTTAGCCTTCAGCATTTTAACAGGCTTTGCCCACCGTGGACTGAAATCCAAATTGGCTCTTCCACTGTATATTTGCTACATGGTTCTTGAAAGCAAGAGGCTGTCCCCACAGCAGGATCCTCTCTGCCTCGCGGACAGCAATGGCCAAAGTCCGGGACAGCCATGGGCCAGGGGAGGTTATTGCACTCGGTAGAGGATGCGCGTGTTAAAAGCACATTGTGCATTTCCATAACTCCTATGGAAGAACAAGAGATTTCGAATGTGCGTATTTATAAAAAAAATAATAGAGATGGGAAGCGACTGATCGTACGAAGATCCCTGATCGTCCCCAAGCACTGGGGCCAGCTGGCTGGGTTTGACAACCGGTCTCACTCCTGGTGCCGTGAGGCCGATGCCACGATCTCACTTTCCAGCCGGAGGTGGGTTGCGATGGGGAGAGGCGCAGGGACCCCGGCAGGACCCGCTCTCCCCGTGCACGCGTGAAGTGCAGTGGGCGGCAGGGTAAGGGCAATGCAATGTGTAACCTTGCATTTTTCTCCTCGCTCTGTTTTGGAGGATGGGTGACTGCAGTGAAGCACCAATTAAGGCAGTCTGATTGATTAGGTCTAGAAGCTAGACTGGGAGGAGGAGGGGAACCTCTGGGTGCGAAGGCAAGCAATTAGGAATCATTTTACCATTCACCTGGAAGTGAAAAAAAAAAAGACAATCCAAAAACCCCAACTCCAAATAAGTAACCGTCGCAGAGTACTAAATAATGCTTCTTATGGCAGTCAGTCTGGTGGAGACGGGAAAAGGACCCCAATGCCCTGGGCAAGGAGGGCAGCTCCTTTGGCTGATGGCAGTAGCACTGCCTGGCTCGGGGGCAAGCGGTGGCTCACAGATCTGGGGTTCCTCCCTAATGGGCATGGTGAAAGCAAATAGCAAAGGGTTTGGGCTGAGCCTTGGAGGCACAGACCTGACCTCTGGAGAATGGTCTGAAAGAGGTCTCCTCTCAGCTGCTAGCCCAGCTTCTGGCTTGCAATGGTCAAAGATCAGCCTGGGCTCTTTGTGGGCTCTTCAGCATGGACACAGCCATCCAGCAGAGGAAGGGGAACATAGAATCAAAGAAACATTTAGGTTGGAAAAGACCCTTAAAACCATTGAGTTCAACTGTTAACCGAGCACTGCCAAGTCCACCACTAAACCACATCCCTCAGCACCACGTCTACACGTCTTTTAAATACCTCCAGGGATGGTGACTCAACCACTGCCCTGGGCAGCCTGTTCCAATGCTTGACAACCCTTTCAGTGAAAATTTTTTTCCTAATATCCAATCTAAGCCTCCCCTGGCACAACTTGAGGCCGTTTTCTCTTGTCCTATCACTGGTTACTTGGGAAAAAAGACTGACACCCACCTTGCCTACAGCCTTCTTTCAGGTAGTTGTAGAGAGTGATAAGGTCTCCCCTGAGCCTCCTTTTCTCCAGACTAAACAATCCCAGTTCCCTCAGCTGTTCCTTACAGGACTTGTGCTCCAGACCCCTCACCAGCTTCGTTGCTCTTTGGACATACTCCAGCACCTCAATGTCTGTCTTGCAGTGAGGGGCCCAAAACTGAATACAGTATTCGAGGTGGGGCCCCACCAGTGCTGAGTGTAGGGGGACGATCACTCCCCTGGTCCTGCTGGCCACACTATTTCTGACACAAACCAGGATGCTGTTGGCCTTTTTGGCCACCTGGGCACACTGCTGGCTCATATTCAGGCAGCTGTTGATCTACACCCCCAGTTCCCTTTCTGCCAGGCAGCTTTGCAGCCACTCTTCCCCAAGCCTGTAGCGTTGCATGGGGTTGTTGTGACCCAAGTGCAAGACCCGGCGCTTGGCCTTGTTGAATCTCATACCATTGGCCTTGGGCCATTGATCCAGCTTGTACAGATCTCTCTGTAGAGCCTTCCTACCCTCAAGCAGATCAACACTCTTGCTCAACTTGGTGTCATCTGCAAACTTACTGAGGGTGCACTCGATTCCCTCATCCAGGTTGTTGATAAAGATATTAAAGAGAACCAGCCCCAATACTGAGCTCTGGGGAACACCACTTGTGACTGGCTGCCAGCTGGATTTAACTCCATTCACCACCACTCTTTGGGACCAGTCATCTGGCCAGTTTTTTACCCAGTGAAGCATACATCCGTCTAAGGCTTTACTAAAGTCTAGGTAGACAACATCCACAGCCTTTCCTTCATCCACTAAGCGGGTCACCTTGTCATAGAAGGACATCAGGTTAGTCAAGCAGGACCTGCCTTTCATAAACCCATGCTGACCGGGCCTGATCACCTGGTTGTTCTGCATGTGACGTTTGATGGCACTCAAGATGATCTGCTCCACAACCTTCGCCGGCACTGAGGTCAGACTGACAGGCCTGTAGTTCCTTGGATCCTCCCTGCTTGCACGCATGAAGCCCTCGCCTTTTGCACAGGCAGTACGTGCGCTCAGGACTAGGGCACTGATGCCTAAGGTGTGAGTAGAGCCTGCTAGGGTGACCTAGCTCTGCCCCAGGATTATGGCATGCTAGGGCTACTTCCCATGGTCCCCCAGGGCCCATGCTAGGACTACTTCCCAAGCCCCAGCATAGCAGCAGGGACCCGCATCCCCAAGATCCCTTCTGCTGCTAATTACGTTGCATTTGGGGGCCAGGAAGACCCTGGAGACAGAAGAGCTGTTTACGTGGCAAGAGACTGTTTTGGCTCCAAACCGCTCAAGTGAAGCCAGGAGATCTCAGCTCAGTTCCTGCTAACTCACTGGCCCACCACACACCGTCACAAAGGTCTTTGCACAAGCGAGGCCCAGAACCACATGAAACCAAACTAGTGTGGAGATGGGATGACTGTGCCCCCCAGGTACCGTCACTGACAAGCCAGCATGGGAGAGCAAGCAGAGCAGCTGCTTGAGACCCCTGACGAGCTGGTTGCACAGCTTGCAACAGGGCATGAATTTACCCTTCAAAAACACCATCAACACAACCATCCATTCTGCAGAGATAAAAAAGCATCTTTGCTACCTCAGACCCCAGTAGCTGTGGGCCTGTAGACACGCATCCTCACCAGACCTATGTGATTTGAGAACCACTAGCACATGGCCCAGAAACCACAAGCCCACACTGGCTTGTTGGTTTTCATAGCTGGCTTACTTATTGATCAACGTCTTTAGAGAGCGCGTGAGTGTGCCCATGACAGTGGCAACCGTGGCTGACTGGCGGGCAAGCTGCTCCACCGTCTGCTGGTGGCTCAGCGTTCTGGCCGTAGACTCCTCCGCAGCCTTCAGGAGGAAGGTGTAGTTTCTCACCACTTCCTCCACCTTTGTCAGCAGCTCTTGGCGCTGAGACTCTGAGCGCACGACGTACACCAGCCTCACAAATGTCTCGATGAGGCTGCTTAGCACCTGGAAGCTGCTCGTGATGGCGGAGAGCATGTGGGTAGGACTCTTGTCGACGGCTGCCACGCGGCGGCAGGATGCCCGAAACTCCTTGAACTTGAGGGCGAGCTCTTGCTTGTACTCAGCCAGCTGGGAGATGTAGGGTTTGCAGTCCCGAACGTCAGGGCTCACCACACACTGCCTCAGGATGGTCAGGAGCTCGTTGGTGTCCAGCTGCACTTGCAGAAACCCATTGGGAAAGCTGTAGGCATGACCTCGAAGGGTGTTGATCTTTGCCAAGCTCCCCTCAAAACTGGAGGTCCTTAAATCTATTTCCTGGGTCTGACTGTCATTGGGACTGCTGCAGGCTGTTGCATCTAGGACCTGAAGAGTCCTGCTCATGACTGGGACCATCTGATTGTCCAGCTTCATGCCCGGGAGTAGCTGCATGGGGATGGAATAGGACAGCTCATCCTTCTCACTCCCATCATCTGCAACATCGCATTTCCTGTAGTAGAAGCAGTACCGGATGGAGCAGCACTTTTCATCCTCCATGTCTTCATCCCGCAGCTCAGCAGGACTTGGATACATCTCCTCCTGGACAGAGAACACTGCTGACCCCTTCTGGTTCTTTTTCTCCTGAGCTATCTGAACATAGGAGGGGTCAGCTGCTCCAGAGGCTTCCAGGATTTTGCTCTTCAGAACAGGACAAAGAATGCTGGGCTCAGGCTCTTTCTGGGGGACTTTCTGCTTGGTTGTATAGATGTTCTGGTAGATGTCAGAGGACAGGGACGTCCTATCAGTCTTATCTATTTCACTGACGCTGTAGCGACGCAAGAGCTTCCTGTAGTGTGGAGCACCCATGCACTCCCCCCGGGAAGCGCACGTTGTCAAACAGGACACGCTGTTCTCTGGATCTGACCGGTAGTCTCTGGACTCTAAACTTGTGGATCGTATCCGCTTGCCTTTGGAAGGGCTGCTTGCGCTTGTCAGCCTAATGGCTTCTGCCCGCTTCTGGTCATCGGTAACTTTATCCCTCCCTCGTCTCTCCAGTTCTGACATCACCAACTGGTTAGGGGGTGGCCTCACCCCCCTGCAAATCCGCTTGCAGTCGCAGCTGCGCCTTTGCTCCCTGGACATCCCTGGGACTTTTTGGACAGGACTGCTCCTCAGCTGGCAGCTGCAGCGCCCAGGGGCAGGAGGGTGCAGATACTCCTGTGGTGGAAGGTCACCTTTGCTCTTTGGCTTAAGCAGCTCTTCAAGGAATTCCAACTCATATTGCCTCACCTTCTGTAGCTGGGCCTGCCTCTCATCCGTCTCCTTCTTCAGCCGGGTCGGAAATGTTGCAGAGAACAGGTTCCTCAACCTGAAGGGAGCTTTCGGAGCTTTGGGTTTAGCTGGGACATCAGCATCTTGTTGGGTCACCTCCAGGACTTTTTCTACTTTTTTGGAAGGCACAGTGCTGATCTGCAGGCTCTCGGATCTGGGCACCAGCTGGATTGGCGCTTTGGGTTCCTCACTGGTGCTCCTGAAAGTGCTGCCAGGTGATGGAGAGTGCAGATTGCTACCCTCAGCTTTTAAGCTTTTGGCTGAAGTTTCCTGTTGCATTTTCTGTCCTTGGTTTGAAGGAGCTGTGTGTTTCTGAAAGACGAGGCTCGTGGTTTCCCCACCCGCCTTCTGACCTGGCTCTCCGCTTGTGGCTTTTCCTGGAACATCTCTACTTACTTTTTGCTGGTAGCTTTTAGAGGCGAAAGTCTTACCGGGCATCATTTCCTCACCTGCTGGGGTGAGGTGGAAAGCTTCAGCCTTACTGCCATGACCTTCTTTAGGACTTGGAGAAACTTCACAGTGCTGCTGCGGAGAGAGTTGCTGCTGCTGCTGCTGACAGTTGCATAACGTCTCTGCAGTTTGGGGACCTCCTTTAAGTTTCAAAGGCTTGCTTCTGGCTGATGCACAGCTGCTGGTACCATTCATGTTCTTGTCTTCTTTTGAGGCTGCTACCACTTGGGGAGCTGAGCATTTTGCATTTGCCACTTGCTGCAGAGCAGCTGCAATGATGGCTGGAGTGACACCACCTTTTTGATCCAGGAGGAGCTTGGAGCTTGGCTGGACCTCTTTGGGCATCTTCTCTTGTAGATCCTGTGACTGCTCCCTGCTCAGGGCTGCTGTGGCATGCAGAGATACCTCAAAGGCAGCTTTTGCGTGGCCTGCACCTTTGCATTCAGGGCCTGGCGCTGGAGCCCCCCTGTTCTGCTCGTTAAGCTGGGGGGTCAGCACCGGCTGGACAGCCAAGGTGTAGCTCCGCTCAGCATGCGGCTGCTCCTCTTTGCTCTTGCAATTGGTAAGGTTGGGGCTTTGGTGAGAGAAAGCTGGCTTGAGGGAAGGGCTCGCCTCCTGGCGGCTGAGGGTGTAGGGTGAGGTGAGAACAGCCTGGGCAGCACAGCTCTGGATTCGGAAAGGCAAGTCCTTTCTGGCCAGGAGGTTTTCTTTGTTGATGTGTTGAGCGAGGAAGTAGGCTGCATTCTGATGCTGCTTCATAGCAGAGACCATCTCCGAGACATCAGTTAGCTCTGAA
Organism: Charadrius vociferus; assembly: GCF_000708025.1. NCBI lineage: Eukaryota > Metazoa > Chordata > Aves > Charadriiformes > Charadriidae > Charadrius > Charadrius vociferus. Next base: position 277,069 of record NW_009649308.1, read on the forward strand.
GAGTTGGTTTCATGGCCAGAATCCAAGGATGACTCAGGAGTGATGGCAGCCAGGACAATAAGACCTGAAAAGGGACACAAAGAAAACCCCACAACAACACTCACACCACACTGCTATGCCAAGGAGAGGGGAACTCCATGTGGCAGGAGGGTCCCAGGAATGCAGGAGACAGCATCCCATAGGAGAAATTTTAGTGACTTCCCACAACTAAGTGTTAATGCTTTTAAGAGAGACCACTTGTCAGTGCTAAGCTGGCTTGCTAGCTCAATTCAGCAAGAGCTCTTGGCCCGGGAAAAGGTCCTGGGAAGCTTTCCAGTGTTAGCGATAGCAGAGCTACAGGGACTTGTCTGGAGCAAGATAGAAAATGGGGCAACAGCTACTCTGTCAGAGTGAGTAGGGCAACCAAGGCGGGGAGAGGGACAAAGGACTGTGCTGCCAGCAGGCTGGTCCCAGAGACACCAAACTGGCAACAGGTTTGCCCTGTGAAGGGCTCACACACTGCAAAACCTGGGTGGGAACGTACAAAGACTGAGGGTCGAAGGTACCAGCTGAGTGGGGTCCCTCACAGCAGGGAGCAACTCATGCTCACAGTACTGGTTTGTTAGTGCCTCACCCCAGCATCGTGGCACGTGGACCATGGCAGGTATGGGATAACCAAGAGACTCCTTCAGCCATTGTCGGGGAGAGGAGTCCCACCTCAGCTTCTTAGAAATCTTCTGAGCAGTAACTTGACTGCTCCTGCTAGAGCTTGTTGCCCCAACTTAGTTTTTACTAGAAGCTGCTCCAGAATCACATATAGGGTGGGAAAAAGAGACTACAGGGAAGAATGTACCATAGGAAAGAAAGGGTATAGGGAAAAAAGAAGGTCACAGTGACTGAAATACCTGCTGTCTGCTGTGGCGGGGGATGTGAACAATCCTCTGAAGCAGCCAGGGCTTCCAGTGCCTGCAGGGTGGACACCAGGGCGTCATCCAGCTCTTGGGCATGGTCTCGGACCGTCCGTGGTTGCACGGTGTCTATCAGCGTGACAGGGATCTCGTCATAGAGGATGCCACAGAGGTGCCGGCCCTGCTCCTGGCTCTGGGCAGCCGCCCGGCGCTTGGGGTCATCCTCATCCGAGCTGTTGTCTCGGAAGCCGGGAGGGGGGGCGGCAATGGCGGGGAGCAGGGATGTCGTCTCGTCTTCTTCCTCATCGCTCCCGGGAGGAGGAAGCGACATCAAGTCCACCATATTGTCCCGGGCGCTGCCAGGCTTGCCCCCCTTGCATGAGGCCAGCCGGCTCTTGATTTTGGCTGGGGAGGACTCGCAGTAGAAGTGCGAGGTGTCGCTCCGCAGGTGGGTGTCTATGGTGTGCGCCCTGGCCCTGCTCACGTGCCTGTCTTGGTCAAGGCCATCCGGGTCATACTCATTAGCTGCCCCATTGTAGCCTTGGCCAGAGCTTTTGGAAGTGGGGTCGGATTTGGTCCTGGGACGAGTTTCCTCAAAAAAAATCAGGTTTTCATTGATATCCGTCCTGCTCTCTCTTTCCTTCCTCTGCTCTCGCATATGCAGGTAGCAAAAGCTGATGAGCTCCGAGTCTGACGCCCTGGTGGCTGGAGCTCCGGCTGCTCCGGTGGCAGAGCCACCCACCAACCCGCTCTCTTTCTTTCCCGTGTGCCCCGCTGCGGCAGGCCGGTGCAGGTTGTGTGCGTTGATGTAATCTAAACCAAAATCACAACAGGCACATTAGCAGCAGCACTCAGGAGAAGGGAAAACAGCATGGGGAAGCTCCTGCTCACCCTGGAAAAGCATCCACGTGCTCTCTGCCCTCCAGCCCTTGGCGTGCCGGACTGCAGTGGGACACGCATGCTCCCTGCGGCACAGCCAGGCCACCTGGGTGGTCTTTTGAAAAATCATCTTCTGCAACCTGCTGGGCCTATCTGCCAGTAATGAGTGTAGGGAGAAATGTCCTGCATATGCAGATCACAGAATTATAGAATGGTTTGGGTTGGAAGGGACCTTTGAAGGTCCTCTATTCCACCCCCCCTGCAATGAGCAGGGACATCTTCAACTAGATCACGTTGCTCAGAACCCTGTCCAACCTGATCTTGCGTGTTTCCAGGGATGGGGCATCTACCACCTCTCTGGGCAACATGTGCCAGTGTTTCACCACTCTCATCATAAAAAATGTCTTCCTTGTATCTAGTCTGAATCTACCCTCTTCTAGTTTAAAACTATTACTCCTTGTCCTATCGCTATAGGCCCTATTAAAAAGTCTGTCCCCATCTTTCTTATAAGCTCCCTTTAAGTATTGAAAGGCCGCAAAAAGGTCTCCCTGGAGCCTTCTCTTCTCCAGGCTAAAAACCCCAACTCTCTCACCCTGTCCTCCTAGGAGAGGTGTTCCCTCCCTCTGATCATCTTCATGGCCCTCCTCTGGACCCACTCCAACAGGTCCATGTCTTTCCTGTACTAAGGGCTCCAGAGCTGGACTCAGTACTCCAGGTGGGGTCTCACCAGAGTGGAGCAGAGGGGCAGAATCACCTCCCTTGACCTGCTGGCCATGCCTCTTTTGGTGCAGCCCAGGATACAGCCAGCTTTCCGGGCTGTGAGTGTATGTTACCTGCTCATGTCCAGCTTTTCATCCACCAGCACACTCAAGTCCTTCTTGTCAGGGCTACTCTCAGTGCCTTCATCCCCCAGCCTTTATTGATACCAGGTGTTGCCCTGACTCAGGTGCAGGACCTCATACTTGGCCTTGATGAACCTCATGAGGTTCACATGGACTCACTTCTTGAGCTTGTCCAGGTTCCTCTGGATGGCATCCTGTCCCTCAGGCACGTCAGCTGCACCACTCAGCTTGGTGTCATCTGCAAATCTGCTGAGGGTGCACTTGATCCCACAGTCTCTGTCACTGATGAAGGTATTAAACAGTACTGTTCCCAGTACAGACCCCTGAGGGACACCACTTGTCACTGATCTCCATCTGGACATTGAGCTGTTTACTGCTACTCTCTGGTTGCAATTATACAACCAATTCCTCCTCCACCGAACAGTCTGTCCATCAAATCCCTCTCTCTCCAATTCAGAGAGAAGGATGTTGTGGGAGACCATGTCAAAGTCCTTACAGAAGTGCAGAGAGATGACATCTATCGCTTTTCCCTTGTTCACTGATGTAGTCACTCCATCACAGAAGGCCACTAGGTTGGTCAGGCAAGACTTGCCCATGGTGAAGCCATGCTGGTTGTCTCGAATCACCTCTCTGTCTTCCATGTGTCTTAACATCATGGAGAGTGGCTTGGCACCTACATCAGCCGATTCCCTCAGGACTCTGGCATGTACCTCGTCAGGTCCCATAGGCTTCTGTATGTTCAGGTTCCTCAGGGGGTCATGAACCTGATCTTCTCTTACAGTGAGAGGGACTTTGCTCCCCAAGTCCCTGTCGTGTGGTCCATCCACTTGAGAGGTGTGGGGAGAGAGGTTGCCAGTGGAGACTGAGGCAAAAAAGTTGTTGAGTACCTCAGCCATCTCCTCACCTGTTGTTACAAGTTTGCAAGTCATGTTTACCAGGGAAGGCAGGCTTTTTTTGACCTTCCTTTTCCAGCTGATGTACCTGTAGAAGCCCTTCTTATTCTCTGCGTTCTTTGCCAAGTTCAGCTCGATCCACACCTTGGCCTTCCTGACCCCATCCCTACCCCATCCCTACCACCAGGTCACGTCCCTATACTCTTCCCAGGATACCTGTCCCTGCTGCACTGCCTGTGCATTTTCTTCTTGCTCTTTAGTTTGACCAGCAGGTCTCAACTCAGCCATGCTGGTCTCTTGCCCTTCTGTTCTGATTTCTTACACCTGGGAATCGAGAGCTCTTGCACTCTATGGAAAGTGCCCTTAAAGATCTGCCAGCTCTGTTCTGCGCCCTTGTCCCTGAGGGCAGTTTCCCAGGGGGTCCTATTGACCAGCTCTTCAAACTGATTGTGGGCTTGAAGGGATTTCAGGTGGTCATCTTGTCTGTACCCCGCCTCTGAGGCAGAAAAACTGTAACTAAAGCAACCTTCATAAACGTGTGTGATGGAGGGGAGCACATTCCCATGGGCAGCTTTGTATGCACCACACTTGCCTTGGCCTCCCCACCTGAGTGCGTGGGTCTCTCTAGAGGAAAGGGGTAAGCCCTGAGGGATACCACGTGTGTTGCCACCAAGAGCATGGGGGAGCTGCTGACACTTGAAGACAAAGGACCTTCTGGTTCTGAGACATCAACCCCTCCCTGCAATAAGGAGAGAAGGGAAGGGAGGAGGCAGAAGGGAGAGGGACGTACAGAGATTTACATGGTGGACGTGGAAGATGGCCAGCTCAAAAAAAGACCACGTGGGATCGAAGAAGCTGACATGCCTTTTTTTTCCTAAGTCAATAAAATCTGGATTCCCATTAACAAAGAGCTGTTGAAAGTGTTTTAGTGACGCCTTTAGGTATGGCTGGGGTGTAGTGATGATGGAGGCCAGAAGAGCCTAGAGGGTGGCTGGACAGGATTTAGAAGCAGTTGAGGTCCAGTCAGCAAAAGCCCTGTGACACACTGATGGAACAGGCTACCTTGTGTGGTTTGCTCCACCGTCTCAAAAATGTTTACATGCTATAGAGTTTAGTCATATAAATTTCATAAAGTTAAATATGATGACATTTATGATAAGAAAAAATTGACCCTAAAGCTGTTTTTTGGGAGGAATTAGATCAACGACACCATGGACCAGCAGCACAACTGATCAGTGCCCTTTTACAAACAACCTTTAGATGTAAGAAATACCGTCCCGTTCCTCCCTCTCCATCTCCCCATCCGTCTCTTTTCTTGACTAACCACAGCAAATTCCTTTAACCTTTCCTGACAGGTCTGTTTCCTAAATGTCTCGGTTTTCTTACTGCTCTGTGCTGGCCACCTGGGAAAATGTCTTGTTTCTGTGCTGCGTGACAGCAGCAGGGAGAGGAAGCAAGATGCCAGCAGCTTGCTGGGAGGCAGAGCTGGGCAGAACCAGAGGAGGGCTGGTCAACCCAGCGGGCACTGAGATGTGGGGACGCGGGTGCTCCATTGCCAAGCCACCAGCCACAGTCAGAGGGCAACGGGAGCAGCCTGGCTGCACGCACCGATGAGGACCTTCAGCCTCAGTCTGCCAATTCACACGTTATATATGGCAAGAAGGAATGGTTGTCACCATTTTTGCGTAACGTTGGCCAGACCAAGCAGTTTTCCTCAGGAGGCTGCTAAACGTGGTGCAATATTGCCTTTCGGGGAGACATCCAACATAGCTTGGCTGACTTTAAGAGACAGACGCCCCCTCCCAGTCCCTTGTCCCTTGCCGCCCATGGTCCATGCGTTGTTTCTGTCTGGCTGACAGCTATCGGATCAGGCTAGCTCCAAAAGAGCTCCCTGCCCCTGCTGGTAAGCATTTCCTTGCACAGCCCCCCCCCCTTGCTCCCTCATGCGAGGCAAGCGACTGAAATATTGCCTGAACTCCTGGCCAGTGGTCCAGCCCTCAGGAGGGGCATCTGTCTGCATTGCAGGTTGAATTGTGCAGCTGTGTTGCGAACGGCTGCCAGGGGGATGCAGGCTCCATCTTACCAAGTATAAATTAAATCGAATAAATCCTAATTAAATTCATTAGCTCAACAAATTGGACAATTTGTCTCCCCAAACCCACGTTTGTATTATACTGTTCATCACCTGCAATGCTGAAATCCCAATCAAAACAATATCTCTCTCATTTATGGACATACCAGTGCTCAGAAATGACAGCTGTGTGAGTGAATGCAAGGCTGCCGCAGCTGGGGACATGCGTTCAGCGCTGGGCTACGGTGGGGCGGCACGGACCGAAGCAGAGGCTTTCCCAAAGCCAGAGACCTCTGATGGGTCATGCAAGCAGCTTGCTCTGCTCGGACAGCCTCGCTGGCTGCCCACGCTGAGCCAGAGCCTGTTGCTGAATGAGGCCAAAACCCTAAAATCCATAATCCAGCTGCTGGATGCTCTGGGGGAGAAGGTCCTGATGAAGAGCTGTGAGAGCAGCCAAGGGCATGGAGCTGCTTGGTTGACAATGGTTGCTGGTGGGAGCAGGGAAAGGAGAGGGCAGGGAGGGGAATCGCCTGCGCAGCTCCGGCACAGCACAACCCTTCCTGCGGAGGGGAAAGGATCTGGCATACGGCTCTGCAGGGAAACGCGGAGAGATGGATCTAACTGACAGCATCCGGACAGAGCGTTCATTTCTAAAAATGTCTGCAGTTCAGCAGGAGGTTTTAATGGGCCTCAGGCAAGATGGATGTGCGCCTCTCCTAGGCAAAAAGCATGGGCCAGGGCTCGATTTTACATTTAAGATTCTGGCACAGCCTGCCTGCAGCCTGGAAAGTCAAAGCCTGGGCTAACTTGATTCATCCCAGTGGGGCTTTCTCATCGTTCCTGCAGAGATGTGTTAATGATCAGCAGTCCCTGCTCCCTGTGATCCGCCTAGCGCCTGACAGCTCAGCCTGCGGCCATGGTGAGACCAGAACTATGTGCAGACTTTGTTTTCTCAATATACACTAAATTCACTCCTCCTGAAGGATGCCCGAGTGGCTGGGCTGAGTGTGTTGGGTGTGCAGGGAAACCGTTCCCCTCCACTGGTCAGAGAGGTTTTTGTTGCACCCCTGAGGATAGACCAGGCCATCCAGAGAGGGGCTAACCCTTTGGTATGAAGACCATGAATCCGTTGCTCCATCATTGTCCTACCCGCACTGTGACTTCTCCCCACACTCACTCCAGCCCCCTGCAGAGCGACATTGGTTTCTTGAGGCTGTCAAGAAACGGGCAAGGTCTACTACCCCTTTTGGCATAGGTTTGGACCATGCCCACGAAACAAAATCTCCCTGAGCAAAAATCCTGGCTATTATCACTGTTGCTAGAGTGTGAAAAAGCACCAGTCACACGTCCTGAGACATCCCCTGAGCGACCAGGAACTGTGGGTGCCACCAGCCTCCCTCCGAGCCCCTGAGGATGTTCTGGGATGCTCTCTGCTTCCTACCACATTCCTCTGACTCCCCACAGCCATGTGTCCCTGTAGCCCATCTCAGGGTGACATGACCCAGGGAAGGACCACTCTCATGACAGCCAATTAGGTTGGAAACACCCCCAAATATTAGCAAGATATGACTAAATGTGTTTCTGTAGGGTGCCCAGAGCAGAGAGCACAGTATAAGAGGCACAGATGAAGAAAAGAAAGGAAACCATGCACGTATACTTACACCAACATCACCTGCCAGGTCTTTCCCTTGATTCACTGAGGTTGCTGCAGATGCTTTCGTGATGCCTCTTGTGAGTGTGTCCTCCCACATGTGCTATGTCCGTGTCCGGGTGCCTTCCTCAGACCTCAGAGGCACTGAGTCCTTTCCCAAGGATGCTGCTAGCTCTCAGCACTCCTCCCACCTCCCCCAGCTAGTCCCATCTTGGGGAGGCCGTTTTGACACTCTGCCAGCTACACCGAAGACCTGTCACAGCCCTCTGGAGCTGCAGTGTCACTTGGCAGGTCTGGGGGCAACCTTCCTGAGTCAGCTGGGTTGGTATTTTGCCTATCTCCAGCCACTGATCCTTTATTTTATATTGCCCTATGCAAAACATATTTGATGTGAACACCTGCATGGAACAACAGCATGTGGCTCATGGTTGGCTCTTGTTTGAAATCACTTTTGAGACTCATTGATCATTCTGAGGGTGACTCACACCTGCAATCCATCCTCAAGGAACAGAACATTGGTGCCTGGTGGGACAGAACCTGTCTCTAGCTGTTCGGGTCTCCCGCTGTGCCCAGACCAACCCCTTGCTCCCTGCATCGGGCTGGCCACCTGAAAAGCGGGGACACCCAAGTTTCATTCCTGATTTAGGAAATCATCAGAGCAGCCATGCTGCCTGTGCTGCCCAGACCCCCACCGATGAAGGCAGCAGTGTCCAGAGGCAGCAGGAGCGCAGTCCCTGGCTAAGTGCCTACACTCACGTCGGTCTCCAGAGCCGGGATGCCGGCCAAGGAGCGTGTGCTGCATCCCTGCAGCAACGCACAGGCTGTTCTGTGAGGACCCAGCCTTTAGCTGGCAGCAGTACAGGTCTTTTCAACCGGCACCTCCTGGATCTGCTCTAGGAGCTGCCAGAACAATGCTTGCAGCGAGCGTTTAGGACCCAAGCTCACACCACAGGTCAGAGCTTATCCAAAAATGAGGACTTGTCTCCTTGCTTCTTGTTTTCCGGTTAAAAGGGGGTCTGCTGGCTTTGCGGGGGGAATGGGAGCAGAGGGGAGATACCAGAGAAACACTTCTCCTCTCTAATGCTGCAGAGCCCTGGGCAGAGGGGGGAGGAGGAGGAGGAGGAGGAGGAGGCGGCTGGGGGAGGGGCTGGCACAGAAAGCAGAGGCTGAAACGTACCTGCCTTGATAATCTGAGGTGGGGGCGGCTGGCTGGGGGCCCTGGAGAAGATCATCTTCTTGGAGTCCACCAGGAGACGGCAGTAGCCTGCGATCAGGCAGGCAAAGTTGGTGGCTTCAGGCCACTCCATCAGCAACACCAGCGGCTGGAAGGCAAGAGAGGCAAAGCGCATGAGGGCCACGCGGCTCAGCTGAGATGGGACCAGCGCTCCAAAGGGCTTGTTGCCGGAGCCCTGCACTGGTGTAACCGGTGAGCTGGCTGGCACTTTTAGCACCCACACAGGGAAAAACAGCCAGGCGCATGCCCGTGCTCCAGATCACCCACCAAATCGCTGCGCACAAGAAAGCGACTCGCTGCAGCTGTAATTCCCACTCGTTGACTCCCCTGAGGATGATGGAGGAGGCTGAGCCCCACAGGGCACAGGCTGTGCATGGCAGGTCCCCCATGCAACTGGCTTCTGATTGTCTCTCTGCGTGCCAATGCTCTACCTGGAAGCACCAGTTTAACCATTGGGCCTTGGGGAGCTCAGGGAATTTGTGGGGTCTCCAGCTGCCAGAACCTCTGTTTCATTACAGGCACCATGTCGCCCTCCCATAAACTAAGACATCTGCTTCCAGCAAGATGCAGAAGGGGCAAAACCCCGTTACAGACTCCCCCAGCCACCACTCCGAGCCTGTGGATCTTATTTAAACCTAACCCTTTGGAAAATTAAATTTGTGCTTAGGAGCAGATGGTGTTTTCTCTTTTAGGAGAGCATTTATTCGCACGCTAAAAAAGGTCTTTGCTTTAAAGAGGAGGAAAAAAATCAGACACGATCGGTGTGGCACATAGAACCTCACTGCACAATCTAGAGGCAGACACCGCAGCTCTCCGACTCCCGGCTTGTCCCGAGGAGAGGGTCAGCTAGCCCGGGGAAGCTGTCGGAGTGAGATCCACTCTTACCCGCCCAGTGAGGTCCCCTGCACTGCTGGGACCCATCTGGGCAGAGCAGCCTGTGCCAGCACAGCTCGGTTGAGCAGTCCACGTGTGGTCCGAGCCCCCAGCACTGCTCAAGGCGGACCCGTGAGATGGAAAAAAAAATTTGACAGTTATTGTATGGCAGCTCTAGCCCTCATCTACCCCTTGCACAAAGTACCCCTACCTAAAGGACAATTGCACCCAGGTACAGGGCTTATCTGAGGCACCTGGGGGAAGTTTAGCTACTGCTGTGGCTCGGGCTGTCCGTCCTGCCATGCTCGATCTCTTGCACACTGACAGCCCTCCAGGACTCAGAAGAACTCGTTTACCACATCCAGGGCAAACCAAGCCTGTTTTAAAAACCACTTAAGCCTACGCAGTGTGAAAAGCATTTAAAGCTATTTCGGTTTTCTTGTTTTATAACCACAGGAGGTTTCTGGTACCCACTGGCCGGTTCTGTGCTCAACACCAAGCCAACTCTAGCAAAAGAGCAAAAGAAGACCTGTCCTTCTTTTTCATCACGCTCTGGACCGTACAGCACAATGAACCCGGGTGTGAAGCCGTCAACCCTGGGCAGAGCCACATGTCATCCCCAAGCCACGCCAGCCGCTGGCAGGGGCTGATTCCTCCTAGGGCCAGGGTAAAGAAGTTCCCTCCCTGGCTGCTGTGCAGGACGAGAAAGGAAATAAAATAACCCGACGTGGAAGAGAAATAACTCGACAAGCAAAGGCGCCCTGCTGAGAGGCTCTGCGCCTGCCCGCTTGATGAGGCTCTTTCTGCATCATGGAAAATAAACCTGAGATGACACAGATCAAAGGGAAAGTATCAAGATAGAGAGAAAGGAAATAAGAGATTCTCCACATAGCTCGAAGGAGGCAGGCATGCAGTGGCGAGGGGGGGTGACACCTCTTAGCCCAGCTCCAGTCTTGACATAAGTGATGAAAGGAAACCACGTGTTCCAGTTCTGCCATATGAAGCATCCTTAAAACAAGTGCCTTCTACATAGGGCTAAGCCTTCTTAGGTTTTTCAAGCCATCTGTTGAATAGAGTCATTTGCGCATTTCCCCCCCTCTGTGATGCAGCAGTGAGGGTTTGAGTGCTAGCAACTAGAAAGGAAGCAAATGCTGAGGGGAGGGAGGCAATGGCTGATGAGTATCCACTACGGGGAGATTAAATGAAGAGGCCAAGGCGGGTCGAGAATTCCCTTTCAAAAGGAAAACTAAGGGGGTAGTTTCCACCACATGCAAGTCACACGCCAGAGATCCACAGCTAGCTCTCGGGGACACCAAGGCTGAGTGGCACAGAGTCATGGACCTTCACTGCCTCCCTTCAGCCCGTGGTGCAGCCCCAGTACCCCAGCTGGGTACCAGTACCTCTGAGACCCAGCCCTACGTCCGTCTTTGCTCAGATACCTCTGCTTCAGGATGCTCCCACCCACCCAGAGATGGGACCGTAGGTTCTCGCTGGCAAGAGGCAGCCCCTGGATCAGTCCTCCTGAAGGGAGACGGGACTGAGACACAACCACACTGACTGGTGTTTCTTGCCTACAAATAAAACACGTGCAATGCATCGAGACGCTGCAAGCTCCCTGCCAGGTCTCTGAGCAAGCCCAGCCTCCAGCCCGGCTTCCAGCGATCGCTGCATGGCGTGCTGGGGTTAATTGTAGCCCTCTGCTCTGAAAAAGAGCAATCTTAATACTGATTAGCAGTACAGCTTAGCGAGGGGTCTTAGAAACGATTACGCTCACATCCTGGCAAGCAAGCGGCGTGAGAGTTCTCTAATTGTCAAGCATTCAAATATTGTTATTAGGGATTAAATCACTTCAGGGGCAGCTTGAAGCCGTCCACCCGTGCTGCCGGCAGTGCTCCGGCGAGCTCCCCATGGCCCGGGAGCCCGTGCCGCGGGGGGTCTGGGGTTGGATTATTGGCTGTTTAAAAAGATATCGAATGTGAGCAAAGCTGCTGCAGTTGGGCTGTGCCTTTCCTGCGGCCTCGGTGGCTTCTCTGCTTCTCACTACCAGAGGTCTGGCTGTAACCCTTTCCCACGTGGGGTTATGAGACTGAATCTCTCTCTTCCACCCACCGAGGTAATTTCGCCGAGATTGCAGCAGCTCAGCTGCTTTGGAGACTTCCACCCCGCTGCCACGTCTCCCTGAAAGGGGCCGACAGATCTGAAAGGGATTCGTGGGGTCAAAAGGCAAAGGGGCAACATGATTGCAGCAGCATTCTTTCCTTGAGAAATCAGGCTACAAGGAGAAGCCGTCAGGGATGGCAACTAACGGAGATGTTATTTTTAGACAGCGGCAGTTTTGGTCACCCTCTTCCAGGCAGGCAAAGCAAATGTGATCTCTAGGAGACAGCCAGGCACAGGCGAGCTGAACAAACAGTGACTTTCTGAACAGTTGCATGAAAAATTTCCAACTAATGTTGCTATGGGTTTTAGATGGTAAATTCAGGGCAGCTTTGCAGGGAGCTCTAAGTAACAACAACGGAGGACTGTAGTCTGTGCTTTGGGCTTTCTTGTGATAGCCATGTCTCGTGGTGAACAGGATTGACCTCCTTTTCTTTGGAAACACGCTGCAAGGAGCAGTGATGGCTCATGCCTGTAGTCAGTGTTGGCCTGGTCCCCACGGGGCTGGGGCTCATGCAACATCCCTGCCGCCCTCCCCTGCTATTTTTTTAACTCACTGCTCAATCTCAACCAAACCTGACAAAAAGGCAGCAAGCTGAAAGAGCATAAATCTTCATCAGTTTTCTAAACCCAGTGGTGCAGTGGAGCAGAGAGACTTCTGTGAGCAGTCAGAAGCCACGGAAGGATGCAGCAGGAGCAAAAGCAGTGTCGTTCCTCCAACAACTGCTCCCTGCCTTGTCAGCACTGATTTTTTTTTGGAAGTTGCCACAAAACGCAGTACCTCTTTCCCAGCTATTAATCAGGAGATGGTGTTAATCACCGATGGGGAGAATGTTATTAATTAGGATAGCCCTCTGCTTATCCTCCCGCTGCGCACTGATGGCGTGTCTCATGCCAACCAGCCCATCCTCTTCCTCCTCCTCACCGCCACATTCTTGTTGCGACAGTGATGTGGCTCATACCTCGGTGGCCCTGAGGACTCTTGCTTTCCTGGGATGCCAGAGCAGAAATGCCTGTCTGATTTTTGTCAGGGCAGCAGCACCTTTAGGATGAAAGCTGGTTTTACACAGAAGCAAACTTACTGGGATAATCCTACTGCTCTAAAAATGTCAAACATCAGATTCCCAGTGGGATGCACAGGTAAAGGTTCATTTCTGACCTGTAATATGCCAACATGAAAAGAAGCAAATTTTAAAGAGAATGCTCTTTCCACACTTAAATGCATAACACCAGCCTGAAATTATTGACGTTTTGATCTTTCACTCATACCGGTTTTCTAGATTTTCTAGTCCTAATGAGAAAAAGACATTTTTTCACGTAAAGTTTCCTGCTTGGCAACCAGCCTCTCTGGAAAGTAAAACAAAATACATTTATACTGGATATAATAAATGAGTTTTCCATTAGCTTATTAAGGATATAGTGCTTTTTCTATTATGCCTTGCCTTTAAATCAAACCTCGATGTCCTTCTGGAGGATATTCGCTTGTTCAGACAAAGGTGAAGGTTTCATAGAAGAATGCCTGGATGAAATTTTATGGCCAGGGTTATGCTAGAGGATCTTAACAGTCCTCATATTTAAATTAATTTATGACCTGATCTATGCATGCTATAACCCTTAAGCTTATGTGCATTTCCTTTTAATCTCCCGCCTTTATCACGTACTTTGGGTCTTACCCTGCTTCCTTTCATGTAGTGCAGTAGAAAGGTGGGAGATGAATTTACATAATTTATGTTCTCTGGTTTACTTGAGGTGCACTGCCAAGTTTATATTTAATAATATAAGCATCCGGGCCTAACGAGACAGCAGTCAATTTTTCACTTGTACGTTGACCTTTCCTTCCCTCCCTTTAAGCATTATTAACTCAGCTCTATCAATACCAGGCTGCTTGTGATTAGGACCATTATTTCCCATTTGTTGATCAATAAACCTCCCGCCTTTGTTAGCGGCAGACCTTCAGGTTTCTGCAGCAGCGTCTCCTTCCTTAGGGTTTGAGCAGCCGCCACCTCAGCTGGGTGAACACCCTCCTTGTTCCCTGCACGGTCCCGCAAAACGTCACAGCGGATGGAGAGGTATACCCATAGACCGCAGACTTGTAGGTTGTCTCCTTCTCTCCACTTCAATGGTGGTGGCTGTGTCCCAGGGAAGGCGCAGGTCCAGCCTACATCTTCTCATCATACTGCAGGTGCCACCCTGGCTGGCTTGCATCTCCCTCCAGCTACGCAAAGGGCTCGCGCTCTTCCCTGGGAGATTTCTGATAACCGGAGCCTGCTGGCGCTTTTGGCATCCTCAATGTTTCTTATTTGTTGAAGCAAATTCAGGACTCCCAAAGTTACAGCACCACTGGGCTGTGCTCACGCCCGCACAACTGGATGCCCCAGGTCTGCTTGTTTGTTGATTTTTTAATTTTATTTTGTGTGCGGGGGGGGTTGTTGTTGTTGTTGGTTGGTTGGTGCTTTTTTTTTTCTTTTTTTTTTTTTTTCAATAAACAAATCAGATTTGGCTTTGCAGACTTGGAAATTCATCTTCTCCACATGTTGTCTGACTCTTGTGTTTCTGGCTGGCTGCCGTCCCGGTGCCCACGGGCAGCGCTATGGGCGGCACCGGGGCTGGCACCACACGCTGGTACGTGTTTCGCTTTACATCCCGCTAGAAGGGCTCTGCGACGGGGAAAACTGCATCCGCACCTCCCACCCCAGGTACTGAGCCAAAGGAAATCTCAATCCCTCCTTCTTTCCCACGAGATGACAGCATTTCAGAATGGCTTAATGCAAATAAAGATGAATTCTGTAGGTCCTTCATCACTGCAAAGTCTCTCTCTTCGTGTAGAAGAAATCCGATGGGCTTCATTTGTTGTTTGCGTGAGTGAGAATAAAGCCGGCCTCTCCTGCCCTCATCAGTTTGATGGAGCTCCCCACCATTTTCAGACTACAATTTGGCAGAAGCACGTACGGCCTCGGCACCCACAGCGCATCCCTGCCACGCTCGGGGGAAGCTCGGGGAGGCAGAGGGGTCTCCATCCCATCGCCAGCAGGAGGGAGGGCCGGCCAGCTGGAATTGTCTCCTTCCAGGGAGAGAGGAGAAGACTGAACCCTGGCTGCACACGCCGGCTTTTTATTTCCATGGCAGGCTGGAGGCACGCCAGGGCCCCCAGGGACGCCGACATCAATAGCCAGATTCCAGGCGCAGCACCAGCCGGGGACCTTTCTGAATTAATTTTTCCTTTGTTTTCCTCCGTCGAGTCTTGATCTCGGCTAAAGCGCCGGCTGGCGGCAGGCCCTGCTGGGAGACATGAAGTCAATTACCCCAATGCCTTTGATTGAATTGGGCTTGGCGAGGGGCCAGCTGCCGTGGGCTCCTGTCCCGCAGCCCCGCGCGGGGACCAGGCGCAGCCTTGCGACGGTTCCTCCCTTAAATTGCAGACGCTTGTCCGGGCTCAGGCGATGCGGCTGCCCCCCGGGCTGTTTCTCTTTCATTCCCATTTTGGGGGGTGTGGCAGGTTTTTTTTTTTTTTTTTTTTTTTTTTTGCTTCTGGGGGACCTGGGGAGCCGCACAAGCCAGGGCTGCGACCTGGTGGAACCACCAGGCTGGACCTCAGGAGCCGGCTCCGATGTGCCCGGGAAGCTGAGCACATCTCCCCACACCTCCTGCACTGGGGAGCCTGGGGGGGGGAGTGTGGGGGACCAGCAGCCCCTCTGCCTCCTCTGCACCCCAACAGCGCTGCCGGGCTTGTCCGGGTGCCGGGCAGGAGATGCTGACACTGTTCTTCCTGGGATGCTGGGAGGTAGAACAGGGCTTTGCAGTCCTGCGCTGGAGAGGACGGGACAGGCACGCCTGGAAACCCAAATCTGAGCTGGCTCAGAAGCATCGGCCGCTCTCAAATGCTGGTCCCAGCACTGCCGGGCAGCTGGAGGGGGAAGCCCCCAGGAGATGAAGGTCTGCGCGGCTCCCAGATCACCGAGACAAGCTGCAGTTAATGCATGAAGATCACAGGAGATGCCGTGTGCCACCACCCTGTCCCCAGCAAATCTACGAGCTCCAGAATCAATGCTCAAACACCAGCAAGTCCAGAGCGCGGGAGAAGAGCGGAGAAGCGATGGCCCCAGCAGAAAGGGGACTTTGCCAGGCAGGAATGACCACACAATCCTGCAAAACATCCGCATGGCTGCAGCGCAGCCGGGGAAGCACCGTCCTGTCCCCAGCCCCGGGCTGTGAATTTTCTCAGCATCTCCAAGCAAACCTGCCCCACTCCCTCCGTGGCTGCCGAGGCAAAACCTGCTCCTCTCCCCCCCAGCAGCTCCCTCAGACATTGCAGGGAATAAAAACCCTTCTCGGACCCAGCAGCCGAGGCCTGAAGGCTTTTGTTCCCCTGTCCTGAGGTTGCGCAGCTCCTCTACGAGGGGTCCTGCCAGCATTTGCCCCCCCTCCCCCTTGCTACCCTCGCAGTGGCAAACAGCTAAAGAAAGCAAAGCAGAGACACCAGCCCTGGGTTTGTATCCCAAATGGGCAGTTTTAAATCAGAATCTGAAGCTGAGGATGGAAAAGCTCCAAAACAAACCGATTAACTACCCAGTGAATAATTTATAAGACAAACACCATCTCTTTTCCTCCTGAACTAAATGCAAATGGTTTACCATCTCCTCAAGCCTGCTTGTTACCTGAAAATTTTCCCCCGCTCCTTCCCGGCAGGTCTGTCTGGGCTGTGGTCGCTGGCACACGGCGCGTAAGGACGTCTGCGTGACACTGGCTGGTGCGGTCCGGGTGTGTGGACCTCCTGGCTGATGGCTGCTCTGTGACCTGACCCCTTTTTTTAACCCTTAGGATCAACTACACAACATCAATAAACCTGGCGCTTAGAAATTCAAAATGGCCTTTCTGCACAAATCCCTTAACCGTCACTGAACATCTGCCGTTTCCACAGTAACCCAGCGAGCAGCTGCGACGGGCCGCCGCCACCCCACCGATTCAGGCTGACTCGCCCGCATCCCTGCCGTTACCTGGGGAACGCACGGGAGCACCAGCATCCCGCAACGCAGCACCGGGCATCACGGTGCAACAGCCGTGGGGGGACACCCCCACCCACTCTGCATCCGCGGGGCTCCAACAGGCTTCCAGGAGTGATACGGATTTGAGCGCAGGTCCCCATCGGGACACTACTTTGAGCACAACCCTCTAACGGTTTACGACTCACGGCGGAAACAGATTTATTTGCAACCCAGGGCTTTAGCCAGCGACACGTTCCGTGCAATAGAGTAATTGCAGAAAGCAGATTAGCGCTGCGAGGTAATGATCTTTTTGCCTGCTTTTCTTAGCTTGCCTCATCCATCGCTGTCCTGCGTAGGATTAGCATATGCCTCATTTTGGAGCAGACATTCCGGCTTTAAAACCCAGCCCTTTGGATAACGGTTAAATGAAGACAGATAACAGCAGCCTCTGCACTGGCGGGGTGCTGCTGAGCCTGCTGAGATTCACAAATGGGATGCTCGCTCCGCTCCAGGCAGGCAGAAGGGCTTTTGGTGGCTGTAGGCAGCTGCCTGGAATTTCTCAGGGAGGTAAAGCTGCTGTGCACGTATACGTGCTTGCGGGAAGTTGTATGTGAGCTGCCTTTTCTCCAGCAATTGGGAGGCTGGATAGAGGGGACGCGGGAGAAAGTCTACTCCTACAGCAGGAAAGGGCTCGTGGTGTTATGGAGTTAATTACTGCTGCAGAGCATGGCTGAGGGGAGCGGTACTGCAGGATCTGTGGAGAAACCGCGTGGGACTTGCCACCTAATTTATAGCAGATGGACGTCAGCATCACCTCAGCCTCCAGCACATCTGCTGCTCCCACAGCCAGTCTCAGCCATGCACCAGGCTGTGCCGGGGGGGACACAACTGCCCGCTCCCATGCCAGGGAGGGGATGGTGGCACCAGAGGGTCCCGTGCACCCCACCGTGACCTCAGGGGCTGAGCAGCGCCACGTGGAGCAGAGCTAACGCCGTACATCGCCCCGTGCAGTACTTGCAGCCGGTGATGCGGCAGCAGGAACACACTGTGCTCCGAGCGCTCGCAGTGAGCCCTCCATCACGGGGTCGTGACAGGACTGTTATTAATGTATTAATATCGTGATGTATACACACATATCTGAGGGGGGTGGGCACCAGGAGGAACCAGAAGGGTTACTCACGGTGCAAATGATACCCCGTGGTTATACCTGCTCCGTAAGCAGTAAGGAGACCCGGTGGGCTCCTGCACAGCCCAGAGAGCCAGGCAGGGAGGGCTTCCTCCTGCCCAGGCTGCAGGGGAGAAGGTTTGAAGGCTTTGAAGAGTAGGGACAGGTACAGCAGGACACCAGGACTTCACCTGGGCAACGACTGACCTCAGTGGGATGCAGAAGAGGGAATATTACAGGTTGACCAAATACCTACTGAATTACAAATGCAAAAAAAAAGGGCTTCACTGATGAAGCCGTTGGAGGGGACAGCCGAAGCAGAGGGGATGAGGATGAGCGCGGCTCTGGCAGAACCTGCTGGGGTGTTACTGCAGCTCAGCAGAGCTACTGGACCAGGCACAGGGGCAGCAGGGCAAGAGACTTGGAGGAATTAATGAGCCTGGTGGGAGGAAGTGTTAAAATCCCCCAGGAGAGGAGGCAGCAGGAGAACCCTAAACAAATCCACCATGATTACATCTGCGAGGCTACGGCTGAAATAGAGAGCGCAAGGAAGGGGCTGCAGAGAGGGCTGAGGCTTAGAGACCTCACAGGAGATGAGGACACACGGAGGCAGCCAGTGAAGCAGCTCAGCTTCATCAGCCTCGGGGGGGGGGGGGAAAAAGGATGAATGCGGGAGCAGCAAAACTGACCTACAGCCAAAGGCTCGGAGTGCTTGTGCAGATCCACCCTGTCTGCTTTGCATCCCTGTGCCCCACAGTGGTCGCAGCTCCACTGTGCCAGATGTCATGGCACAAGACAGCCTCTGCCAAGCACTGCTCCTGTCTAATTTAGCCCAAACTTGATCCTAACTCTGTCCTGTTGAATTCAAGGTGCGAGGAGAGGAGAGCATGAGGCTTGGCATTTATCTGTCAGATCGCTGCCTCTCAGCCCGGTCCTTCCCCACGGGTTAGGGAAGAGCTGGGCACGGGGAGGCAGTGAAACGGAGGGTGCCCTGGAGCTGGCACACGGCTACCTGCCTGCGAGTCTGCGGAGACATGTCCTAGCTTATTAAAAACCTGAGCAAAGGCCAGTGGAAGATCTCCTTAGGATCTTGTGGCTGCTGGCTCAGATACCAAAGAAATCAGTAAAGCTCTTTGTGTACTGCTGAGAGTCCTTCTGAAGGGTTTGGGACCAAGGAGAGAGAGAGAAGACTGGGAGGGGTGAGGACAAGTGCCACAGCCTGACCATGGGGATCGAATACCAGCACTGCACCACGCAACAACTAGCAGAGGATGGCTGGGTGATAACGCACGGGGCCCAGGAGGGCACGTACGCTGAGGGGTGGAAAGACTGCTCTGTGGGCTGAAGGGGAGGCTCACGGAGGTAGCTGGCAAGATAGATGGTGGTTGGCTTATTTGAGCCAGGGACACCTATGCCCAGGGATGCCCAGCGATCTCTTCTCGCACTCTGAGCCTGACACCCCCTGTCCCACCATTTCCAGTTCGTTCAGCGATCCTGCATGGCTTGGCAAGTTCCACAAGCACTGCTAATGCATGAAACCCCACCAGTCCCCTCCAGTACCTGCATCCAGCCCACGTATGGCCACGGACCGCTCCTCTCCAGCCCTGCCACCTGCCTGGCCTGTGTCACCTCTGCCTGCCCCAAGGACACTGCTTGAACCGTTGGGTAGGGGTTTGGGTCACGGCCAGAACGCCACCATGCAAGCACTGCACCCCCTCGGTGTCAGTCCCTCCCTCTACGGCACAAGGAGCAGGGGAGATGCTGCAGACCACGCGCCCTGTGACCGCAATGTGAAAGGGGCTTTTGAGTCCCTAGAAATCTCCAAGCAGATGCTCCAACATGCACTCGTGTCCTGATCTTCCTCCAAGGAGAGCACCACAGCCTCTGTGCTAGCCCCTCTCCCCAACGCCTGCCTCCATGGCACCCGTGCCTACCTTGGCATCCAGGATGCTCGTCTCCACCCGGGCCACCCCCTGGTTCTCCCGGAACAGCTGGATCTTGCTGACCTTGCTAAATTCCGACAGCACCGTGGTGAGGTTGGTCTTCAGGTCGATGACGTGGCTGATGCCGTGCCGGGGTCCCACCAGAAGCGTGGTGGCTGGCTGCTTCTCGTCCTGGTAGCACGAGCACATGGAGAGAGACAGATGGAGAGGGGTGAATGAACGCACCCCGGGGCTGCACGTGGCTCTCTCCATGGAGCCAAGCCTCGATGTTGGCAGCTCAGCCAGGTCCCGGATGGCTTTTGCAGAACAGCAGGTGAAGCTGATGCCATGACCCCCCCTCCCTGAGCCCCTCTGCAGAGCTGGGAATGGTGCGCGGGACACCAAGGCTATTTAAAAATAAAGCACCGAACTGACTGTCCACATGAAATATTCAGGCCTGCTGGTGTCACTACAGAAAAGTAACAGCATGTTACAAATCTGCCTGATCTGACATTGCCTCTGAGAGCAGGAAGCAGAGGAGGGAGTGAATGCATTTTAGAAAAGACGACTAAAGCCTTGACTGAAAATAGAGGTCTTTCTTGTTCTGGTCTGCCCAGGAAGGATGCTTCAAGCCAGACCTGGAGGTGAAGAGGAGCTTGGCAGACTGGTGCAGAAGAGAGTAAGGAAATACTTTCTACCAGTTCCACGTGGTTCAACTCCTAGGCTGGTTCTGTCATTGCTTTGGTGTCGGAGATAAAAAAAAAGGCAGGGCACCCACACCAGAGGTGAGTTGCCCAACGCTGCACACCCAGGCAGTGTCGGAGGCCGGCTCCTACCGTTCAGCCACAGCTCTGACCAGACACCACATGGTTCTGCTGTCACCGATTTCCTACAAGCAGCCCTTTGAGCTGCGTGGTGAGGAGCTCCGAGGAGTGGTGGAAGCAGAGCAGATCAAAGGCTGCAAGAAATGGAACCCAGGAGGCAAAGCAAGGGAAGCTAGGGAAGCGCTAAGACCTTGGGTGGGGGTAAAGGGAAGGATGGCAGAGAGGTGACACCTTACATGGAGACCCCTGGATGGAAGGTGGAGCAAGAAGGATGGAGAAGTGAGACAGGCAGCAGGGAGCCTTAGTGGATCCACCGTTCTATTTGGCTTGGTGGCTTTCCTCCTGCCATGGAGAATGTGAGGTGGCTTGGGTGAGGCGTGGAGATGTCCCTGATGGAGATGAGGGAGGAGCGGGCTGTGGCAGTGATAGCTTCCTGAGAGATGCCAAGCAGCAGTTGGGCTGGACCACTGCTGACGGAGACCATAAGGCCAGTTGGGCTATTCCCTGCATGGACAAGCAGGGAACACAGTGGCCTTTTCCAAGGGTGGCCCTCCTCCGAAACGGCTGGCAGGATGCTACCAGGGCAGGACCGAGCTATATGCACGTGTCTGAAACTGCTCTGACTTCATTGAGCAGATCATCTCGTTGCCCAAAAGGCTGGCAAGAACAGAGCTGACCCTGACCCTGTGGAGCTGAAGATCTGACCTACTGCCAGCAGGTGCTCTGAAGGCTTTTCTGGATGGGCTTGGACCCCAGCAGGGCAAAGCAAGAGACTGAGGGAAATAATTGCTGTGGGAGCCACATCTCCCCTGGCTCCCCCCTTCAGCACACACTCAGCACCAATGCCAAGCACCTCCCAGCCCATCCTGAATTACCGTACCAGTCCCACTGTGTTGAAGAGGACTCCAGCAAAGGTGGGCAGCTCGTTCAGGATCCTCAGATACTGCAGCTTGGCCTGGGCTGTGGAGACCTGACAAAACACATCACACGGGTGAGCACCACCAGCAGAAAGGGGAAGAAATGCAAGAGGCTGGCGCAAACTGGGCAGCTCCCAAGCAGGGGTGCGCGGCGTGGGACATGGGCTGTGCTGGCAGCAAGCCTGGGGGCTTGACATGGGGTGGAGGGGGTCTCCGCTCCCCTGCCGTCCTGGGCAGACGCTGGGAGGTAACTCAGAGCAGAGGCACAGCCAGGGAGGAGCCCAGACGCTTGATGTATAACCCCCTGTGGAATGTATAATCCCCCCCAAGATGTCTAACCCTCCTGGGGGATATATAGCCCCCCCGGGGAGCTCTGATGGCTTCAGGGATGGAGGCAGTGGCTCAGCAGCCTCCTCCAGAGCTTTCCAAGCCCAGAAGCAGAGATAACAATAAACACGGGCTGAACTGACGCGTGCCGCTTTGTCCAAGCTGAGAGCCGGCTCTCGGCTGATCTCACCCCACTGATCCTTGCTGCAGTCCCCGAAATCCAGATCAGCTCTCGGAACTGGATTCAGGAGAGAGCGAGCGGCTGCATGGCTGTCACCCTGGGATTTATCTCCCATCCAAAGGGACTTAAGCAGCAATAACAGGAGTTGCTGAACAGCCAGGGACAACGGGATGGCTGGGGTGGAGGGCACGCTGCCACCCCACCAGCCCTGAGCCGTGGCCGTGCGGGTTGGGCTCACCTTGGTGCCACCAGTCTGGGTCTGGTGGGCTTTGAGCTGCTGCGAGAGGGATTTCCGGAGGCTCTTCTCTTTGAGGAGCTGCAGGAGCGAGGGGGGCAGGAAGGGTTCCAGGCCCCACTCCTTCCTATGGGGAAGGAAGCCTGCCTGAGCCACCAAGCCAGAGACCCCACTGATGGGCAGAGAGGGCCAGCAACCAGGGATGCTGCCCGAGAGCATCCTCTTGCTGTCAGAGAGCACCGGAGCCGCACCAGCACTTGCTTGGTGTCACAGCCGGAGCAGTGGCAGCCCCCAGCCTGGGTCCCCAAGGGGATGGGACCCCTGGCTGGTGTCACAGCCCCCAGCACCGGGCTGGGGAACTCTGCAGCCGAGCCCAGCTCCCAGTCACCTTCACGTAACGTTAAAGGATGCAGGGCACATCCCCAAACCTCTTTTGGGGTCCTCCCAGGATACCACCTCCCCCCTTCCTCCCCGTGCACACTGGGCAAGGCTAGCCTGCCCAGATGGATTCTGTAGGGATTTAAGACCACCGGGAACAACAGGAGGGCTGAGCCGGGGCTGCACGGCTCGGTGATGGGCTGAGATTGTGCAGCCACAGTGCCTTCTCCTTGCCTTGGATGCCAGGCAGAAAATCAGCCTGGGTTCCCAAGGATATGCTCCTGGGCTCGCACCAAATATCCCCGCCAGCCCTGGCAAGGCTGCCACGCGTGGCTGGATGTCAGCGTGCGGGGGTCTTACATAGCCCCGTGGTGGGACCAGGGGCTGCGTGTCACTGCTGCCAAGCCTGTGAACCACCAGCCAGCTGCAGGGGGGCTCCCAGAGTGTCTCATGCTCAGCACCCCAAAACATTGCTGGGAACACCCCGGTTACGCAGGGGCTGTGAGCAAGAGCACAGGGAGGGGACACAGAGGAGGGCTGCACGGCAGAGTGGGGAGAGGGAGGAGGACTCACTCCACGTTCTTGAGGGAGACCTTCTGGCTGGGGCGGGTGGCTGAGACAGTGATGTAGATGTGGAGGGCAGCCAGCCCCAGCAGCATCTCTGGCTTGGGGTCTGTGCCGAAGCGCTCTCTGATCACATCGTTGCGGCTCTGCAGGAGGGAGGAGAAAGTGTCCTCAAACAGCTATGGGGACAGGGCACCTGCCACCTGAGGGATGCCTCCACAGGGCCCATCCTGGGCAGACATGTGGGCCATAAGCACCATCAGCTCCCAGTTCCCAGGGGCGAGTCCCCTACCTGGATGTACAGGTACTCAAATGCTGCAGGATCCCGGCGTAGCAGCTCCACCGGGTCCTTGGGGAAGAAGCTCACACGGAAGAGGCATCTCATGCCATGGTAGTGTGTCCTCTGCACAACCTGTAGTAGGAACAGAGGTGAGCGGTGAGCCCAGGAGCCACGTATATTTGCCTGCATGGCAGGAGACCTCCCTCTCCTCTCCCCTGGGGCGGAATTTGATTTCTCTCCTCCATGCATCACCTGATCCTTTCATCCCAGGAACAGCCCAGTCTTGCCCGGTGCTGCAGGGCTTTATGCCACCAAGGCTAACGCTTTCTCCACGATCCTCATTTTATCCCTGGTCCCATGCAGCGCCAGCATCCTGGCTCTCCCGGGCAAGCCAAGGATGTTCACAAATGGTGTCTGCACCTGCCCAGGATGGAGCACAGAGCACCTCCATGGTGCTGTCAGGGTGGGATGGGTTGTCTCACTCTTTGGCTACCCTTTGCACCCCTGAGCCCACAGGACCATGCCAGAGGCAAGGAGAGATTACGCCACCCCATGGCACAACGCCGACCAAACCCCACGCTGATGGGAGAAGAGTCTCCCTGTGTCCCAGCCACCAGCCCTGGCCATCCCAATGCCCTCCCGCACCCAGCGGCTTACGTGGGCCAGCGGCTGCTTGTCCTGGAGCAGCAGGAACCGGTGGCTCTGCTCCGGGCTGGAATACTCCAGGACCAGGGCAAAGTGCTCAATGTGCCTCAAGGACAGGCGGTCCTGCAACGTCACCATCACGTCCTGCAAACGCCACGGACAGGCTTGGGTGGGAGGCAGTGGCTCCCTCCCCAGGGTGGGAGCTGGCACCCCATCGAGAACCCCCTCCTCCCCGGCACCTGGGGCCGCGCCAGCGCAGGATGAGGCTCCGCAGTGCTGAGAGGGGCCGCGGGATGGTAGCCAGGCACT
>NW_009649308.1:301373-311061 GCF_000708025.1 Charadrius vociferus
CGTGCCCCCCAGCCACTGCCGGGCCAAGTGACCTGGCAGCAGGAGGTGACCAGCAGGCAGACCCCCAGCGCCTCGGGTAACACTGCAGTGTTTCGGATGGAGGTGGGGGGGGCACCGCAGGGAGCTGGCCCCTGGCAGGGGGACTCACAGGAGCATCCATCCTGGCTGGAGGGCAGGCTCGCAGCAAGGAGAAAAGTTAGGAGTGGGAGAAAGACAGCAAAAACCCCATCCCTGCCAGCTGCAAAGCGTGTCGGTCGGGGAGGCGGAAGGGGCTATCTATCATGCGGTGGCAGTTCGCAGCCAGCCAAGCGCCGCTGCGGACGTTGGGAATGAGGAGGAGAGCTTCTTTCTTCAACATGTCCTGGCACGCGGGGCCGGCAACGGGGGAGGGGAGAAGGATGGGGGGCACGGAGAGACGGAGGGAGGGTGGGGAGAGAGAGTGAGTGTCAGTGATGGAGCGGTTACGGCATCCTCTGCTCCTCTGGGCTTCTGCGCTAAGAGGCACATTTCCCTTGAAAATCCAGTGTCTCTGCTGAGCCACTGAGAAGCGCAGAGCCGGAGCAATTCAGAGCTGCCTGACACATCCACCTCCCCGGCTCCCAGCAGCTGCAGCGGGAACGGAGCATCCCACTCTGTCCGGCACATCCCAGAGTGGCACCAATGCCTGGCAGCCTCTCCCACCCCCCAGCTGGTGTCCCAGAGGGGAGGCGATGGCCAGGGTGGCACGGAGCCGATCCCCCTTTCCTAACCCGTAACCCAAGCCCAGCCCACCGCAACCTCACACCTGCCCTGCGCAGGAAGCTGGGTGAACACTGATTTTATTTAGAGAGAGGCATTTCAATCAGATAATTACTTAATTGATTTTGCTTAAAAATAGAATTTGCTAGAAGAGCTTTACAGGTTTTTTGTTTTGTTTTGTTTTTCGGGGTTGTGTTTTGTTTTTTTTTTTGTATGCTGCTTAATAAAACCTTTCTGCAATTAAGAGATAATGGCACTGGGCTGGAACGCTACTGCAGCGTAACAGCTTCCATTGCCACGCAGCAGTGCCCTGGTCACCCTGCCCCATACACGGGGACTCCTTCGAAGCCTTTGTCACCAGGTTGGAAGCCACAGACCTTCCTTCGGGCAGGCGCTCGCACTGCCCACATGTCACCTTTAGGTGCCCAGGGGGACCCAGGTGGGACCAGGTTTCCAAGGACAGTTTCTGGGGCTCCATCCAGACGGAGGGACAGGGGAGGATCACGACATGTCCCCCCAGCACTGACGCTCACCTTGAGCGTGCCCAAGGGCATCTGCCCTGCAGGGCTCCCTGGGTCAGAGGGCTGTTCTCACCTGCGGAGCCCAAATCAGGGGAGAGGAGCCCTGTGGCCCCCAGCCACCTCGCACCCCACAACCCCGGGGACACCTCAAGGAGGTAAGTCACGGAGGAAGGACTTACTGGGTCTGTCTCGCCGACTGTCACCTGCTCTGAAAATCGGACCTTCGCCGGGTTGGACCTTAGCTTCGCCTTCTTGGCTGCGCTGATGAAAGCAGATTTGGGAGACTGGAAAGAGAGCACTGGGTAAATCACCTGCCTGCCCTCGGAGCCGTGGCACGGGGAAAGCCGGACATGGGGCCCAGAGAAAGCCCCTCCAAAGCCAGCATGACGATGAGGAGCAGGCAGCGAACCATGAAATGGGGGGGTGGAAAGCAAGTCCCCTTTGCTGTGGTTATAGAGTGCTGCAGGCAGGGCCAGAACGATAAGCAGCAGCCCCTGAAGTCGCACCAGCACCCTCAGCGTGACGGGGGAGGCTGCTTCCCCAGTGGGCACATGTGCCCGGGACCCCCTGTGCAGGCTGAGCTCCAGCAGACATGAGGCAGAGCTTGCTCAGAGGCACTAATTCGGATGGGAGAGATGAGCCCTGGGGATGTGGGTCTGCAGACGCAGGGAGGAGGTGGGTGGCTCGAAGATGGGAGATGGCAGGACCCCGGGCATCCCTGCAGGATGTTCTGGTGGCAGTGCCAGGCACCAGGGAGCCTCTGCCTGCACACAGAGGTGGTCGTGCTGCAGAGCTGTGTGCGTCTGAGGGTGCCGGCATCATTTGAGGAGCCTGTCCTGGCTGGCAACCATCCAGGGCCAGGAGAAAAAACGCTTTTTTGGAGCCCAGCACATGCCCTGCTCCTGATGCTCTCCAGGAGATGCCACCAGGGACCTCTCACACATATCTTCACTGACATCAAAGGGCTCAGCAAAGCAGAAACGATGCTCTGCCACCACCACCCCCGGCACAACGGTTCAATGTGCTCCAGCGCTGCGGGCGCTGAGCCCCAGTGCACCACCACCACCCGGTGCCAGCACCACCGCCAGCTGCAGTGCCCGGGGCCCGCAGACCGGCACTCCTGTCCTCCCAGGGACTCCCCGGCTAAGCCTGCCGGGAACGGCAATGGCACGTCCCTCCCTGCCGCCTCTGCCATGATGGGTCACTTCATCAGACGCGCCTGACGCCCTCAGCTAACCATGTGGGTTTGGGGATATCTCTCCTCCCTTCCTCCTGCGAGGAGGTAGTGACGAGGACAGGGAGGTGGCTGGTTGCCAACACGGACTCTGTGGGGCTGCAGCAGCTCTCAGACCCGGCCGCTTGGAAGAGCCTTGGGGTGGTGGGACAGCAGTCCGTCACCTCAGTTGAGCTGTCTGAGTGGTCCCCTCCAGGGACCCCATCTGGGACTCCCAAAGGGCTCTTAACCCCTGTCCTGGCTCTCCCAGGGCTGGCCATGGCCCCACTGGTCTCACCTGGTGGGTGTGCAGGACCGTGAGGATGATGAAGTCCTTGGCCTTCCTGTGACAGAAAGGAGAAATGAAGGTGGACGGGACCTCACGGTGGTGGACCTCAACACGTACATCTGGCTATTGAGAGAGCACATCCCACCCTTCCAAGCCCGATGGTGGCCGGGACCTTTGTGGGCTCCTTGGGATGCTCAGTAATACTGCTGGGGGTGCTCTCCCAGTGCTGCCCACCCCTTGACCAGCCGGGAACGGGTACAGGACTTGCTCCAAGGCACTCCCCCTGCTCAGGTTGAGGCTTCCCCACACCAGCAGTGACCACAGGTCACAGTGGAGCATGGGGCTCCCAAGGCACCCCAAGGCTCCAGCTGGGGCACAGAGCCCCCTCCCCGGAGGTGATAAGGGACAAGTGTTGTCCTCACCTGACAAGCTCAATGAATCTCTCTCTGGGGGCTTCACTCACGTCCTCATTGTTGATGGCCAAGATCTGGTCTCCTGGCAGGAGTTTATCCTCAGAGGGGCCGCCTGCCGGGAGAGAGGGTCAGGGCCAGCCCAGGCATCCCAGGCTGCGGGGTTGGGGGGAAGCAGGAGGGTTCCAAGCACCCCCAAAGTGTTTGCCCTTGTACGTGGCTGCGGAGGTCACCCCGCAAGCCCACCGGAGGGGACAGGAGACGACAGGAGCCCAGGGAGGGGTCCCACCAGGGGTAGGTGCTGCTGTGCCCCTTGCGGCTGTGTCCGGGGACCCCCCCAACCGCACACCCTACCTGCTGCCACCGAGCGCACCACCACCGGCCTCTCGCTGCCGGCCACGAAGCCAAATCCGTAGCGGGGGTGGCGCTGGACCGTCACCTGTCGGAGCGTGTCCGAAGGCAGCTGCCCACATTCCATATCATCGCCACCGCGCTCCTCCGGCATCACATGGCTGCGCTGCAGAGCGGAGGGGCAGGCTGTAACGCACCCCATCGCGGCAGCCCGCCCCGCTCGCCCCAAGCCCTCTGCGACCTGGAGGGCAGTCCCCCCTCCACCCGCCTCCTGCACCACGGGTCCCATGCGGGTCCCAGCAGCTTGCTGGGACCTCCGCAGTCCCCCTGTCCTCCCCTGCAGAGCCCATCCTTGCTGCAGCGCCAGCAGCTCGGGGCAGGGGACGTTCATGGAGATACCCCCCACATCATCCCATCCTCTCCCAGCATCTCACTGTCCCAACATCTCACTTCATTAGACGGGAGACCTGCGTGGGATAAACTCCTGGTGGTGTGACTCTGGCCATTACCTGACGGATGCCACCGCCGCGGGGTTCAGAGGAGACGGCAGCCCTGGCACGGCCGGAGTGCCATCTCTCTGCCCTTTCTGCAGAGGTTTAAGAGCAAACTCAAGGGCTGGCCCTTTCACGCCGTGTAACATGGCTGAACAGTATCAGAGATAAGCGGAAACAAGTTCAGCCAGTCTGAAAACTGGGATTAAGGCAGGCTCAACCATGGCTGCTGGCACTAAGACTGAGTTTCCACCGTCAGCCCCAGGATTCCTCGAAGCACCGACAGACAGAAGCCGGGAAGACCCAGCCCAGGGTCAGGTCATTCCAAACCTGCCCTTGGCATCCCAGAGCAACACCACCTGTGGCTCCGGGCCGCTCGGCAGGGCTGCGAGCCCACTATCGGGGAGCAATCCCAGCACCATCAGGATGACGGCGGAGCGCAGCACAGACAGATGGCAACAGGCACGGCCGCAACCAGAAAAACAAAGCGATGAACGCGCCGCTGTTTCTGTGCTACTCATGGCTTGTTCCTGTCCAGACTATTTAGCCTGCTTAAAAAAAGATCCTTCCTGGCTTTTTGGCAACACATCAATTGTTCCGTCTCTTATCAGTTTTGAATTTGACGCATCATCCATCTAATGCAATCCGTCTGCATATCGGACACCCCCCACCCGCTCCCAGCGCCGCATGTTGGCACCCGCCGCAGAGCAAAGAGGGACGCCGTGTGGGGCTGAAAGAGGACGGGAGCTTCTTGCAGCTCAGCACAGGCACAGCTTCGGGCTTCAGCACATCGCTGCCAGGAAAGGCAGCCCTGTGCCAGCCCTGATCCCCAGGTGACCTGTCCCGACACCCTTTAAGGGAGCAGGGTCTGGCCCTGTCCCTGCTGCCTTGTCCCCCACGGGAGTCGGGAAGGCTCTGAGCACCGGGTGCCTCCACCCAGTGTCAGGGATACAGCGCTGGCTGTGGACGAGCTGCACTCCATGGTGATGGGATGCCACCACTGCCAGGTCCACTCTGACCCATCCCTGCTGCCCAGCTGGACAAGTACCCATGGCTTTCCCCCCTTCTCGTGGCTGGAGAAGCAAAACAGTGAGACCCGGGGAGGGGAACTGCTGAGGAAGCAGAAGGGTGCGGGCATCTCCCGGGGCCGGGGGGAATTCCTGCACCCATCAGCGGTCCCAGCGGGGGGGCAGCACCCGCAGGCGTGGGGCGCAGGGCCGGTCCCATCGCCAGGAGAGCGCAGCTGCGGGGATGCGCAGGCGAGACCGTCTCCCCTGCGACTGGCTACGCGCCGCCTCATTAGCTGCTCTGCTACTCCCATGAGCATTTAAAAGAACAACAGCAACAACAACAACAAAAAATCACGCGATTCAAACAATTTTCTCAAATGAACGTTATCCAAAGCCATTGTCTGCAGCTGAAAAGGGGACTGAACGTAGCGCTGTGTCTACATGCGCCTGGCATGGCCGAGGAGAATGCCTGCTCTTTGCTGAGATGGAGCTGGCTGCCAAGAGACAGCAGGGCTGCCGAGGTGCTGGCTTCCCAGGGGAGACCCCCTTTTTCATCCCCTCCAAACGGCACACAGCAACTCCAGTCCCTCATCCAACAAGCCCCTGTGGTGCATGGATGTGAGGATGAACTGTGGGGCTCAAAGCACGGGGATGCTTCAGAGATGTGGCTGAGCTCAGTGCAATTGCTCTGGGGAAACTGAGGCAGGGGTTCGCTCACCAAATCATGCCCAAGTGGATGACAAGCCCCAGATTACAGCTGCCCAGTAAAGCTGTTGTGTCCCCAGATCTGTCCTTTTGTGTGCAATTTGGGAGTGGGTCTCACCTCCGCTCCTCCCTACGGAGCCCGCGGCCGAACCATGACCCTCCGACGACTGCCCGGGAACAGCAGCCTCTCACACAGCTAAATTACCATCAGAAAAGATTAGTGGCGAAATCTTTGCAGCTTAAACAGAAAAAAGAATAAGAAAGCACACCTCATTTCAGCCACAACCAGTCTGCCGTCCAGCGTTAAAGGCAAGAGGGGAATAAAGAGCTGGACACTGACAATAAAACTCCTTTACCAGGCTCTTAAGCTGTTCCTCTCCTGATAAGACTTTGATGCTACAGAAGCATTACCAGGAAATTAAATAAAAGAGGACCGGCATCCTCGTAAGCAGGACTTATCCACTCCCGGAGAAGCAGTAATGTGCTCAGCAGCAGGTACGACATGCCTTCTCCGGGCTGCGGCTCTGAACGTCGTTCCCGTGGCAGCTCTCCCA
Organism: Charadrius vociferus; assembly: GCF_000708025.1. Lineage (NCBI taxonomy): Eukaryota > Metazoa > Chordata > Aves > Charadriiformes > Charadriidae > Charadrius > Charadrius vociferus. The sequence goes on from NW_009649308.1 coordinate 307,656, forward strand.
CGCCGGCCTTGGGGCACAACATGTGCTCACCCTGGACCAGAGCAAGAGGTCAAAGAAAAACAGCAGCGGGTAACGCTCTCCCTAACACTGGTCATTACAGCTAGGCTGCACCTCAGGACCGCAGGAGCCATTGCTTCCCCGAAGCAATGTTTTTTGTGTTTCTTCTAATTCCTGGGCAGAGATGCGCGTTGGGCTGTAGATCTCTCGGCCTCGCTCTTGCAATCGGGAACGGGGGCTATAAAACAACACCCAGAGCTCAGCAGCTCTGCTCCATCAGCAGCACCCAAACCCAGCCCCATCCCGGCCTCAGTGACCGGTGATCCCAGCCACGCTGCTTGGAAAACACCCGCCACCCCCCTCGGTGGGCACAGACCAGCGCTGACCCCATCCCACCGCAGGGAGCAGATGGCCATTCATGTCCGTGTCCCCACCCTGCCTATGTCCCTGCCTGCCTGCTGCCTGCCCCCAGCCCCAGAGGCTGCTTCACGTCCTCTCATGTCACCGGGGACCACCGTGGCACAATGCCACGGAGACAACAGGTCACTGGAAAGCGGCTCAGCACAAAGTGGAAGGACTCGCCAGGAGAAACCCCCCTGTGCCGATCAGCAGCAGGAGCCCGCCATGGACGTGCCCCTGTGGGAGGATGTTTGCTCCTCACCCGGTTCTTCACGGTGTCTCGACACAGCATGAAGATATCCCCTCTCCTGGGGCTTGGGCACTTATCTTCCGTGCTCAGAGCTCAGACACCAATCCGGTCACGCTCTGCCACCCAAGATAAAAGAGACATCAGCTCCGTTCGGTCAGTCCTCACCACGATATGCCGCCAAGGGATGTGCCTTCAGCTTCCTGAGCACCTTCAGTCTGCCGTGCTACGGAGCAGGGCTGAATCCAGAGCCCTCATTCTCCTCCGGACAGATAAAGGCAGTGCAAGAGTTAGTTACTCCAAAAGCTGACATGTACATTTTTAATTTCCTACTGCAACAAACCTCTGCTCCCTCTGAGGACTGTTTTTTTCAGTTTGCTTTTAGTGCTGACTGACCATCTCTGCCAGTGGGAAAAGCCACCAGAACAAACCAGTACCATCTGCCTGGGAGGAGCGATGGTCTCTAGGACACTCGCACCATTTCCAACCGCCTCTAAACAGGACGGCACCAGATGGAAACACTTTCTGCAGCTGAAGAAGGGCTTACGGCTGAGCCCCGGGACGGGGAGTGGGTACGGAAAGGTCTCGAGCCTTTTGCGGAGGGGCACTTTGCACATACGGCGCTGCAGGGGTGGGTGCCAGCTCTCCTCCCCCTTCCTCTGCCGCCGCAAACACCCCGAGAACAAACAGAGCCTGTGGATTCCTGTTTCTCCTGCTGCAAAACCGTGCCCGGCTCCTCCATCTGCCGGGCTGCAGTTGGTGAACGGCTTGCGAGGCATGTGGGATCCTGAGCACGTGTGGCAGCGGCAGGAAACGCCGGGGAACGGGCCAAGAAGTGTTTTTATGGGGAGCATATGGCAGCTCCAGCATCAGACGCTGGTTTCCATCTCAGATGGAGCCCGCAGGGCTGCCAGGGTGCGTGAGGACCAACGGCGGGGACAAGAGCAGAGCAGGCAGAGCTGGCCAGCACGGGATCAACCGTGATGTGCATCTCCACTCCATCAGCCCTGCACATCTGCACCCAGCAAGCATCTGGTCACCTTGGAAGATGCCATTTGGACCACGTTAACATGTCAAACGTCCCTAGCAAGGACAAACAGATGCTGTACTTCCAGACCACTGCGAAGCTGCTCAGACACGCAATGCACATGGAGATGGTGTTTGATGGCCTGGTTATGGCTGTCCTTGCTTTGACAGCAGTTAACGGTGGGCTGAAGTGAGGAGGGCTGGACCGAGGGGTGCCAGCCTGGCTGAGACAGATGTTAAAGGCAGCAGAATGACCCACACCTTCAGGGCTGAAGTCCTTCATGGACCCAGCCTAGAGAAGGGCAGCCTGCGTATGGTTCTGCCATATGGCCCAGGACTTTACCCCCTGTGCTCCAGCTTAGATTTGCTGTCAACACGAGGAAGTAATTTAAAATCAGCAGAGCTCTTCAAAAGGGGTTAGCAAGGGTTAGCTTTACCGTCGACGCTGGGTCTGTCCTGAGCTGGCAGGTACGCCAGGTACGCTGCTGGTACAGAGGTCGGGTGCCAGATGGCAACCGTTCCAGGGCAAAAATACTCCGCACTCTCAGCGCAGGAACAAGCAGACGGCCAGCAGCATCCCCCAGCACAGCCGGAGCTGAGCCGCTCAGAAAGCCAGCGAGCGGCCAAAGGCAGCTGTAAATAATGAAGCGGCAGCCGCAGCCTGGCTCTGGGCAGCAGCCGCAGCTCGCTGCTGCTCAGCCTGCAGCTTTTTAGACGGTCCTGGCATCTCAGCTCGAGATAAACACAGGCAAAGGGGCAGGGAGGGACGGAGGCAGGTGGAAATCCCAGGACCTGTGGTACCCCAGAGGTGGCAGAGAGGGATGGAGAGGGGCTCAGCGCTCCCAGCAGGGAGTGGAACTGGCTTGACCTGCATCTTGGATGGCAAGAGGGGCCATTCCCAAAATAACGCTGCTTATTAACAGAAAATACAGTGTGAGCATTGCTAACAAAGACCCTGCACCCCAACTTCCAGACACGCTCAGGTCAACAAAAGAAACAGCTTCTGCACCAGTAGAGACTGTCCTGGGACAAGCCCTGTGAGACACAGCCAGAGGCATCACCAAGAATCTGGAGCCCAGCCTGGATCACACCTTCCACAGGCAAACACGCACAAACATCATCCTTCCCACCTAAGACGTGGGCTCTCCAGCCTGGAAAGAAGAACAACTGTGATGGGGCTGCTAAAACCAGCCTGACACGGGGCAGGGAGCCGGCACCACATGAGAACTGGAGGGCACCAGTGGAAGGAGGTTTAACAAATGGAAAAGGCAGGACTTTGGCACCCAAGAGCCAGTGAATCCCTAGAGCTTACTGCCATAGGATGCTGGGGATGCTGTAAATTCAACTAGGTTTGAAAAGCAATTTACAGCTACTAAAGCCAGAGGCCTCCAAAATCCCCATGCTACAGCTTGCCAAAACCTGGGCGAATTTACACCAAGAGGAGTCTGATGGGGATGAGCACTCTCCTTCAATACACAACAGGAGAGAGGACCTGAGCCCACCTCTCTGGCACACCGATGGGACGCGTACCCACCTGCGCGTGTCAGGCCACTGGCACAGAGTCCCCAAGGCGCGTGTGAGCGTGGCAGAGACGGGACCCCGTTTGCGGGTGCCCCAGCGCGCCGCCGGGTGCCTTCAGCAGGCAGCAGGGCTCCAGGGCAGGCGCTCGGCAGCGGTGCTGCGGGGCATCGACGGAGGGCCAAAGTTGATAGCTCATTTGAAGGGGTTCCAGGAGGC
>NW_009649308.1:311141-322786 GCF_000708025.1 Charadrius vociferus
AGCGGGGCTCAGGGGCAGGCGCTCGCCAGCGGTGCTGCGGGGCATCGGGTACCTGCAAGGACGAAGGATGCTGAGCGTGAGATGATGAAGACCTCCGGGGTGTCAGCACACACAGCCTGGCCGTGCCTGCACAAACTGGGGACAGGTTGGGGTGCTGTGCGATCTGTCTGAACGCCCCCCAAAAAGCGGGTTGCCTCATTCGCGCAGGTTTCCGCGCTGTTACAGACACCGTTCTCCTATATATTTGATCTGTTTTTACCTGGGGGCTCCCACCGTTTTCTCCTCCAATTTCCCCTACGATTTTTGGCTGTTTAAGGGATTTTTTGTTCTCCGCAGCTGGAGAAGCACCTTGCTGAGAAGAGGATGAAAGCAAAATTCTTTAGCCAGGGCCAGAAGGCTCGTGCTCCTGCCTCCCCCAGCAGCAGGCAGGGGAGCTGCTGCCCCAGGGCTGCCGGCAAAACCCAGCTGAGCTGGAGAGCCTGGGCTGGAGGAGAAATACTTGGGACAGGCAGGGCTCCCCTGGCAGGGCGCTAACAAATCTGCCTGCAACGAGAGAGGGATGGCGAGAGGAAAGCCCATCTCCTCTCTAGTGCGTTGAGCACGTGCCCGGAGGGTGGGCTGCAGAGCCACACCATGGGATGATTTTTTTTAAGGTGTTTTTCTTTCCCCTCTGGGATGCCCAAGTGACTGGGCACTAATCTAGGGCCTGGGAGAAACCGGTTTCCAGTCCCTCCTCTGCTACCATCCGCCGCGGTGACCACGGGCACGGTACCTTGGTGCTCTCCTCCGCGGTGCTCCACCGGTGTCAGCGGGCAGGAGCCCCCCTCGCCCAGCCAGGGCAGGGCTGGGGAAGACGTTACAGACTCGGAGGGATTTTTATCTCTGTGAGGACTATAGGAATACAGTAAACAGACAGTCAACACCGTGCTAAAATGAGATGAACACATAAGAGGATTAATCAGAGATAAGGAGCGATGGAATAAATTTTGCAGCACTTTTCTCCCTTATTGGCGTGACACTTCAGCTGCGTGATGGGGGCTTGGGGTGACACCAATTCCCCACCACAGCCTCTCTGCCGCTCAGTTACTGCTGCTGATTGAACCACTCAGCTCCTGCGCTCCCCCATTTTAACCCGGGAGACCTTCGTGTTGTATTAACTTTGCTTTCTGGCGGTACTGCAGACAAACACTCTCAGCCCCGTGGGGAGAAGGGGGCTTACACCGGGCGATGGCTGCCAGCCCCGGGCGCTCCTGCCCCTCTCATGCTGGCACCGGGCAGCTTGAACCCAAACCGAGCCTTTCCTGCCAGAGACCCCAAACGCACACAGCGTGTCCCCAGCTCTGGGGACAGGCTCTGGCTGCTGCACGGCGTGGCGGCTCCTCTCCGGCGGCGAGGCAGCAGGAGCACAGCTCCCTCCACGCCTGCCCGGGCACCAGGCGAGGGACCCCGTAGCCACCCGCCTTGCTCCAAAGGATTTGCAAGAGGAGAAATTTATTGCTGCATACAAAATCCAGAAGGGAGTTAAATAAAGGCGGGTGAGATACGGATCCTTTACATCCCATTAGCGAGAGGGCACAGCCGGCATCCCCTCCCAGGAGGCAGTGAGGAAGATTCAGGGAGGCTGTCAGCTCCTCTCTCCCAGCGCCGCAGAAAGAGGCTTGAAAAATCCAATCAAGCACTTTCCTTTGGGCCCTCACGAATCCCAGGACTTTCACTCTGGATTTACAGAGAGCAATTTCCTCAGCTGATGACTTGCTGGAGGTTTTCTGGGACTGCTATCTCCACCCAGCGCAGAGCAGAGAAGGGGCCTGGGGGAAGGGATGCCAACAGAGGAGGCAGGACCGCAGAAGCGACAGCAACATCCCCAGCCCAGACGGCTGTGTGACAGCCCCTGGCTGCAGAGGGAGACTGGGTTGGACCCAGCAAACTCACCCAGCACCTCCCAGTGCGGTCCAGTGACCCATGGCTCATCCCTGACAGCCTGTAGAGGGCAAGAGCTCGCCCTGACACAGAGGTAGCAAACCCTGGAGCACTTCTGGCAGCACAACATTTGGTGAGAAGGTCCCCCAAGCCGCGAAAGAGCTGGCCCATGGGCCTGCCTGCATGGCAGCAGGGACTGTCCCACCAAGCCCCCGATACTGTCACCACCCTCCACCAGAGCTATGCAGGAACCTGCTTACAGGAGGTGACAAACACCATCACTGGGTCCCCCCTCCACCCTGCCTTTTCCAGGAGCCCTTTCCGCGCTCCCAGGCTCAGTAAATCTCTTGAGCTGATGCCAGATAAAGGCAAAACTATTAAAAAAAGGAAAAAAAAGCAAAGGAGCAGGGGGAGCCTTTGAGCGCGATGCTTTCAGCCTGGGGCTGCCGGCATTTCTAGCAGAGAGGCTTAATTTTTACTTCTTTATAATCTCTTTGTAAACTGCTCTGAGCTCTGCTGCCTGTGCCGGCGCGCTCCCGGGGCGCTGGGCGAGGAGGGGACTTTGCGAGCTGCAGCAAGCGGGCTTGCGAGTGCCGTGCGCTTCCCAGGTAGCCAGGGCTAAATATAGAGGCACAGGCGCCCACGCGTCCTGTGTTTTCTACACGTGTGTGTACAAACGTTGCACCGAACCGGCAGCCTCAGGAGACGGCGTCTCTCTCTCTCTCTGTTTGTCGATGGGAGACAGGCGCATCGCACCAGCCGCACGCCTCCTCGCCCACGAGTCACCTGAAGGCGCCCGCCTGGGGAAACGGCGCGGGCACGGGGACGTGGGGCTGCTCCTGCGGCGGCACGACCTGACACGCGTGCCCCAGGGTCCTCGTGGGATGCACGCAAGCACGCTTCCCCGTGGGATGCAGGCATGCAGGGTCTCTTGTGGGATGCGCGCACATATGGTCCCTCACGGCACACAGGCTCCCGGGGTCCCTGTGGGATGCATGCACACACGGTCCCCTGTAGGATGCAGTCAGGGGTGCTGGGAATGCCCAGGGGACCTCCCTTCCAACAGGCCAAATGCCACCCAAGAGCTACTGCCTGCCCACAGCACAAATCCCTGCCGGTCACCCACCAGGCTGCCCACCCACTGGCACAGGGTCCCCGTGCTCTGCCAGGGCTCGCAGGCAGCACCCAAGGTCACGCTCGTCCGGCTGTGGCAGAAGAAGGAGCGCAGATGCCAGCGCAGCCTTTCGGTCCCCGGCGTACCAGATGGGACCAAATTACCAGCAAGAGCGAGATGCTCATTACCCACGTGCTGTGTGGGTTCCCCCCCTGCCGCCGCCGGCTTGGCTCTCCCCATGCTCCGCACGCACCACGGCGTTTGGAAAGCATCGGTTAACGCAGAGAGACACCCCGACAGGTTTCCAAACCAGACTAAATGATTTAGAAATTATTGATGTCATGAGTTTGCCTGCCCTGTCAGAGGAGGGGGAGCGACAGCTCAGGCTGCTGCTGGCAGGCGAGCAGCCACCGCCTCAAACGGAGCCGGCACGCCGGCCACATCCCGTGCACTGCTCCCGACGGAGATGCCGGTGTGGCTGCTGCTGACGGCACGGTGCTGCATCTACGCACCGAGCTTCATAGCAGCAAACCTCAGTGCTCCCGCTGCATAGGAATCTGATGGTTTTCCCAGTTCCTGCTGTACTAATTAGCTTGATCAGCCCATGCAAATCAGCTTCTGTTTGAAACCAGCCCTATTTAACGGGATCCGCTCAGTATTTCCCTCCTGAAGTTCCCACGCAGATCAATCTTCCCCATTTCAGGTGTGAAAGGCAACTGGGGCGGGGAATGGTGTCACCTGCCCTGGCACAGGACCCAGCTCAGTGCCCACTGGCAATTTCTCAGCTTCATTTCTCACGCGCGAGTTGACGTCATTTCCAGAAACAAAGGGGCTTAGGCTCTGAAAACCCATCTCCTCTGGCAACGGATTATGTCGTTAGATCGTTCCAGCCATTTAGAGGAGCGTTTGGATAACCAAATTTACACAATTTAGCCCTTGGTGTCAGCGGGTTCAGGAGAGCCCCTCCGCTGCGGCCGGTTTTGAATATGCAAATGAACGGCGCACAAGGAGATTCATTTTGTAAAGTGCAAGCTGCAAAAGCAATGCCAGTTCTCATCCGTATCAGGCTGACATTTTATTTAATAGGCTATTCATTTGCCCTGGCGTCCCCAGCAGCAGTAACAACCGCCTCTTCAACCTCCCATAACTCACCGCGAGCACCTTTCCCGGGAGCCAAACCAGGGGTCCCGGTGCCTTGGCGGGATCTAACCCTCCTGATCCCCCTGGGAGCACGCTCGTTCTCTGCCTGGCAGTTAACGAGCCCTCAGGGGCAGGGGTTCCCCTGACAGCCGTGTCCTGCAGGAGGCTGATGGCATTAGCAGTGGTGAAGGTGTTGTGACAGCGACCTGTCCCGAGCTGTTCAGTGCCACATCCCCGGCGCTGCCTCCAGGAGCCCTCAGACGGCGCTATGTCTTCCAGCACTGACTGGTAACCCCAAATGGACAGATAACCCCCAAACCTCAGCCTCAGCCCTGATCCTTCCAGGGATGCAGAAGCCTGAACCCCCTTCGAAGCACCGGGACAGAGACCCTGAGCTCCCGAGAGAGCCCAAACCAACCCATGCAGAGCGGGTCTGCGCTGCACAGAACTCCCCCAGCTCCAGGGACCCTGGACCAGGCGTTTTGGCGTGCTGTACCCCGAGATGTGCACAAGCCCGGCGGCGAGTGAAACCCTTGGGGGACGCACACAGCTCCGCTCCAAGCCCAGGACCCAGGACCCCTCTGGCTGGCTGTCCTGCTTGGGTTTATCTCGCTCCCTCCTACCTCTTTTCTCTTCCTCTCCAGAGCACTGCTACGGTGCTCCCGGCTGATCTGCAGGGGCTTTAGCTCACCGCCCACCGGGCTGGACTCGGCGGCTCAGCCTCAGCCAGGACAGGTAAGGAGAAGGTCTTGGAGGCTGTGCTCCCAGACCAGGCTCGCACAGGGCAGACGCTAAGCCTAAATGAGCTTTGCCGAGGGGAAAAAACCCTCCGGCAGAAGGGAAAGGGGATGTCTGGAGGGGTGTCTCAGCCCTGCAGAGAAGGGGACAGGGCAGCAGGGCAAGGAGCTGCCTCTGGGAAAGGAGCATGTAGTGGAAGCAGCCAGCTGCCCTGGGAGACCACCACCGGCACTGCTCTCCCCACCAACCACCCTGCTTTCCTCTCTTTTTTTTTTTTTTTCTTTTCCCCCTCTCCCTTTCTCCAATTTATCTTTTTGACACGTTCAATGATGCTCCTGCAGATCGAAAACAATAGAGACAGAGTTTCAGCCAAGGCAATTTCGGAGCTGAATCGAAGCTAAAATAACCTGGGCACAGAGCAGCTGAGCAAAGACAACTCGGTGAGGGGGGACAGAGCAGCGCGGGTGTCCTGTCCCCCTCTGCAGCTCCGACCGCCTGGCTGGCCGGCACGGGGGACAGCGAGTCCCACCCAGGAGCTCAGTGAGTCTCTTATCTCCCCTGCTCACCCACCATCCCCTTCTGGCCCCGGCAGCATCATTTCCCCCCTCCCATGGATGCAAGCCCCCACCCCACAGCAAAGCCAGCCCTCGCAGCTGCAGCTAAATACCTGCTTGCCCGGCATGCCGGCTCCGTGCTCTGCATAGCAAGCACCAGCTTTTGCTTTCCTGACCTTACAGCCCTGCAGAGCAACCCAAATCTTCCAGAGATATTTTTTTTTTTTTTTTCCCTCCAGATGCTACTCTGCTCTTACGTGCAGGACCTGGCAGAGACAGACGGACAGACAGACAGGTGGGGAGAGGCAGATGACGAGCTGATTTCTGCCGAACAAATATCGTATCTGAACTCTTAACAAGGAACAAGACACAATCCTCATCATGAATCAGCCTGGAAACGCGTGCTGCTTCCCGGCCTCACTGCCAGGACCGCCGCGTCCCCGTGGCTCAGCCACCGTCCCACAAGGGAGCAGCCCACAACTCCTGCCCCAGCACCCTCCCCAAATGCATTTCACGGCCAGGACAGGTAGATCCAGGCAGCTCCTGAGACACGGACAGGCTGTGCATGCTGAAAGGCAGCTGGGCAAAACGGGGGTTGATGCTCTGCAGGACGAGCTGTGCGTGGCTGACACATTGCTCGGTCTCTTGCAGCCCTCCTGAAAGCAGCTGTCAGACCCTGTCTTGTTCCAGCTCTCTGCTTCTCCAGACACACCGGTAATCCTGCTTCGCCGTGCGTGTTCCCCGTTTGTTTCTCTCTGAGAGTGAGAGGGTTTGAGCACCGGGAGCCTCCCTGCTCTTGGAGAGCATCAAGAGCACCCGGCAGAGCAGAGAAATGGAAGGCACGGGACCGCAAGCATCACCCCCGGGCTGGTCCGTGATGGCACCTTGTGCCACAGAGTTCCTACCAGAGGGACAGTGCCCACATCCTGGGTCACGTTCAGGGGGCTGGGGAAGGCAGCAATATGTCCTTCTGCTCCTGCATTTCACATGGAAACTCCCCATCCAACTCCAGGGTTAACCCTGGGGCTGGGCAGGAGCTGCCTCCCTTCTCTGGGCCAGCCCCACGTGAGCTTCTCTATCCCCTTCCTTCCTAAAGCGGCTCCCTGAGCCTGGTAGGGGGCAGCAGCTACCCCAGCCCCAAGGAGCAGATCCCATCCCCCCCCGCTCCCCAGCCAGGGCACTGGGACCGCTTCCGGCTGCCACAGCGCACCCAGGGGGGTACAAAATCCCTCGCTGGGGCTGGGTGGGGGCGAGCCCTGAGCAAGGCACAGAGATGCTCAGCTCCTGCCAGAGCCCTCAATCTTCTAAGGGAGGTGCTCGGCATCACCTCCTCAGAGCAGGGGTAATGTTAGACCCCCCTCCTCTGTGCCCTCGCCCCCAGCTGGCTCCATCTCTGGAGGATACAGCCCAGCACCGATGAACGCAGGGCTGAGCATCTTCCTGAGGACATGCAAATAAAACCACAGCTCCTCTCACTCCTTAAAAATCCCCCCCCCGCCTGTTTACCATAAACGCCACAGTGCGGAAGCCAAAGAGTGACAGCTCTGAAGATGGCATGTCAGCTCCGGCTGTCCCGGGAGGACCTGTCAAACTGTCACACGGCATCAGCTGCAACACATTACCGAACGGCAACTCACACCACCACGGGGCTGCGGCACCCCTGCTATGCCACAGCACTGACCCCCCGACGTGTGAGAGCGCTGCCTCCCCTCCATTACCTCTCTGGGTAGTCCCCTAGCCAAGGGGTGACGGCCACCGCTTTTGTCACCCGGCCCCTTACACCTCTTCTACAGCAGGATGCCCACGGTCTGCTGCCCACAGGCTTTGCAGACCATGGGACTGATGGGATCAGGCTGAAACGAGCAACTGGCTGCCACTCCAGCACCTGGAGCTGGGGCTGGCGCAGGGGACAGGAGGCTGCGGTTGTGGGTACCACAGGGGGAGTGATGGAGGTCCCCTGTGACAGTCCTGGGCCACCTCACACCCACGCTGCAACAGCCCTCCAGAAACACGTCCCCAGGGAGGAAGCTGGTGGTGGCACAGAGCTTGGGATGGAGCGAGACACCTCTCCACCCCAGCCTCGGTGGGGCTGGCCGAGTCCCCTGGAACGCAGCCCCACTCCCCATCCCCATCTCCTCCCTCGGCACACGCTACCTGCCCCCGTCTGTGCCCCTGAGCCGCTGCAGTGTGAAGTAAACAGATCTACTTACAGCACCGATACTTTCCTTTCACCAAGGGGGACTGAAACTCACCCATTTTGCGGCAGGATGAACCCTCTGCCGGGCAGTGCCTGAGCCTCGGAGGAGAGGTGGCACATCCTGGCACGGCAGCAGCGGCTCCCTAAACCCCCGTGCCCGTTCACATCGGCCGCGTTAGCATCCAGAGAGCATCGCGGAGCCAGGATCTACGCTGCTCCTCATCTGCAAGCAAAACCACTGCCCGTGGTCTCCACAGCTGTCACCTTGGCACTTTTGGTGAATGACAATTCGTAGCCGCTGGCAGGGACACATCAGATGACTTTGTCTGTCCCGAGTCACAAGAAGCGGGAGGGAAAGCTGAAGCTTGGCCTTGGGAACTCGCCGCCCCTTCCTCTGCCTGCTCAGGTCGATGCTGTGAGGCAGCCACCGGCTCCGGGCAGCGATGGGGCCGGGGTTAAGCATCACTGGCTGTTTGGGCACCAGCTGGGCCATGGATAACACAAGGGGCAGCTGCAATCCCGCGGGGCCAGGCCAGGAACGACTCTCCCTGACATTCATAGTTTGGCCGAGAGCATCAAAATTACCTCCCAGACACACAGATGAGGGGCCACCAGCCCCCCTCGCCTCCTCGGCGAGCTCCAGGCACAGCTTCTCCCATTTCTTACTTCACTGTCCAGATCTGTCCTTCTGCTAGCCCATAAAAAAGGTAATCAAAATGACAACAACAACAATCAAACGCTCGCAGCAGCTGAGCCAGTTGGTCCTTCACACCTCCTGGCTTCCAGCAGCTCATTGTCACCGGGCGATGGGAGCTCTAAGCTCTGACCTGGGGCTAGGATGGACATCCATCTGGGAAAGCTGGGGCGATCCCAGGGCAAGGAGTGGGAAGAGACAGGTTGGGGGTTCAGGTCCAGCCCCAGAGTTCAGTGCTGACTTCAGCGGTGGCCATGCCCTCATAGGAGGAGAATGTTTTTTGTAGCAGCCCTACACAGTGAAGCATGAAGGATGGAAGGCCACCAGGATGGGTGGAAGGAAGGCCCGAAGGGCACCCTGGGAGAAGGTCAGTCACAGTCCCTCAAACTCTTCTGACTCAGAAAGCCACCGCCGGGCAGAGGAGCCCTGGGAGAGAGGTGCCTGCAAGGCCTCAGGAAAGAGGAGCCAAGCTCCAGGTCCACCATCTTGGTGCTAAATCCATACAAACCAGCCTCTCCCCCCGCCTGCTAACTCAGCACGATAACGGGCTCTCTGCAAGCATGGGATGGGGTCGCAACAAGGTTGGAGGGGAGCAAGCAGCCTGCCTGGCTTGGGGAAGGTGGCTAGCACAGACCGCTCTCCTTGCTGACCACGCTGGGATGCTCTGGCCCCCTCTCGGCACTCACCTAGCCAGTTCCTCCGAGCAGTGGCAGGAGAGGAGCCTCTTGTCACGCCTGACTGATGGCAGGGAGCTGCGCGGGTGCTGGGCAGGAAGGAGAGCTCATGGGCTCAAAACCAATTATCCTCCTCGCAAGCAAAAAAGAGGAGAGACAAAACGCTCTGACCCACAGCATCTGCAAATCCTGGAGCCAGTGCTCGCAGCAGAGGAAGGCGGAGCAGATCTCCCGGAGGTACGGCTCCCCGCCAGCCCAATCGCACGCTGGGAGTGGGTTACACGGCAGCGCTTGCGGTTAACAACAGGTGGTACCACAAATTTGCAGGACAGGGATGAGATGCTCCCAAGTCCCTGGTCACCTTCGTACAGCCCCGCCAGTGCTGCTGCTGCAGACATCATGGTCGAGGTGTATCGGAGGCAGTAAGAGGCTCAGGGTCCAGGGGCAGTTTCCAAATAACGCCTAGGGCCACTGAGGCAGAGATGCAGCATTACTGACTGAGAGATGCTCCCTGCTCTCCTGGGAGCTGTGGCTGGGGGCATCGCGCACAGCCTGTGCGGGACTGGGAGATCGGAGATGTATCTGCCCAGGTCCTTCATGGACAGGCAGGAGCGGGGCTCTGCAGCCAAATCACACGGGGACTGGGACACCCACAGGTGTTATACCTGGTCTTTGCTCTTCATGCCAAGCAGAGCGATTCCCGGGGAAGCAGCCTGCGCCGAAGCTTGGGTAAAACACTGCTGCCTTCTCAGCGGAGGAGCCTGCAGGAGCTGTGGTCCGCGGATGTGAAATACAAGCCATTTCTAGAAGGACCCTCTTGTTGAGCAAGCGCCAGGTGAAGGAGCAGATGATGAGACGCTGTCATCTCAAACCAGCCTGGAAGACAGACCTTCCCCACGTGCCACTGGCTCTCTGGCTGGACGCCAGTGCCATTCCTCCTGACCAGGCGCCCCAGCCTTGCTTTATTGGTCCTGTAAAACCCACACACAGCGGCTCGCACGCGCCAGCATCCCTGCTGACACCTCATTTGCAAGAATATTGCCGGGGGCAGGTAAACACAGGCAAGTTATTAGTATCAGCATTAGCGGAGACTATCTAACTTGGATCTCATCCTGCGTGAACAGGTAGCGAGGGAAGGGATTGCCATAAAGAGATCTCCTCTGAAGAGCTAAACCAAAGCAAACCCCAGCGCCCTCCTCTTACAGAGCCAAGGGATGGGCGCTGAGGATGGGAACTCCTTCTCTCCCGCAGCCACAAGGTCTTTCTCCCTCCCTGGAGGAACCCACAGCACCGGGATGGCCCCAGTTCCCTGGGGAACGTTCCCTTCCCTCGCCCAGCTCAGGCCTGGGTCCTCTCTGGGACTAGAGGATTTTGAGCGAGGAAAGCACTTTTTTAAAATAAAACCCCCAGCATTTTATTGCTGTTAAGCGTCAGTGAAGCACACACTGTGCTGTGTTGGCTGCGATCGTACAGACGCCCAGGTTGAGGAAAGCAGGGTGGGGATGCTGCTCGGGAGGTCTGTTCTCTGTGTCCCCACCCCAGGCAGGACCAGGTATCTAACGCCTTCTCAGAAACGACTCTCTAATCAGGAGGGTTACAGCAGAAGGAGACCCACGGCTCTTCTGCTCGAGTTCTCTGTACAGCCAGTGAAAAGAAGAGTCTCACGAGACCTGCTCGGAGGTGATGCGGCGGCAGCAGCCAGGAGGAGAATTACCAGCTGCTCCACGCATGGAATACAATTCCCATTAAAGAGAGTAAAAAAAAAAAAAAAAAAACCCAACAAAAAGCAAAGCACAAAAACCAACCGAGCACCGAACCAGTTCAAAGCATTCTCTGTCTAACCTGAAGAAAGGATCCTCTGCCAGCGAGGAGAGCCCACAGCCTGGGAGATGTCCACAGCCTGGGAGATGCTCCCAGCGCAGCCTCCCCCCGCCCCGCGTCCCACCATCTACCTGGCTCACGAGATGGTCCGTGGGGGTCCACAGGGTCTCTGAGGCAAGGCGTTGGGTGCAAGGTGCTTTGAAGCCCTACCTCGTGTGGGAGGTATCACCCACTCCCCCCGGAAGAAATCAGAGCCGGGGGGGGAGGGAGGGGGTCTGCAGGGTGTGGGGCAAACTGCCACAGCAGCTCAGGCTCACCCAGCCCCGGGTTCGGCTGCCTGGGGACGGGGGGACCCTCCGACAGAGCCGGGTGCTGGGGGGCAGGGGAGGGCTGCCAGGAGGAGAGGGCACGGAGCCCACCACAGCCAAGCCCCCGTGCAGCCAGCGGCACTTCCATGGGGAGAAGGACCAGGAGAGCAGGCAGGAGGGGCTGTTAACCGGGCATCTCGCTAATGGGAAAGGGAATTAAGGGCTTTCCAGAGAGACTGGCACTGGGATCCGGATTTAGCATCCTCATTCCTTGCCGACTGCAAAGACAATGTAAACCCCTGGGGGATTAAACCTGAAGAGGATATCAAACTAGCAGGGAGAGAGGAGAGGCCAGCACCATAGGAGAGACGGCAATTACAGAATTACCTGCCAGCCTTTAGGAAGATAAATGACACGAGATTTTATACAGATAGACCGAGACTTAGTACAGTCGGGGAGACAATCGGTGCTGGAAGGAGCAGCCT
>NW_009649308.1:322830-323123 GCF_000708025.1 Charadrius vociferus
GGTGAAAAAGAGGAGCTGAGTTGGCATGGCAGAGCCACGCCGGGAGCGATGCCGGCACAGGGGAGCAGCGGCAGACGCAGCGCCCCGCTCCCGCCTGGAGAAGGATGGGAGGATGGCGCGGCTCGGCACGCACCGAGATCGGTGCTGTGAGAAACCTCAGCCCTTGCTTAGCAGTCAGGTCAGGCAGCACCAATGCCGCCCGGGCGCCTGGAGAGGACGCGCTGTTTTTCCTCTTGCAGTCAAGAAAGCACAGGGATGGTTTAACCTCTGCACCACGGGCCAGGCTGGGTTCT
>NW_009649308.1:323198-325369 GCF_000708025.1 Charadrius vociferus
ATAATTCAAGACCCGAACAGGCTCTGATGCCCCACACTTAACGGGCGGCAAACCCAAGAGCCGGCTTACAAGCCTGCGGAGCGCTGGCTGCCTCCCTCTCCTTCTCCGGGGCTGCGGATGGCTGAGCCCTCAGAGCTGGGCATTCCCCTCGCTCACTGCCACATCCCAGCCGGCAAGCTGCCACCCCTCCTCAGAGCCTTTCCAACCTTTGCCAACGCTGGGCAAGACCAGGCTTTGCTGCTTTCCGCTCCGAAGCAGGCTGCCCGGTTTGGCGCCCCAGGCGCGGGGGTCCTGCCCCCCCAGCCGGACACTTCCCGGCTCTCCTTGGCAGAGGGGGAACACCACACACCCTACCCAGGCCCTGGGGACAAGGACCCGGCTCCCCCTTCAGCCGTTGCCGATCGGAGACATCTCCTCGGTCTCTTGGAAACGCTGCCGCGTGGGAGCCGCCGCGTGGGGAGTGAGTCACGCTGCCGGGGCGGCACGCGGGCATGCCAGGCACCGGCCACTGCTCGCCCCACAAGATGCCCCGCTCCCCCGGGTGCTGTGCCACGGTGGTACAGGGCAGAAAGCCAGGTGTCCCCGTGGAGCCGCATCTCCCACGGCTGGGTGACAGCCCCACGCCTCTAAAGTGCCGTGAAGCATTTCCCAGCGGCTGTTTTTTCCGTGCCACAGCATCAGGGAGAGAGGGAGCAGCCCTGGGAAGGCAGATCCTGCAGAGACGGAGACCCCATGTCCCACTGCACAGAGGGACACAGCATGAGAAAATCCTCCCCCTCCCCTAGCTGGGAGGCTTTGGGGCTAAGGGGAAACTGAGGCACAGGATGTGAGGAAGGGACTTGCAGCAGGAGATCACTGATGGTGCAGAAGCCCGTGGGCGAAAGGCTCCTTGCCCTGGGGGAGGCATCCTCCGAGCCACAGGTGGGCAGCAGCCTGACTACCTACCTCCCTTTGGGAACCACCTCCTCAACTGGCCTCAAAGGTAGCACAAGCTCCCCCAAAACCGATGGGATGATAAGCACTTCCTCTGAAAGGGAGCAATTACCACAAAACACAGATTATGCAAATACCTTGGTTACAAAAACGATGCTCCCTGAATGCTGAGTAGGAAAGAATAGAGCCGCGGAGAACGAGAGTTCGTTTAGCCAAGAGCTGCACCACGTCTCTTCAAAGCGCTGAGACGCCACAGGGGTTTTAGGAGGCCACCACAACCCACTGACCACCACAGCAGGGACAGAGATAGCGCCCGGCATTTCCCTTTCCTCCCAAAGCACTTCTGAGCTGTTACTATTGCTCCCCTTGGAAGAATGAGGAAACTGAGGTACAGAAGAAGGCACTTGGCCACCGAGACCCAGCTTGCAGAGACAGAGAAGAGATTGAGGTGCTGCTGCCAGGATGCTCTGCTGCTTCCCATTCCCCCTGCAAGTGCTCCCAGGCAGGCGGCGTTCGTTGCTGCGGCGCAATGAGTCGGACTTGCCGGAGTCGGCTTCGCATGGACGGAGGAGTTGAGAGGCAACAAGAGCACAAGGTTGGGGAAAAAAAGCATGTGGGCTACTCAGGATGGGCTGGGATGGCAGTGGCCACCACGGCAGGCAGGAGGCTGGATAAGGGAGGGCTAAGGGTTTCTTCCAGCCCCATCTGCCACCACAGTGGGTCAGTTTTGCAACGCCAAGCCCTCGAGCAGGCTGCGTAGCCGGTGCCATAGCCTCAAGGGTGAGCGTGGTGCCATCCTCGGAGGTGGTGGAGGACCCTGACAGCCGTTTCAGCCTTGCAAGCAGGGCGGCTTTGGAAGGATCAAGTGCTGATTTGGAGGGACTGAGGGTGACACACTTGAGACAAAGGCCATCAGGCAGCACTGTTTCATGCCTGGCCACCACATTTCTCCCAGTGCAAGGTGGGTCTAACAGGGACAGCTGATACGATACTGCCGTGCCATAACCACGCAGCATCCCTGAGCAGGAACAACCGCTTCTCACAGCATCTCTGGAGCCACCAGACCCTCACACGAGTCTGAGCTCCGGGCACACAGGTCCCTGCCCTGCCCACGCTTGCCTGCCTGGCAGTAGCCACTTGCCGAGCCCCACTGATGTTGCATGGGGAGGAAGGACAACTCATGACGCAGTAAATGCCAGCAGAGCCAGCCACGCGATGCTATTTCCTATCCCCATGGA
>NW_009649308.1:325399-326488 GCF_000708025.1 Charadrius vociferus
CCCCCTCCCACAGCCAGTGGCAGGAGCAAGGCCTCAGTGGGAGTGTCTCCGTGGCTCACACCAGTGACCTCCTCCCACTGCCAGCACTGTCTGGCCAGAGAGAGTGAAGCATCTCCTCCGGTGCTCCAGGGCGGGTGGGGACCCAGATTTTGCAAAGTCCACAAAGTGGACTTTGCAAAATCTGGGTCCCCACCCGCCCTGGAGCACCGGAGGAGATGCTGGACCGCAGTAGACGGCCAGACCCCGACTCGGCCACTCCTGATGGCCCAGCTGTCCCAGCACGTGGGACCTTTTGTGCTCCTGTGGGAAGACCCTGCCCTCCCTCTTCTGGTCACAGCCCCTCTTTGGGCACCTTTCCAACACAGCCTGTTTGTAAACAGCCTGGTGCAGCCATCTCACACGTAAGATGGTGCCACATGTAGACCGGTGGCATCGCTTGCCCAGGAGGTACATGGCTCCTTTGGCTGCTGCACGGGTGCAGGTGGCTGTCCCGGGGGTTCAGGCAACAGGAGAGAGCCCAACCCAAACGAGCATCGGGAAGAGCTTCACAGTCAGATGAGCCTTTTCCATTTCCAGGGTGAAATCCCTGCCTGAGGACCAGGACTTTGCCCGCTTGGACCATGACAGCAGTTGCCTCTTCAAATCCATCTCTGAATTCGAGTGCTCCAACAACATTTCCGGAATCCAGGGGTTTCTTCCCACCACCAGGGAGGGATGCATCTCACCCTGCACTGCTCCACAAGCCCTTGCCAGGGTGCCCAACCCCTTCCCAATCCTGCCTTGCCCTCGGGCAGGTCCCCTCAGAAAGCCATGGTTGGCCTCTTGGCACTGCTGCCAGGCCAGTGTTTGCTCATAACAAAAGATGTGTTGGGTTTGCTTTTCATGAGCAAAACGCACCTCCTCCTCATCTCGCCCTGGTCCTGAGCTCACACTACCTCAGGAGAGACAGAAAGTTAAATCTGTGGACAAGGTGAGAAAAGCCAGATGCCTCCTGCTTCGTATAACCACAGCAAACAGCGCAGGCACTTGCAGATCCCCTGTGACACCAGTAATCCCACCTGCTACCGATACAGCTCCTGACTTACCTCT
>NW_009649308.1:326507-331300 GCF_000708025.1 Charadrius vociferus
CTTTCCCAAAATTAAGCACCCTCTGTTCTCCTGGGGTAGCAAGGGGCTTGATGGAAGTGCCAGTCCACCCCACAGGACTAACCTCAGTTTCTATCAACTTCAGGTGGAACATGCCTGGCCTCAACTGCTACACGATGCTGGGCACCAAGTGACCGGGTAGCAGCACCCCGTCTACCCTCCCTCCCATCCAGCACCCCACTCCTGCCCACTTCGGCATCCCGCAGGCTGCTCCACCACCCTCCTTCCCCCCAGCAAACCCGCTAGGTCTCCCCCAGCACCTCAGCCCCGCTGCTGTGACATCCCTGCACCCAAACCGAGGGATGCGTTTGAGGAGCTGCCAAGCCTTTATCTTAACACGGAGCCTTGACACACCAACCATGAGCAGCTGGAAGCAGATCCGCTCGCAGCATTGCCGGTGCTGTGAGAGCAGGACACTGCTCCAGCACGATGGCACTGCGTGGCTTCACACCGGGCATGGCTGATGGAGGAGTGTGCAAGTCTGTCTGGTGGGATCGGAGCTCCTGCCTCCAGCATGGACAAGGTGGACTTGTTCCCGGCTGCCTGTCACCTCCCAGCCACACTCACTCACTCACTCTGCTAAAGAAAGGGCTCAGCTTTGGGGATCAGAGCTCACACGCCACTGAGCCCCGCCGTGGGGTCTCTCCTCCCTTGGGCTCAGGCTCCTGGGAGCTCAGAAGACCTGGAAGAGGCCCTGCTGATGCTGCTGGCCTCCCCCACTGATGCCAGCTGGCCGCAGGGAAGTGTCCCGGCACTCCTCCCCATGCTTTTGCTGATGGGGATGAAGGCAGAGATCCTGCTGTGCCTCCTCCTGTGAACACACGGCAATGCTACAGGGGCTTTCTGCAGACAGCCAAACCCCTCAGCTGCCCACGTACCACCCATCTCCTCAGGCCAACAAGCTGCAGCTTTTACTTTTGCTGCCCTCAGGAAAAACAACTCAGGCACCCAGGCAGTAAGATCCCCCTGGGTTATACCTGAACTTTTCCAGGCACCATCATGGTCTTCTGGAGATGTTTGGGGATTTTTGCTGCCAGCCCACTTAGAGACACCCATCACCCACACGGCAAAGAGCCGCTCGATCACTCCTGATCCCTGGCCAGAGTGCAGCGCTGGGATCTCTGTTTGCCCCTGGAACGGGAGAGGCTTGCACAGGGCTGGAGAGCATCCAGCCCTGGTAAATACCACCCAGACACCATCTCAAGTCTTCCCCAGAGAGACCTGTGTCCAACCCCAGCAGCTGGGAGGAGGGATGTGACAGCCGAGGCAGGCTGGGTGTACACGCTGATGGCAGCACGCCCCTGCCGACCTCCTGGTCCACCTCCCACCAGCACCGCATCAGCCTCCCAGCACCGTGGGCAGCAGCAGGAGGAGCATTTCCAGCTCGTGCTTGTAAAGGAACAGAGGGAGCAACCTCCAAACCGCTCCGTGTGGAGGGACAGATTGCTCTAAGTGCCCACAGACAGTGCCTTCCCACTGCCCTCTCCACCCGAACGCAGCGCTGTGCGGTAATTCTCAGTGCTGACCAGTCCACGGTCTTTGCACGAATAAGCCCCTCCATTGCAGCCCAAAGTCAACAGGAGCAAGCAACAACGTAGATGAAGAGAGGGGGATGGATGCTCAAAGGTAGCTGCAGACAGCGATGGAAGCAGGTGCAGGATGCAACGGAACATTGAAACAGTGGAAATAAAGAGAGGCAGACCACGGAAATACGACCTGAAAGAAAGCAGTTAGGTCTCCAGAGAGGAGACACATAGCAGGGCATGGACCGAGGCTGGATGTCCACACAGGGAGATGGACCCGCCCTGATCCACCCAGTGGCCTTCTCCCACCTCGTCCCAGACAAGCAGAGCACTCGCTGTAGGCTGTGGCACAGCCGGGCAACAGATCTGCTCAAAAAAGGTCCCAAAGCCAGACAGAGGCCCAAGACACAAGTTCTTTGGGGCAGGAACAACATCTTTTGCATCCTCTGCATCTGTCCCAGCGCCCAGCTGAAGAGCTGGCAGGACAGCAGTGCCCTGAGTGCCGGCAGCACTCCTAGGAGCAGGCTGGGAACCAGAGCTGCCTGCGGTCTCGCCGGGCTCTATAGGCATTTCAGCTGGGACATGCCTCCAGATTTGTTAAAGCACTTAAAGACATGAATGATGGCAGAAGGATATTGGCTCCACCACACCGGCTGCCCTTCCCACATCCTTTTTAGCGTTGCTCCTTTTAATAACTCCAGTTAATATTACATGCCTCTACCAAGAGTCCTTTTAGACCAGCATCAGCCTCCAAGTTGCTTGGAAACTGTTTGCTGCAGTGACCGAAAGCCGCCGTCGGGAAGGCTGGACGCCAGCCCGCTTCCCGGGGCTGCCAGCGCTGGGAACCCGGCGGAACACCCGTGCTCCCTTTCCTGGCAGGTGCCTGGGGAAGCAGAGATGAGATGGGAGCAGCTCCGACATGCGCCGGGGACCGGAGAGCCAGGAAAGGCTCAGGGACCTGGCGGGGGGGCTCATCGGGGGACTCGCACATCCCACCCACGGCTGCGTTTCAAAACGTTCCCGGCCGGAGGGTAAGGGTGACTTTCCAGACCAACATTCGCGGGAAACGTGCTCAGCCCCGCAAGATTTATTTGGCCCAGTCTGGACACTGAATTCAATCATTAAGAAGCGAGAGAGAGGGTTTTGCTTTACGGGCAAGTCTCCGCACAGCCTCGATGGTGAAGTCATTTACCCACACCTCCGTAATACTCTATGAATAATTAGGTATCTCTTCCAATTTATGGCTTACCATAAAATGCTGCTACAGTTTTGGAGACACCTTTTTTTTTTTTTTTTTTTTTTTTTAACACTGTTTAAATGACAAAAAAGCATATTTTATTGCAGGAATGGCAGCGTAAGTATATTTATCCATTGGCCAGGATTCTGTGCTACCGTTTCCTCTCTAATGGCTGTACAAACATATATACATCCCAGATTTATACCCAGATTTTCCATACTTTGCTTTTTAATTTGCATAATATGTGAAATTTTCTACATAAAATGGAGAAAAGCACCGAGCCGTTCCTGCCAACTCACCCCCCTGAATTCAGCGCTTCCCCTTCTCACACTGCTCCCGTTTCCCCGCGGTGACAGCGCTCCGGGGATCCCGCAACTGCCTTTGGAATCCCACCTTTTAGCTCGGTGCTGCCGGGAAGAAGGAAGGCCGAGGGGGAGGTGGACGAGGACCCCAGGGCCAGCTCAGCCCGGGAATCCCCGAGAGAAGAAATGTGAGGGGAGCAGGTTCTGCCAACGCTGGTGAAATGCATCTCCAAGACCATCCCAACTGACACCTTCCTCCATCGCCTTTCTTTTTTTTTTTTTTTTTTTTAAATATTGTGGAATTAGAAGTCTGATTGATATGAATATGTAACAATGCTGCTTTATTAATAGCAGCTGCATTATCACTTCGCTCCCTGCTATTGGCAGGAGATCTGGGACAATATGTGGTTTGAAAACTAAAGAGAAACGCAACCCGCAAAGGCAGCGGCAGCAAGATAATTTCATTCCTTTTCCCGGTGAGCAGGGCAGGCCAACACAAACATGATGGTCACTGATGCATTGCCATCGCTCTTTCTCCCCGGTGGTGGGAGCAGGCATTGGGATGGCTCCATGGCATGGACAGTCCCAAGCACACCACGCAGCCATCTGCAGAAGGATTTGTAGCCAGGGGCCCCCACCACAGGCAGGAGACACCACTTCGAGCCGGGGAGCACCACAGCCGGCTTTAACCTCTGCAAATTGAGGTCATTTGGTACAGAGCATCACGCAAATCTCCCTGGCACGGGTAATAAACTCCCTTCGCAGTTTGCTTTCCTTACTCCCGCCATCACCACCCTGGAGGCTTAAATGAAAACACGATTACAAAGGAGATTGGATTGGACATATTTCTGGTGTGCTATTTTAGCTGTAAATTATGCCAGCTTCATAAAACCCCAACTGTTCTTTCCCGAGATCCCTGCATAGATTGGCTTGCTAAGATCAGGCAAGCGGGCACTCGCTGCGGGCAGGCATTGTCTGGAAAAACGCTTACAGGGTCCAAACAGTAGCAAGATGCTATAGTGCTACATATATATATACACATATACACACACATATATATGCACGTACACATAGGCATGACAGCCCCCAAGAAGTTCCCACGCCTGTTGATTAGCTAAACAGTGACACACACACACAGGTCTTCCAAGCCCCTATCCATCAGGCTTCGGCGATCCGACCTTATGGATCACCTGTGCCATTTCGGCTGCCTGTGCCGACACAGCCGACGCTTTCCTCAGCCTTGGCTAATCCCAGGAGAGAGCAGAGCACCAGGCAGCGCGGTCCAAAGCAAGGCTGGATGTAAGGGATGGGACACGGGGCCAGGCTCTGTCACGCCGCGAGTCAGCAGAGGTGGGGAGGCCAGCGGGGTTTGCTGCCGTGGCCACCGCAGGGCTCGCAGCCCCGGGGCAAGGCTGGGGAGCGGGGCTCTGCAGCACCGGCGCAACACGGCCACAGCCTGAACTTTGCTACGGCAAACCTGGCAAGAGGTTTTGCGATTCCTCTCACGAGCACCACTGCACCTTGGCTGCGCTCCACGACCCTGGAGGACGGAGCAGCCAGAGCTGCTTCAGGGAGAGTCTCGCGGCACTGCCCGAAACTAAAAGGACAACAGCTTGGGTGACACTCCGCTCCCGTCCCCAGCCCCTCTCTTACAGTGCCACTGACACCCGCTCCCCCCCCCCCCCCCCGGCGGGCCGGCCCCCCACCCGCCGG
>NW_009649308.1:331565-336544 GCF_000708025.1 Charadrius vociferus
GCTTCCCGCACGTGTCGTCTCACAGCCCGCACCGCCAGCCCGGGAAGCGGCACAGAGGAAAACCCTCCCTGGCAGGACGAGTCCAGCCCATCGCTTCCGTCCTCCGCTCCAACCAGCCCCACCGGGCCAGGCTACAGCCGGCTTCATTTTCCACATCTATCCCAAGTCTGCCACATGAAGAGCCCCTGCAGGGTCAGTGACCTTTCAGGAGACCACACAATTTGTGGGCAGATATCTGTAAGTCTTCTCCTAAAGAAGGATACAGAATCTTACCTGCAAGCGAAGCAGCAGTGCAAGCTGGCAGAGGTGTTTGCATCGCAGCATCACGTACTAGGAAGAAAGGGGCAGAAGCTCAAGAGAGGTCAAGGCACTGAAATAATGCTGGACAGATGCGAAAGGTTCTTATTCAAAGACCCCAGGGCGCCTCATCGTGCTCTCCGATGGGGAGCTGCATCTCCCTCACGTGGACGCACACGCATGTCCCCACCTGTGATAAGCCATCTCTGCACGTTACGCTGTGACTTTCACCACCAGGACGTGGCACGGGGCTTGTCTGCATGTGTACGTATCTATCAATACAAAACCAGCCTTCCCAGGCAATCAATAATGCTATTTAAGAGATAAATCTCACCATCGACTGGCTGCTGAGGCCAGCTCCTGATTAATTTAAGAGAGAGAGAGAGAGAGAGAATGGTGAGGGAGCTCAGAAGTGTTCCCAACGTCAGGAGGCATCAGCCCTGTGTGCTCCGGCTGTGCAGGCGGGGATGGATCGGGCTGGCGGTGGATTGGACCGTCTGCCTCCGGCTTATAACAGGACGGGGCTGTGCAGGGACCCATCTTCTAAGGGGGATGCAACCCCTCCGCCAAACACCTCCATGACCTGAGACCAGAGCCTCCTTAAACCCAGCAGGGACCACCAGGTACGGCTAGGCAGAGACGTGCTGATCTTTACCCAGCTGAGGATCCGTGCACCCTTGGGGAAGAAAAGGCCCATCTGTGACCGCCTGTGAGCACTCGCTGTGCCGTGCACATACGAAAACCAGACATTGTGTTCCCCGAGCCCAGCTGTGGCTGTGCCGGATTTGAGGTTCCTCTACCATCCCACTCCCAGCCTTGGTGTTTTGATCATCGATTCGAGTGGGTCGAAGGGGCTTGTTGGCTGCCAAGCCCTCAAAGGTGGCTCCTGGCCACCATGTCTCTGTCCTGGCTGCAGGAGAAGCCTCTGCTGCTGTGCATGTAGGACCTCCCCCAACCCACCTCTGGCCCTCCATTTTCGGGAAAGGACAACTCCCACCAGACCAGGTCAGAGCAGGGGATGAGCAGAGCTCACCCAGCCTTGCAGGGGAAGGCTGTAAAGGAGCCATCCCTCTCCTCCCTGTGGAGGAGAGCCATCCCTTGCAAGCATTCGAGGGAGAACGACAGAAAGGAAAGCACTGCTAAACCCAAGGGACAGCACTGCCACGCCAACAGACTGCCACTGCGCTGCCCAGAGACAATACTCAGTCAGATCAAAGATCTCCAGCCCTCCAAGCAGCGAGGATCTGAACAGACTCCCAGCAGGAGCCACACAAGAAGAAAGACTTTGTTTTAGGTAGGCTGGATCAATCGGAGAAAGATGTGTCTTTCAACAACCCAGCGGCATCTTCCAGCCTGCAGTGCCCGAGGCTGCCACTTCCCCGAGCTGCACCACTTGAGGATGGATGGTGCCACATTTCCTTCCATGTTCCCAAGCGCTTCTCCCTGGCTGATGCGAATCCATGTCTCTGTCCCCTAATTTCAAAGCTGGAGCAGCCCAATAGCACCGGTGCTGCAGATGGGTGCTGGATGGGAAGGAGCACGTCCAAACAAGCCCTGCTCTGCCAGGGAGCAAAAGACCCCACAACATCAGCTCCTCTCCCTCCTCCCATCACAGGCTCCGAGACATCACCCAGCGATGCCATGGCTGAGCTCTGGGAGAGGCAGGTGGTATTGAAAAGCATCTCAGCCCTGGGAGATTCGGGCTGCTTTCTGCTCCAGGGCAGCAGTCCTGCTGCCCCTGACCCCAACGATGGTTGGGAGACTTATTCGGTGGAAGACCCACAGACGACCTGAGCGTTGTTCCAGCCAGGCTGGAGGCTCCTCAAGGCAGCAGCCGACTTGATCATTATATAAACACTTCTCTCACTACAGAAACGTGGTGCCGCTGGGCTGGAGCTGCCCTGGCAGATGACACCAAACTCACAGGTAGGAATCAGGAGAGAGACTGGCCGCTGATTTCAGCGGGAGGGGGGATGGACTGGTGCTAAGGCAGAGCTGAGGACTTGAGGCTTTGTCCTTCAGTGCCAGCGAGCAGCCGCCAAGCAAACCGTGAAAGCATCTTGCCTGTATCACGGGGCTGCGATTGGAGGCAAAATCCCAGCTCTGCAGACCTGCGGGCAAGTCGCAGAGCCCAGCCTGCCGCCGGCCCCCGGCGTGCGGGTCAGCTCCCACGAGCTCAGGCGGTGAAGCAAAACACGAAGGCGGATGGTGCGAACAGTGCCTCATCTCCCGACTGCTTCCCGCTCGGGGACCTCTCCTGTGCTAGACTGGGTGTTATGCTTTTAGGCTTCCGTTCAAAGCTTGAACTGGCTTACTTCAAGACAGAAATGAGCTCCAGAGCTCACTACAAGCACACCGTTGATCACTGCAA
The DNA here is from genome assembly GCF_000708025.1 of Charadrius vociferus. Taxonomy (NCBI): domain Eukaryota; kingdom Metazoa; phylum Chordata; class Aves; order Charadriiformes; family Charadriidae; genus Charadrius; species Charadrius vociferus. Next base: position 334,234 of record NW_009649308.1, read on the forward strand.
GCATCAGGCCACCCTCCTGCCTCAGAAAGCTTGAGGCCACCGGGTCCTCGTCCACCCTAACTCATCGGGTAGCACCTCCTCCTTTCCCCAGCCTTATCTCCAACACCCTGCTCCTCCGCTTACAGAGGGACCAAGCCTGAGCCTGCCTCAGTTGCATCCCCAGTGTGCTCCCCCCACCCGCCACTGTACAATGAGGTTTTGCATCTGCTCCACAGCCCCTTCCTTAAGAAGCGATCCCAAGCCCTCTGCGCTGGGAAAGCCTCCTGGGAAGCCGAGAGTCAGCTGCTGGCAGCCAGTGGCATTGGCCACCAGGACGGCATCGGGGACTTTGCAATGGGACAAGCGGCAACAGCCAGGGCTGCTGCAGGGACAGCGGGGGCCCAGCAGCTCCGTGCCATCCACGCTGGAGCCCCCAGCCAGCATCACCCCGTGCTCCCTTCACGGCTGGGTCCCGCAGCGACTGCCCGCAACGATGCTGAAACTGGGGCTTTGAAGCGGTGCTGCAGCACAACGGTGGCTGTTACCATGCCAACAAGGCGGGCAGTCGGCACATTGACCTGCCAAACCAGGAGAGCAGCCACGCTAAGTGGAGATGGACCCACGCCAGTGTGCCCCGGGGGGCTGCTTTCCCCTCCCCGTGGGCTCCTGCAGCAGCATCGCGCAGCCCGAGGAGCTCAGCTGCTCTCGGCCGATGCCCTCACCGAGCACCAGGCATTCCGCGGTGCACGCAGCCCCCGGAGCCCTCTCCCCATCCCACCGCAGCCCTGCGCCCTCGCACCCCAGCTAATGTCGGCAGCTGTGTACAGACACAAGCGCTGGCTCGTTCCCGCCGCTGGACGGAGGCAGACAGCGTGTCAGCAAACGCGAGGGAAAGTTCAGCATCGTGGGGCGGGGGGTGGTGGTGGTGTGAGCAGAGCAGCAGGTCCTCAGCGAGCAGCCAGAGAGCAAGCAGGAGGCTGTAGGCTCAAAGGCACAGGGAGAGGACACTGCCTGGGCTGGTGATGACTGGAGGGGATGTCGGAGCAGTCCCTTCTTAAAAAAACCCAAAGAAACATACATATAAAAAAAAAAAAAGAAAAGAAAAAAACACAACATGTTTTTTTGTTCACTGCTCAGGTGTGGTGTGAACTCCTCGGTGCAGGACGACATGGATGCCAGCAGGGGTACAGATGAGTATGGAGGGCTGCTAAGCAGAGGGAAGCACCCTGCCTGGTCTCTGCCCGGAACAGAGGCTGTGCCAGCCCTCCCCTGCCCGGAGCACCTGCCTCCACCCAGGGACCAGCCACAGGCTCAGCCTCCCTCAGGCCTGACGAAGAACCACTCTTGCCCTCGGGGCAGTCTCATGCTCAGTGAGGCTCTCCCACACCACATCCCAGCCCACCCTGGTGCAAACCAGCTTTTCTCTTCTCCACCTTTCCCTTGTAGACATGGGGAAACTGAGGTACGGGAAGGTGGAAAGCAGCATACAGCTCACTAGTTGTCATGAGAGAAGAGAAAGATGCGAATGTTTTCAAATTGCTTTTCCCTCAAAGCAAACCACATCTCTCTACCATTCCAGCTGCTGACAAGGAGGAAAACTCATCCTATCCAAATTGGTCTAGAATAGGGAAATTAGGAAAAAAACCCAAGCAAGCCCCAAGCCAGGAGCCAAGTGTGTTCATCTCTGTTCTTTCAGCTCAATCAGCCACGATACTTGGACTAACACCGAGAACATCGCCACCCAGGAGAGCACCAAGGTGACCTGGGGTGCAGCAGCAGAGCTCCTTGCCCTGCACCCCACTTTCTCTGCGCAGCCTTGCCCTGCCCAGGGACCCCGGGGTGGGGAAAGCCATCTCAGGTGAGAGCAGTGCCCAGCAGCACTGCTCCGATTCAGACCATGCGAGCCCCTCAAACCAGATCCCTCATCCCGTGCATCGTGGTGTGTACCTCCCGCAGATACACCGTCTGGGGGGCCACCGGGGCTGCGACAGGGAGATGGGGCAACGGGACAGCTGGGGAGGGGATAACCCATTATCACCCTGGCGCCTGCAGAAGGCCACACGCACATCTGCTGATCCTGCGGTCCGGGCTCTTGCAGGACGACAAGGCACAGCCCTGCTCCAGCACCTCCGTGTTACCGGCGGCTTCTGGGCACCCAGAGCCCGGGGAGCTGAGCATCCCTCCCGACGTGCCGTGGGAAACACGGAGCCGCCTGGCACCGGGGTGTTAGAAAGTGCCGGGGAGGAGGACAGCAGGCCGCCTGCCCCCTCGCAATCACCTCGCTCCAGCCAGCGCATCCCCGGGGGAAGGAGTCAGCCCACTCCCGCGGACC
>NW_009649308.1:337144-339198 GCF_000708025.1 Charadrius vociferus
CCGGGCTGGCCTGCAGTCGCCGCAGACCTCCGCTCTTGCTCCCCTTTCCCTCTCTGCGGCGGCGGTGGCCCCGTCCCCGAGCATCAGCCCACTTCAGGGCCACCGGTCTGCCCGCCCTGCTCCCCCCGCAAGCCCCTCTGCATGGGGCACTTTGCCTGGAATGCCACTTGCCGTTTTGTCATCTGCTCACTCAACATCATGAAACCCTTCTGCAGTGCTTATTTATTTTTTTTTTTAATTACCTTTAGTCATTATGTATGATGTGTAAACATTGCAACCTTACTCTTCATCCTCTTTTCCGAATGCATGGGATTGCCTGCTCGCCCAGCCATAGGTAACTCCATGGTAACCTCCCTCCCAATCTGGAAAAAAGAATAATAAAAAAAAAAAAAAATCAACAAAAGCTCTTAAGGAAACTACATTATCAACACATAAAAGAAGGTTTGTGTGCATTTCTTCTTAAAAGATTGGGAAACGAGGGCTGGGAGGGAGGTTACCATGGATTTGGGGAATTCAAGTACACTATTAGCTGGCTAACATCCTCAAGAAAGAATGTTAATAGATTTGCAAGCCATGAAGATCTGACTGATTTCCATTATATCATCTTCCAAATCTCCCTGTTCTATTCTTTACCAGAGCTTCAAGCAACTCATTTGCTCTATACAGACGTTGGACTTGTCTATAGTTCCCTGGCTGTAAGCTTTTACAAAAATCGCAGTCACACTCGCTGCCTCCCGTTTGCGTGATCTGATCCCAGTGCTCATCCCAGCAGCAGGGCAGCCGGCCCCATTGGTAGCTCAGTAGCTCCATGCTGCTCTTCCTCCAGAGCCCTTGGCGAAATCCTGCCTGATCCTGGCAATCCCTTGCTCTCCATTTCATCATTGTTTTCCAAAAACCTCTTCTGACATTTCAGTTTGAGAGAGTTCTTCAGATTTATCTGCCATAGGAAAGGCCACAGTACGTGAATTTTCTAACATCCTCCATGGCAGATACTGATGTAAAGGAAATAATTTTGGTTTGATGAGAAGCACTTATCTCAGAGCTTTTTGCAGCCACAGAAACCCAACAAGCCGGCACAGCACTGACTGCCTGTCTTCTAATGATGTTGGCATAGTCTTCATCACATGTTTTTATGCTTTCAGCATGTCCCACCTTAAAACTTATCTCATCCTAGAGGTTTACATTTACCTCACCCAAATTTGTCCTCTATTTTCCTTGTTTGAACACAACACACACCTTCTGAAGGCTGTCTGTTGACATCTAATTGTCTCCTTTACAGGGCTATTTTAAACCTGTTGGCATTTTTTTGGCCCTTTACAGATACAGTTATGAAAAAATATTTCCAGAATGAGGACTGAGAAGATGACAGAACAAAGCTCAAACGGTTTTCTAGATTTGAACATCAGAATTTATTCCATAAAAAACCATACCCTTTCTCTGCCTGCTCGTTCGTGAAGACATCCGTCACAAAACACAAGCTGTTCATTGCAGAGTATTAGAATTTGTTTGTTGGCACCCACCTGCTTATATACACCTGTCACTTTTTCCTTCTTTCAGTTTGGATGCTGGTACGGAGCCCGCTTAAAAGCAGGAGCTAAGGGCCTCAGAGCAGCCGTATCATCTGTGAGAGTTTTACTCTCTCAGCTGCTTCTTTGGCCAAGTTTCCTTAGTTGTGCACAGCTTGTTTTCCAGAAGGCTGTTCTGTGGTTGGTGTTAGGTGAGAGTTGGGAAGCGGTGGGAAACTGTAACACGTGCAACATGCTCCCTGTCCCGCGCACCACCTGGGTGTGAAACACAAAGTTATTTCTCTTCCTTGGGTGCCTGAGTAGCTGCTCCAGGGGTATTCTCTGCCCTCTTCAAATGCTTGAAGGCTCATTGCCAGGTACAGTTAATTCAGAGACACTCCTCTGACATCTCCTGATCTCTCAATGTGACCACCACACACATTATCCGTTTCTTAGCCTATGTTTCCCATGGATGCTGTGGGCTCGCTGGCAGTGCTGGTACGGTGTCCCGTGCCGCGTGTCCCCAGCTCCTTGTGGCAGGATGAGAGA
>NW_009649308.1:339222-351841 GCF_000708025.1 Charadrius vociferus
CGCTCTTCCACGCTTCTTCTCGGTGCTGGATTAGCCTCTCATTAATTAGCTGCTTTATTGCCCTCTCCTCAGGGATTCTCGCTGTCCGTGATGACAAGATGAGGGATTTCACCTTGGAGCACAATACTGGAGGAACCTCAGAAAAGACTCTGCTGGGGCTTTTGATGGTCAGAAAGAACAGCAGAATGGAGGTGAGACCATGACAACAAATGTACATCACGGAAAGCAAGAAGCAAACTTCACGGGGGCTCTTGTTCTCCAAAGAAAGCGCATACCAGCAGGCACAGCGACCCCAGCAGGCTCGGATGAAGGAAGATGACATCAGCATGTGGCAGAGTTATCATGGAGCCAAAGTGCACAGCTGCGGATCAAACCAGTGATGCTGGTGGTACCGATAGCTGTTGTAAGACCACCTGGTACAACCCTCTCTGCCCCTGGAGCAGCACGCAGCGGGGATCAGATGAGGACAGAAGGTGGGGAGCACAGCAAGTGCCACAGTCGTGTAAGGGGTACAGATGAAGGGATCTGTACATACCTGGGTTTTCTCTCTTTTACAAGAAAAGCAGAGCAGCCCCCTCCTACTCTGTCCCTCGCTCCAAGCCAGAGCGAGTAGGAGAAATCACGACTACCTGATGGCTGTTTGGCAGTTGTCGTGAAACAAGCCTGACAGTTGTCAAGCCAGATCCTTGTCGCCTGGTTATAGCTGCACTGTCATGACATGGCAGGACTCTGGTGCACGTCCCAGCCTCAGCCCTACCTGCTGAAGGCTCAAGAGTCCTCAGACTCCAAACCAAATGAGGAGCTTCTTTCCCGGGAAGAAATGAGCTCAGCTGGGCACAAGCCCCTCTCGGTGGGATTTGGGGACCAGGAGCTGCAGCAGGGAGGGAGCTCATGCCTGCTCCCGGCTCAGTGGGAAAGTCAGAGCGCCGTTGGGGTGATGGTTCAGAGTCCCTCCTGCCGGGTGTTGAGGGAAGGCTGTTGTGGAGTAAACATCCCATTAAGCCAAGAAAAAATAAAATGAGCTTGCAGAGCCCAGTGGGGAGGGAAGCAAACAGCTCTATCAGCGCTTGAGAGTGAGCGGTTTATATAAGCAACAGGCTCAGCAGCTGAGAGGAGAGCAGCAGCACAAAGGAGCAGAGCCAGGAGCAGGGGGAGACCATTGCCTTTTCCAAAGGGTTTGTCACCAGCGGGCAGGGCACGCTAGCGCCTGCAATTATTTCAGGGGGCTATGGAGATGCTCCTTTGCATGGGATGCCGAGGAGAGCAGCAAGCCCCAGGCAGCCCAGAACCGGCAATTGCAAAGCTGTGGCTGTGAGGAGTCTTCTCCCTTCTCTGTCCCTCTGCCCAGGGCCACTGACGGGCAGCGAGGGCATGAAGGTTTCACGCCACCCTGTCCACAGCTTTCACAGCCAGGGAACCTGGGGCAGGCTCAGAGCCAGGGTGAAGGGACCCGCAAGGTGGGCGCAGGCACCCAGCACAAACTGGGGACCGGTAGTCCAGGGGGTGACATAGCGACTCCTGAAGAGTCACAGAGGTGTTTGGTAGCAGCATCTGCCCCACTCACAGGAGGGAGGTGCCCAGTCCAGGCCTGGGGAGGAAAGCCCAGCAGCGGCCATGGCACAGGGACTGCCAGCATCCAGGTCATCATTTTCCTGCCTCTCCCAGATTTGTCCCTCCGCCTGCCCAAAGCCCATCTTCCAAAACAAGTTCCTCAGCCCAGCCTCTTCCTCTTCAGTCCTCAAAGGCCTCAATTAAACATGCAATTAGAAATGCATTCCAATTACAGCAAAACAACCCTTCAAACTGGAAAAAAAGAGCGTTCTTCACACAGCAATTTAGCTAGATGAGTGCAAGTTTGCATGCCCGCAGGAGCTCACTGGAGGCAAAGCCCGATGTTTTCAGCAGAAGACGGGTGATTTTGTCTGTAAAGAGTTATTCTTCTGTTTGGCAGGACTGCAGTCCAGCCAGGGGCTGACTCCTGCCCCAGGAGCTGTACCTGGCCTCATGTTGTTCCTTATAGGGAAGCATCTGCGTCAGCCCAGGCACTGCCACACGGGTACCACAAGGCTGCCTTTACCGGTGACTGCAGCACAGCTCTGGGTGCAAGGCAATGGACACACATCTGGCCATCACAGCAAGGTGGAGGTTTTTGGCTGGGTCTGTACAGTAGCTGTCAGCTCAGTGCTATTACTATAGGTGTGCCAGGGAGCCTTTCTGCTCCACACGGACTGGGACAGCCCTGGATTCACATCTCACTCTCCTCACAGGACAGGGATGCTCTGGACCAGGGATGCTGCAGTCGCTCACGTCTGGGCCAAATGAGCAGAGTAGAAAGACAGAGGTTTGACAGGTACCAAGGAAGGCCATTCCCCTGTGGATTTCTCTCTCAGACCTGAAATCAGCCTCCCTTGAAGATGTCAGCCTGAAGTGAAGCTTATTTGGGAGGGGACACTCAAAGTCTCACATCTGGTGGTATTAAGGTGTCATTAATCTTACACAGCTGATTTTTTCCCCACGCAACCCAGGACAAGGGGTTTCTGTCTTCCACTCAGTTACTAATTTTCAAGAAACCTATCAGATATCATCTTGGGATCTCAAATTTAACCTGGTATCTGGTTTCACCCCAAAGGTGAGGGCAGGCCAGGGGACCAAGCATGCACTGGCAGCACAGCTACCCGGGAAAGCCAGGCTGAGAGAGCAGGAACCACCAAAGCCAGGAGCACTCACAGCCCAAAGCCCCGGGGCAGAGCAAGGTGCTCAGCCGGGGCTCAAAGCCCAGCTCCTGCAGGGATGCAGCCCCCAGGGAACAGCACCTCCGTGGTGCTACTGTGGGTGCTGACCCGCTGGGACGCCCCAGAGGGTGCAGGAGAGGTGATGGATACCACCTATCTCCCCCCACCTGCAGCAGCAATTAAAGAGCCGAGAAATGCCAGAGCTGGCGGGGGAGATGGCTGCTCTCCAGCTCCTCACCTGACTAAATTGGTCCATCTGCACAAAGCTGCTGGGGCCGCCAGTCATCTCGCCCAGCCCCTTCCAAAAGCCAGCGGCAATGGGGAGCGGTGCTGGGAAGCCGAATGCCTTTGCTAATTGGACCTGTTACCGTGGCTTTTTGTTGTTGCTCTCCTTCCAGGCTGTGGTGGGAGCCTGCTGGGGTTGTCAGGGACCTGCCAGGTGCTCCCACCCATGGTGAGCAAGCTCTCACCCAGGTCTCGCAACTCACCCAGATGCAAGACCCAGAAGGCAAGGTGTTAAATTATCTTGAAGAGCAAATTCCTTTGTCCATCCCTTTCCTCATGCCACTGATGGGGAATGCAGATCGTTCCCTCAGCAAGGCTCGCTGCAGACCAGGTGGTCCCTTGGTGGGGAGGGTCAGTGGGGACACGGTGTCCCCTCTGTGTGCCACAGGGCTTAGACCTCATGGCACTGCTGATCCTGCTACAAGGAGCTACAGGGGCTTCTCCCCTCCTCGCTCCTCCTGCTCTTTCTCCCTGCTGTTCAACTGGTGGTAAAACAGAAGCGGCCGGATCTTGAGGAGAGAATAAATAGCTTTGATTTGGTCATGGGAAGGAGATGGAGGCTTTTGCTAGAGAGCATCTGACAGCTTGGGGAGAGCAGGCAGAGCTGGCTCTGGAGGAGCTGTGGTAATTAGAGTCTGTGTTTGCACTCACTCTTTCATTTAGCACCAGAGGTTGCCATACTCTACAGCAGCCCCGTCGCTACTCAAATGTGGGGCCCTACAGCTCACACCCCGTCTCGCCGGGGCGCTGCTGCCCCAGCATCCCAACACCGCGGTCTGCTGGGAGGCATCCGGACAGCACGCAGCTCTGCCCCATCCCCGCTGCACCCCAGCACAGCCCCAGCGCACCCCTGGGACCCGGCTCTCCTCCCCCCCCACCCCAGCATCCTGCACCCGCCACGCATCGGGCAAGGAGCGATGCAGCACGGAGCTGAATTACCACAGCACGCACACTGCTCATTCAGCAGCGATTTACCTCCGCGATGGCAGGCTTGATTCATTACCCTTCTCCCCGCGCCCGGTTACTGGAGGAGCCGGCAGTGAAATTACACCTTCTGCTCCACACCCCCGCATTCCCTTACCGTCTCCTGGCCAAACTCCGCTGCCTGGTGTTATTTTTAGCTCCCGGGAACTCTGATCTTTTTCTTAATGGGACACGTGTGCTGCGAAATGTGCGCAGGCAGATCGCTCAGCCGCAGCCTCGCGTGGGGAAGCTGCCGGGCGCTCGCCCGTCTCTCCAGGCACGGGGAGGGAGCAGCGGGTCTCGCCGCTGCGAGCACCCCATGGCAGGGACCAGGATGGCATCGTTCTGCCCCCGTGACAACCTTGATGCAGGGCTATGGCCCCAGGTAGGTCTCCACGCTGCTGCCCCAGTCCAATGTATTCCTCCTGCAGCGGTTACCTGTCACAGGATCCAGAGGGGTCAAACTGCTTCGGTCCCCACCGGAGGCTGAGGAGGCCACGTGCAGCAGGGAGATGCTACAGGGGCACTACGCTGGGGTATCTGAAACCCCTGGGGCATAACCAGGTTGAGGTGGATCCCCCAGCCCACCCTGGGGATGCTGAGGCTGGGTACCGGGCTACTGATTTATAACGCTAACTAATAGCTGCTGGAGCAGCCATTTGCCAGTCACCGGGCTCCTGCAGCACCAGGAGGACTCTCTCCTCCAGTGGTGGGGGAACTGCTGCAGCTCCTCCTTTTCCAGGCCCTGACTTCACAGGGTAAATCAGGGCTACAGGAGGATTTGGGCTTCTTACACCTGGTGCTGCTGGATTGCTCTGACAGACCCAAGAACCGGTCACCTCCCTGGAAGCCTCTGGGTGCCGAGAAGTGCCTGGGAGAAGAAAGGCAGAGAGCAAATCAGCCTATTTATTGAAGTACCTAAATTAGGAGGTGGGAGTCTAATTTTAGGCACCTGGCACTGCCCTTCAGAGTGATGAATTAAGCACCGCAAGGGCTTGAGGGGGGTGCATTGCTCTTTTCCTAATGCTGTAGGAGAGACCCCCTGTCTCTGGGGCTGGGGTGGTTCCCTGCTGAGATCAGTCCTCGCTACCAGCCTGGCCCGTTGCGGGGGCACTGGCGCTGCTCAGACATGCTGTAACAGACCGGGGACCCCATAAAACCTAAAAAGAGACTTTACAGCCTGTTTTGCGACTGAGCCCGGCTGTGACTCAGCAGCGGGGGGGAAACCCAGGAGTACAACCACCCGGCGCTGACAGCACGTCCCCTCCGTTGCGCAGCTCCCTGGGGCTGGAGACACCTTCAGCTGAGCTGTACCACCGTGCCCCTGCAGCACAGCCAGGCACGCTTCATTAATGCTAATGAATTAAGTCTCCCAACACCCAGCAAGGAGAGGAAAGCTGAGCTGCTGTTGCGCTGGGGATGAAGCCGGCACACAGAGGTACTGAGGTCAGTAAGGGAGATAGCAGGAGCAGAGACATCCACCGCTCTCTGCATCCCAGCTGCGGACAGCCGCTGCTCCGGTTCCACACCACCCATGGCAGGCCGGACCCTTCCCGTGTTTTCCATCGCTTTGGGAGCCCCAGGAGGCAGATTTGCTGCCCATAACCCAGCCAAATGCCAGACCTCTGCTGCTGGAGGAGACCTCCACCCTGTCCTGTCCCACAGGAGGACCCCAAGGCCACCCATAGCCATCTCAGACACCCCAGGCAGCAAGACAAGCTTGAAACCATCTGGTGGCTCAGCAGAAAGATAAATGGAGAACAAAGCGCCACACTGGCAGATTGCTGCTCAGCAATTGCCCCTCGGAGGACACCTCTGCAGCTCTGCTGGCACGCTGCTCTCATTCAAGACTTTCCAACCGTTGTAATAGAGTGAAACCTTATTTACTGCCCTCATCCTGCCTTTCTAAAGTGGCCATGGGCGTACAGCAGACCTCTTTCCTTCTGTGTGAACAAGAGCATCTTAATGGCTTTTCTGCCACAGCACAAATCAACCCCAAATAAACATGGGCGCTGGGGGAAGGCTGTTAGTGGTGGCCGGGACAAAGCCGGGAAGGGGAGGACAGGGGTGACAGTGCTGCCCGTACCCAGCCCCCAGGGCATTCTCCCAAATTGGGCCTCATCGAAGCCTCCTTTTCTAGAAGGTATGAATGGATCTGCGGCTGCAGAAAAGGCAGGGGTAAAGCCGGACAGCCCCGCTCTCCCACATCATAGTCCCATGGTCCCACAGGGGGCCGTGATGATGAGATGGGAGAGCGGAGGTGCAAAGAGGCACTGAATCACCGGCAGGCACCGCGGGGCAGGCACACGCGTGTCACACCACAGCGTGAGGATGGGAGGGCATCCCCACCAGAGCTGCCCGCCGGGGCAGAAACACTTCCTTTTGCAAGAGCATCTGGAGGCTGCTAATTTCCTCCGAGGAGCTTCTTGGCCCAAACTTCTGCAGCATTAGAAATGCAAGAGCATTTTCCTAATCAGCCAGCTCCATCGGCGTGGGGGACGCCAGCTCCTCATCAGTTCGGTGTGACGCAGTCTCTCAATTACCGTGCACTAACCAAGGCTCCACCGAGAGCCTCATCAGGAGAGAAACTTCCCAATAGAGTCGAGGGAGAAATATGAGTACAGAGAAACACCCGTGCCCCCACTGGGGCTGGGCCACTGCGGCCGCAGGAACGGCACCTCTGGCTCAGTTGTTTGGGTACGGGGCAAAATTGCTCCCGAGTGGATTAGCAAATTGGTGCTCAGAGGGCAGACACCTCTGTCCCCGACTCCACAGGAGGGGACCCCCAGCCCAGCCCTGTCTCATCCTGTCACCGTTCCTGCTGGGGTTATTGATTTGCCAGGGCTGATCCCTGAGACGCAGGATGCGTGCAGTGGAGCAGTCCTCTGCGGGTTGCCATGGCGATGTGAAGCACTGCCATCTCCCCATCCCTGTCCCCCACCACAGGACAGCATGGTGCCCATGTGCATGTGTCCCTTGGGGCAGGTTTGGGGCTCAGCATGTCTCCTGTCACACAGCTCTGGGGTGTATCCCACGTCCTCCACCCTGCCAGCGCAGCCGCAAGCGAGGGCTCAGTGCTGGCTGGACTTGCCCCCGCTTCAGGGAGTTGCTGGAGCTGGAGAGATGGGGGAAGGAGGTGCTGGGGTGAGCCAAGTGGTTTCTCTCCATTTCCCTTCCTTTCCTTTACACACTTTCCTCTTCCCCTTCCCTGCCCTTCCCATCCCTGTGGCTGGACCAGCTCTGCTCCTGTCAGATGTGCATCAGTGCTGTCAGGAGGAGAATAGGCTTTGGAGAGCTGCGGATGGGGCTCAAGAAGACAAAACACTCTCATGCACCAGAGAGCAATTTCTGTTTGAGCTGAGACAGGAGGAAGCAAGAGGCGAGCCATCGGCTGGAAGAGAGAGCAGCTGGGCTGCCACCGGCTCGCCCGTGCTTTCTCCCTCCAGCCGGTTAACAAGGAGGGCTCCCTCCAGGAGTCCCCCCTCCTCACGTGCCCGAAAATGGAGACGCATCAGGGCCAGATGCGATCAGAGGAATGGATCCCATCCTCTGTATTTTATGGGTGGTTTAGAGGGTGTCTGACCTGCGGAGGAGCTGCACACAGCTGCCCCGGGAGGAGTGGTCTGATGCCACGGGGCTGGAGATGCCCTGGCGAAGAAGGGGGTGCAGACCCTCCTTCCTCCCCTGGCCAGAGGCAGTGGCAACACACAGCCCGAGGTGACACCCCCCTCCTCAGCCCGGGGCTGTAGTGACATGGTGCACTGCTCGCTCGTGGGAGGGGGACACTGGGTTCCCAGGGGTGATGAATTATTCAGCGTAACCGCTGCCTCCCGGTTGCCTCGCTCCGCATGAGCCGCACTTCACCTATGCCTGAGCTGCAGCCAGGGATGTACTCAGCACCTTCGCATCGGGGGAAACGGGAAGAACGCTTTGATGGATGGATGGAGCCGATGTGGATCACTCCTGTAACACCACAGTAGCAGATGCTGCCAGCGGACGCTTGGTTCACCCCTGGTGCCCAGCTTGGCGTGGTCATGGAAGGTGTGTGTGCAAGAAGCCAGGATGCTTGGCCCAGGGCTGTGCTGCGTGGGACAACACCGGTGCAACCAGGAAGCCCTCCTGCCTGGCCGGGGCTTTGGCTGCGTCTTTGCCCTCACGGTGGATACTGATGCTCCTGCGTGCCTCCGACGCAGCTGCAGGCAGTGGGGGCTGTTAGCCCCTCCTGCGCCTGCTGAGCATCCTGCTTGCACCAGAGCGGCTGCTGAAGCCCTGTGTAAACAGCCAGGGTGCCATCGCCCTGCAGAAGCCATACCACGCTGCTGTCTTTAAAAGCAAAATGGGCAAAAAATGTTTTGGCTCTGCAGCGTGCTCCCAGGCTGCGTGAGAAATGCTTTCGCAACAGTTGAAGTTTCAATGCAAACTGGGCACTGAAGGCAAAAGGCTCTTGTAGCATAGAAAAGATATTTTCTGAAGGCAAGAGCTGATTCATACCGACAGAGATGGCCGTTTATTTAGGAAAGCTTAAAACCTCAGAAACCTCTCACTCCTGTTGCATCTAACAGGGTTATAAGCTCTGCTGTAAGCTGCCTGTCCAGGCAAAATAACATATTTACAACACCGTCTCACCAGTGTTGGTGTCTAAACAACCACAGATTCACAGCCAGAGAAATGGTGGTGGTGAAATCAAATACGATTCAGCCAGACCTGGACTCGCAGTGGGCACGGAAGGGCGCAGGAGCCAGCACGGTCCAGTTCCCGATGCGGGCAGCGCCGCCGGAGCCCCAGCAACCAAATTCTCCCCAAACGAAACCAGAGGCTGCCTGTGGCCTTTCTTATTTTAATCTATGTTGCAATGAATTAAACATGTTTTAATATCAAAAATGAAAGATCAAGGACCAGCAGTAATAAATCCTCCACACTCATTTTCCGTATTAAGCCGGTGTGTACCCAGGGCAAGCGCAATAATTAGAGTCATGGGGTGATTTATTTGGAGGAAGGAACTGAAGGCATTCAGATATTGGCATTCTCAGTCTTGGCGCTTGTTTGTGCCCCAGTTCCCTGCCTACATTATAAATCCCTCCATGGTGGGGACCCTGCAATGGCGGAAGCACTGGTGGCAGTGGGACGCTTGGGTCTGGTGTGTGCAGTGAGCCTCTAGTCCCGGGTGCTGCCTGCTAATGGGAATGAAAGGGCACCCGACGGGCAGCAGGCTGAAAGAAAGGATGTATCTGGGGTCAGAAGTGGCCTTTGTGTGTCCTAGGAGGACTACAGCTGCATTCCCAGCGGGCTTGTGGGAATACCATCAGCCAATAAGGCCCCTTCACCGAGGACGGGGAAGGGGGGCGGCTCTGGCAGACCCCAGGAGAGGCTCGAGCTCAGGCAAGCACCTCTGGAACGGGGGGTCTTTAGTGTTCCTGCGCTTTCACCTCTCTGCCCCTCACTCAAGCACTCCCCACTTTTGGCACAGGGACTGCCTCCCTGGGCTGGGGATGCTGCTGTCCCCACCATCGTCTTCAACCCCAGAAGCAGAGCATTTTCCTGGGCCATTTCCCAGGCGCCGGCACAGCAGGACCAGCAGTAGGCATCTGCATTTCAGGCATGCACTGCAGAGAGGAAGCCATGGTTACACACGTATTTCTATTCTCAGCAGTCATTTTCAGAGTTGTTTATAACTTTTCCCTGTCTTTTCACCTTTTTGGAGAGGAGGTGGCATCTTTTCCTCAGCATGGATGTGAATTCTTGTGGGCAGTTTGTGCCTTTTTGAAGGCTGGAGAGGACTTCTCTCGCTGGGTAAATGTGACGGCAGGCTTTCCTCCCCAACCGCTCCAGCCCAGCAGCAGCGGGGCTGTGAAGTGTGATGGGTATTCCTCAGGTGGGGGGGTGGGCTTTTGGGCAGTTTGCTGAAAACCCACAGAGTCCCCAGCAGCTGGATGAGGCAGTGGGCTGGGAAACATACAAAGGGGGAAGGGACCTTCAGCTGGCCTTGCAAATATCGGGAAGCTTCAGGCCAATGATTTCATGGTTCTGGGGCTACTCCATCCCTTGGTAACCAGAAACCAGATGCGAGAGGCTTTGTAGATACCTTTGAGTTTTCCCCAGGAGGCACAATTCCCTCCAGAAATTCATCCCGCACACGTACAGACTTCAGACACTTTGTCTTTGTCTTTACCCAAAGCAGTAATCCACAGACGCCCTGGGTCTGTGGATCACAAGCAGAAGTCCTTGCCCTGAATAAAGTGGAGGCTTTTGCCTCCTCTTAGCGTAAGAAAAAGGGGATCGTCAGCCAAAAGGCTGTGAAAGCACAGGGTCCATCAGTTCGCACAATGGAAAGTGTGGGGTTTGCGGGAAGCACGTGGCTGGCACTACTGCAGGTCCCAATTAGGGGTGTACCTGTGCACTAATGTCAACAATAACAGGTCCCAAAAGTCAAGGGGACCCCACGGCTTGAGCTTCAGGGCTTGCAGCAGTCTCTAACACGTAGAGGTCAAGATTGGCACGCAGAGGCTGCCACGGCCGGCTGTGCCCTGCGGGGGTGGGCAGCATGATGCCAACCCTGCTGCTGCAGCCCCGCTCCTGCGCGGCAGCGACCCCTGTGCCCTCCCCAGCACTGCAGCCCCAGCTCCTCCTGCAGCAAAACCACTTGGCATCACCCTCTTTCAATCAACGTTATAAATGCCCTGGGCTGGCACAGGCCATTGCTGCCCCAGGGGGAGGACCACGGGGCTCCCGGTGTCCCGGGGCGCTGCCAGTTCTCACTGTCTCACCACATGTCTCGTGATGTTTGTTTTTTCCTTCAGACCCTCAGCCTCCAGAATGAAAGGACCGCATGAGGAACAGAGTTTTTAATATATTCTTTTAAGATTAAATTTCCAGGTGTCATAAACACCCAGGGAGGCTTGGGGATGAACACCTAGAAGCAGAGAATAAGAATCCAAGAGCTGGTGTTTCAAAAATGAATGAACCGGGGTTTTCAAGTCAATCCTGCTATATTTAAAAGCCAGATTGTTGAAGGACCACTGCTCCTCGCAGAAGCACTTGGTGCCTGGTGTCATCGCTGGCACGTGATGTGAAACCCTGGCAGGGGCACAGCACAGACTCCTCGCTGCCAGCAGTGAGGGCGTGAGCCGCTGTAAGCACTGGGGGGTCCAGATCTTTCCAGGGGAGGGCTGGGGTGGGGATTTCAGCTTTCCCTGACACAGAACTGAAGGATAACAACTTGGCATAATTCCTGCTGAGGGTGGATCACCGCAAAGGTTTGCAGGGAAAAGAAAAATTTAGACCAAATGTTCTCAAGTCTCCTTGAAACCCCACATGGGAAAGCCAGAGCAACCCATCCTCTTGCAAAGTCCACTCCTGAACCATGTTGCTGAAGCACCTGGGGCTGAATGGTGCCAGGGCCTAAATTAACTGAACACGAGGGGACTGTTCCCTTCCTTAAAGCAGTGGCAGCCATAAAGAAGGTCCAGAGCATCCTCACTTGTTGGACAGTTCCTGCACATCTCCCTGTGGCAATGTCCTGGCTGCTGCTCAGAGGAGGAAGGCACTTTCCCTGCCCTCAGAGGATGGAGCTGGAAGAAACCTCCCATGGCTGTCCAATGGAAAACACTACATTTCTTCCAGATTTAAAAACTCAATAATTCCCATGCCTCCAGGAGCTGGGGCTTACTTCAGCCACTTGACATCACAAGACTGATGCTTCCAGGGCTGGCAAAGGCGTGCATAGCTCTTAAATGTCCTGCCATTAAATCACAGTCTCCTTCAGCTTGTCTTGGTAGATCCAGGGCACTTGGCACTCCTAGGAGCCCAAAGCAGAGCACTGCAGCAGCATGGAGAAAGAAGAGGAATACATTATATTTAGCTGCAAAGCATTTGTTTGGTGTGTTGTTTCCCCCCACACACACACCTTTTGCAGAAATGGGCTGAAAACAGCAAGAACAGCCTATTGCATTGAGCTCCCCATCTAATACTTCAAACACTTGCCATCAAAATAGAAACTTATCTGACATCATACAAAAACGCAATGGGTTGGGTCTATCTTTCCAGCACAGAGGAGGTGAAGCCTTGGGCCAGCAGAGCCGACCCGGGGGTGGCAGGGAGGGCAGCGGGCTGCTGTGCTCGGAGCAGCCGCCATTTTTGGCTGGGAGCATCTCTCTGTGCCTGTTACTTGACACGCTAAAGTGGATGGAGGTGCCTTTTGATGTTCCCTTTGAATCGCTCCTCTCTCTTCCTTCTCGTCCCCAGGGTATTTTATTCGATTTCGTAATAAAGCTGGAGGGGGGATAGAGGGGGAAAAGTTCTTTGAGCTTATTGTAAGTGAGCAGAATCTTATCATCTGTCTGCTTCCTTTTTAGATTTACCCTATAATCTTATTTACAAGCTGAATACCAAGTGCTGGAGTAATCAGTAGGTGATCGATAACAGAGAGGCTCCTTCTTGATCTGCAACCATTTAAAGTCAACCTGCACAGGCATGCAGGCATGGAAGCTGCTTTTTGGGTGGAAAGGTGCTGTCGTGAGAGCCCAGCACAGTCACCTCTGTGAAGATCAAACCAGGGGTCTGACAAGCCCCAGTCTTCCTCACCTCCCTGAGCCACCAACCTTGCCATGAACTGAAGCCTCAGCACGAGCCATGGTTTGGAG
>NW_009649308.1:351867-361175 GCF_000708025.1 Charadrius vociferus
CTTTCCCTCCGTTGAAGCAGGGCGGGATGACAGACCACGGTCACCACCTCTCCTCTCACTCAGCCCAGTGTAAATCAGGAGCAACACTCCCAAAACACAGTGATGTGCTTTTGCTTGGTAGGTAGGAGGAGTCACTGGATCCACAGGAAGGTTGGGCTGGCATGCTGGGGAACACTCCAGCCCCTGCCTGCTGCTAATTAGCACAGCTGCTCTCCCCTGATATCACTAATCTTATTGCTGCCCTCTTTTTTGCATTCAGCTTTGCCTTTCATTTACCTGAGGATGCTGGCAACCCCAGGGCACTTTTAATTAAAAATAAATAAATCAATCTAATTTTTAAGAAGGGCTGCAGGAAGGAAGGAGAGAAGACTTGTTATCTTTGTTAATCTGTAGTCCAGATCTGGCAAAAAAAACCCACAACCAACAGGTGGCAAAGTTCTGGTGTTACCTCTCGTGTGACTGCCCTGAGCAGAGGGGACCGGGACACAGACACTTGCCCAACCTGCCGGCCCGCTGCCTCTCCCCTCAAGGTCCCATACTGGCTAGGGGACAGTTGGGACAGTGCCTGCTGGGTCCCAGCCTGTTGCTGCCTCCCTCTCCCTGCCTTCTCCTTACTCAGCAGTAGCATCCCCCCCAGCTCATCCATCATCCCGGATTAGCCATTAGTAAAGCCACCCATTTGCGGGGCTGCAGCTCAAATGAATTGTGTTAGTATTCCAGCTACCGCAATGAATGGCCTGACATCGAAACCATTTTGGATCGTAGGGAGAAAGCAATCAATTATTTCATTCCCCTGCCTGCTGCCAGCACCCAGGGCTGGAGCACACTCTGATCCCTTAATAGCATTTTGAAACCCCGGTCAAGGGAACAGTGCATTTTGTTTTGCTCCACGTGTGGCAAGAGCCAAAAGGGTGTTAATATAAACCCCCATGGTGGGACAGGCTGTCCCCACTCCTGTCTGGCCCTGCAGACCCCTCCTGTATCACACCGGGTTCCTCCTGCTCCCTGCCCAGGGACGCGCACCCCTTCTCCCCCACAGCCACCTCCTGCCACGGGGAGCACTGCAGGCAGTCCTGCCTCCCAGGCAGGCGAGGGAAAGTGTACTAATTACGTGCAGAAGGAAGAAACTTAATTGGATTCCCCTGTCTCTCAATTCACCCACCTACAGCCATCGAGTTCCCAGCACCGGTGTGTGTCTCTTGCTCGCTTCCCCTATCTCATGTATAAATAGAGCACCAATAAGTAGGTGAGGGCTCTTTGCCCTCTCACCGGCATCTCATTCTGCGCAGAGCGCGCTCAGGCAGACAGCACGGCATGTGGTCCTCCGTGGACCCAGACGGCTGTGCAGGGCAGTCAGCTATAGTCATCTTCTGGACACGTGCCCTCCTGCTGCAGCCCAAACCACTCCTCCCACATGGGAAATGGTGTGAAATGGCTTTGGTCACCCACCAGCTCCAACATGATGCAGCATGGCTGAGCTTGCCAAGGGAGAAAGCATCCTCTCTGCTCGATGCAGGTCACTCAGGGTCAAAAGATGGGGGAGATGGCTGCATGTGTTCTTTTAAGGCACTGTGTCCTCCAAACTGTGTCCCTCTAGACAAGCGTCCCAGAGCCATGGTCATTGGGAGGGGACGAGTGGGAAGGACAATTTCCCTGCCCACTGCCCCAGTTTCTGTGGTGCTGGTGAGAGCACAGCTCTTGGTGGCAGAGTCAGTATCCGCTGACGACAACTCGTTGCAGCAGTTTCTGCTCCTGAGGCTGCACGTAAAGAGAAACAACAGGCTGGCACATGCCAGGGCTGCTCCCAGTTCCCTTCAGCTGGTGTTAAATCCAAGGAATAATGATTTCAGGGCAAACAATCACCTTTCCTGGTTTACAGCACTTATTTTCAGAAATCTCCAGTTCTTTGGGATTCTGAGCAGATACTTTCTCCCCTCGCTGAGCTTCCTCGCTTTCACGCCCCATGAAAGAGAGATGCAGAGCTCATCCCACACTCACATAGTAAGGGGGACTCTCAACTGCTCCCTCCTCTGCTCGCTGGCTATGTGCACCTTAATGACTTCGTGCTCGGAAGATTTTTTCACTCTACAACGATGCCCAAAGCGAAGGAAGTGTCATAACCAAGCTCAAGAGCAAGGCAAATGCTATAGGGCATGACATTCTCCTTGATACCACGTCCTAACCCAGCTGCAGCAGTAGGGCTGGAAGGTTGTTTTCAAATCCTTCCCAGAATAGCATGATTGCCCAGCTTTTCTCCATGCAGGTGCTGAGAAGCAGACTGAATGGAAGGTACCAGCTAAATATAAGCTCTGATTTAAAAGATAAGTGATGGTAAGTGGTTTCATTGTTTGGGAGCAAGGACCTCCAAACTGTTCACTGGAAGAGGCACAGCCAGCCCCAGCAGAGCCAGTAATTAAAGGTAACTGTAGCCCAAAGCAGTTAGAGCACTAATAAAGCAATGAATGGAGATTATGCTTCCCCTGCTGTGACTGTAAAACCGGATCTCATCTGCGGCTGGGCATCCGAGGGAGTACCTGGCTGCAATTGCACTGAAAGCGCTAATTGGAGAGGCAGATTTCTCTCCATCACTGCTCACAGGACGGTGAGCCATCCTGAGGAGCAGCCACACAGGAGGGGAGAAATGCAGATGCTGCAGCTGGAAAGGACACCAGAAATCCAGTGCTGGCAGCCTCACCTGCGGGCCTCCCCCCCTCCCCAAACTACCACCCAGAGAAATCTATTTTTGCCCAAAAGGGTGAGAAAAGCTCACGTCGGCGCCAGCTGAGCAACATAGTGGCTTCCCAAGGATCTGTGAGCCCTGGGAGGTCATTCACCAGCCACCCCGAGCACCCCTGGCAGGACCCCGGCCGATGGGCATCAGCACCACCTGGCTGCCACCTGCCTGCCCTTCGCCAGCCCCGGCACCCCAACGCGGAGAGCGATCCCGGCCGAGAGGGAAAGCATTGCTTGAAGATGTAATCTTTACTGCGCTCACTCAGCTTTATCAGGTTTTGGAGTGTGCTGCGGTATTTAAATGAGGTGAACTGAAAAGATTTAAGAGGCAGCAGGAGGCCTCTCGAAGAGAATGAAAGGAATCATCTACAGAGGTGAAGAGAAGAGGCAGCGTAAGGCAAGGAGAGCTCTGACAAGCAGTGAGCCGCAGCACTAGCTAGAGACTCGCGGCACAGGGGATGCTGCGTGTGTTTCCCGTGCCAGAGTTGCACTGGCAGCAATGGTAGTCTCATGGCTTGACGCAAGCGGAGCACGTCCACCTGTGGTGTTAGTCTCCTTCCAAGACGATCATCTACCCCTTCCACAGGTCAGGAGTCCACAGGAGTCCTAAGGTACTTGAGTGAGGAGGATTGTCCCTTGCAACTCCTCTTCAGGATGTCTGGTGGCCTTTACCTGAAAGCCAGTCAGCTTTGACATAGGGATGGCTTCATCGCGCAGGGTGAGAAACACCTCATCGGTTGCAGCAGGTACACGTCTCCTCAAGCATGACAGGACCTGGGTACTCACAAAACTGAGGTCTGTAGACCTCTGCTAGCCGCCTTCTGCAGGAGGTAGCAGTGTTGTCCCTGCTTCACAGCTGCGAAAGCTGAAGCACAGAACAGCTCAAGGATTTTTTTTTTAAAAAAACCCACAACAACAACAAAAAAACACCACCAAACAAAACCCGAACACAGAACACCTCAAAACTGAGCTCAAAGGAGTCTGGAGCATCAGAAGGGCAAAGCACATAGAGGCAGTTACAGTAGCAGGGATGCTCGTGGTGAGCACCAGCAGTCCACAGCTCTGGAGCGCCTGTGGCGTGCAAGGGGTCCGAGCACACTGCTGGGGGTCTGCGTTACACATCCAGCAGTGGCTGTGACCTGCTGATAAGCAAAGCCTGGGGCAAAGGAGCCAGCAGGAACACTGCTGGGGCTGCTACAGCATGCCTAGCTCCAACCCCACCTGCCACAGGCAAGCAGCAACCTCCAACCACCAGCATCTTCACACCCCAGCCCTGCTCCCCTCCCTGGGCTCTCCAGGGGAGGGGACTTTGCCTTGGTGCTCCGGCCACACAGGGCACTGGCTTCCTACCTTGGAGAACGGGAATGATTGCTCACCTCTGGCCCACGGGGATTTTCAAACACAAGTGTCACCCCAGTCCCCCCCATCCCAAGGTACACAAAGAGGCTGAGGCAATTTGAAAGCCAGGGCAGATGCCATGAAGCCTGGATAGCAGCTAGACACATCTGTAGACACCTAAATCCCCTTGAAAATTTGAGACTGGCTTGTAAGTGTATAAACAGCTTGAATGGAGCTGCTTGTGTAAGGGAAGCTTGCGGCCAAGGCAGACACAGCGAATCCCAGATGCACGCACTAGCCTCGAGCTTCCCTCCCAGCCTGGGGCTCTTTGAGCCCCCTTCCCCGTGTTCTCAGCCATGGTTTGCCTCCTCTGCCCTCCCCGCATGAAGGCTGAACCCTGACATCAGCAAAACTAAGTACCTGTCCAGGAGAAGAAAGTAAGATTGATTTGACTCCAAATGCTGCCACATGCATAAAGCCAACACACTGGGAAAAATAAGACAGGCAATTTCATCCTACTCGCTTTCAGCAACAGTAACATTAGGTGTTATTTGATACAAGAGAAGAGCCAATATTTCCAAACTGAAGGACAATTATTTAAACTGATGTCTTTAGAGGTTCTAGAAACAGTTCAGAGCAGGAGCGCTGAGGAACTGCTTTTGACCCAGGATTGTTTTTATTGAGGGCCCAACGCATTTCTTGATGGTTTCACCCCAGTCCAGACTTTCCATTTAAAGAAAACCTCAGGCAAGGTTTCCAAAAGCAGCGTTGTCCTGACTCCTCTCCGCCATCCATAACCATCAGCTGGAGCAGTGCCAAAAGCCAGTGCCCAAAGCTTTTGCAAACACCCTATTTCCAGTTTGGAGCGAAAGAAGAGCCCTGTTCACCTCATCGAGCGCTGGAGCCCCAGCCTAATAACGTAAATGTCAGCCGCTGAACCTCCAGCCGGCCTTTGTGGGTGTCTCTGGCACAGTAATGCATTGCCAAGACTGTGAAATATTAAATGAGGCGTTAGAGTCAAAAGAACAAAATTACGCATCTGAAGGCTGCTTTCCAATACCCTCAGGGTTTGGCTCCAACTGCCTGTGACGTAAATGGGTATGGATTTATAGCAAACCTGCCCCAGCGCGGGCGCCAGCGCTGGCAGGGAACAGGAGGTGGCTCCTGCACGGTCCCCGAGAGCCCACGTCTCGTGCCTGCCAGAGGCGAGTGCTCGTCCACAAACTCCAGCCCCACGCGAGGCGTGCTGCTGCACTGCCCCGTGCTATCGCCAGGTCCCCGTGATGCTCAGAGCCCCCCCAACTCCCTCCAGGAGGTGGGGCTTTCAGGGTTCAGAGTTCCCCACCGAGCCTGAGGCAGAGGAGGATGGACGAAGGCTCCCCGGTGCCAGGCTATTGCTTTCCCCATAATTCCATTCCGTTTTGCCGCAGGAACGGCCAGCAAGCCTCAGCAGGAGGCTGCTGTAGGTGCTTGTGAAGACCCCCAGTCAGTGCCTCGGTACATCCACTGGCACTGAAGCAGCTTTGCAAGATTGAGCTTTACAGACCTGATCTGCCAGAAGTGAAATAAGGAGGCTCTGCCAGAATGGCAGAGACATCCTGGAGAGCAGGCAGGAAAAGAGAGCAGGTACAGAGGGGAGAGATGCTGAGATACTGCAAGCGTGGAAATCCAATTCCTTGTTAAATTAGAAAAAGGCAGGGCTTTGAAGATAGTGCTGATAGGGTAACATCTCTCAAACAGAGATGAGGCTGCAGGTTAGAGATGCAGAAGGGCACTCATGTGTACACATGAGCACGTAGAGGAAGATGACTGAGAGAGCTCCTAAATGTAATACTGGAGAATATGGAAATTAACACAGAAAGCAGCCTGGGAAATTCAAATAACCAGTGCCATGCAATGGGCTGAATGCATCTTGAGCAGCAAGCTGCCGAGTGCTCTGCAAGCTACATGAGGGATGCGACGCCCAAGACACCAGGAGCAGCCATTAGGATCACTCAGCTTCTGAGGCTTTTCAGGAGCTACTTTTGCAATTCTACGCAGTTATTCTGCAGGATGTGCGGCTCCACCCTGCCCCAGAGAGGCTCATCCTTTTGCCTTGGCATAACCTCTCGGTTTGTTTGAGGTGGAGGCCTGGATCACACAGCCATCAGGAGGGCAGGTTTCCTGGCCTCAGCTCTTCAGCCAGCTCCTCGCAGCAGCAGAGCCCAGGGAGACCTAGAGGGAGATCTCCAGTGTCATCCCAGGGGACAAGGGCAGGAGGGCACTGTGCTCCTCCATCCACCAGCCCCACAGCTGCTGCTCCACCGCCGCCCCACCAGTCCCATCCTACAACGCTGTTATTCGCAATAACCCCTCTGCCGTGTTGTTACGGTGGGAGCATAGAGCTGTTATCCATCAGCACCCTGGCAGAGAGCTGGGAGTTGTAATTACAGTCAGCTCTGTGAAGTCTCTCAGGTTCTTCAGCTGGGTACAGTGTTTGTCATACCCTTGAGTGCCACATGAAGCTGCCTCCCCTGGCACTGCAGCCTCCTGGGCCAGCACGGCTGCTCAGCCCCAGCTCCATCAGCCTTCTCCTGAGGCCAGAGAAGTCCTGCACGGAAGCACATGAAGGCACATCCACATCTGTAGCCCAGCACCCTGTCCTCAGAGGGCTGGAGGAGCTAGTGCTCACCAAAGCTGGGTAAGAACTGGTATGTTGTAAAGGAAACTGCCTCTCCTTCAGAAGGGAAGGGAGGGACGTTTGCAAAGCGGGACTTAGAAGTGACAACCACAGGAGGTCCTGCCACCTTCAAATTCCAGCTGTCCCCAACACACCAGCCAGGATGAAAGGGCCAACATCTCTATTCTGTTAGTGAGGAACATGGCAGGTGAAGACCATTTTTGCAAAAAAAATTTAAAGCACACCTATTGCATCACTTAATTCCCCTTACATCTGTGTTGAACCAAGATTCCTTGGTACTACTGGTCTCTAGGTCAGAGCATTTTACCTGAAGTCACCACAAAATTGCCATTTCACACCCAAACCCTGACATCTACTTCCTCTCCTACGATCTGATGGGTTCATAAAGTTTACCATGCAGCACTTGCACCGTGGCAGACAGGTGAGTGGGAGAGGACAGGGAGGGGTGCAGGGGGCCAAGCAGACGAAAGGAGTCCCTGGGATCACCAGTCATGAAGGACTGAGCAAGTACTGTCTCAGCAACTCAGACCCCACAGGGTTGCACAGCGCCAGGGATGCTATCCCAGCAGGAAAGGTCCGTCTGATGCACGACACCAAGAAACCCACCTCAGAGATCTCCGCCTTGCATGCTGCTGCTGTCTCTTGGAAGGGTGACACCTCAACCTGCAAATCTCAGGAGGTACTGCTGTCAGGGCTGCATGGACAGGGGCTTTAACACAGTATAGATATTAAGTGAAGGCATTTATGAAGTGCAGCTTAGACATTAAATACAAAGCCCAGGACTGCCTGTGGCAGTCACAGTCCTGGGCTGCTGCGGAACAGATGCATGACAGCTTGAGCTCTGCTAACAGGAGAAGGGGCTGTGGGTGAAGGGCTCCTGCTGGGACAGACAGGGCTATTTCCAGTCTGCCTGTCACGGCTTTAAGCTGGTGCTGCAGGTCTTACATCAACCAAGGGAGCTCGTATGGTTGCAGGGAGGGAAAGATTTAAGTACCCTTCTTAATCATAGTGTGCTCCATGAGTCAAGAGCTCATGGTGATGTTGAGAGTGAGGAAAACACACTGATAGTGGCAGAATACTGGGACAGGAGATCCAGGCTCCCCTGGACAGAGGCAGCGGCTGTCCTTACCCCAGGGAGGCAGGAAAGCAGCTTCCAGCATTGCACGCATACGGCTTGGGAATTTCAAAGGGTGTTAAGGGCATACAGGTCCACGCCTTCCTGATCCTGACTCTTTTCATGTTACTTCTCCTAGGAACATATAAGAAACGAGCCCTAAACAGCTCCTCTGTTTGCCCAGGTGAATTTCCCACAAGAGCTGGTGAGCTTTGCTCTGCAGTCCTGTCTCAGCCCCCGCGTGGCCCGTGAGCGGCCCTTAGCAACTGTCTCGCTCACTATACGTACTCTTAACTACAGGCTCACACTGTGCAACCGGGCCTTTCGGTTTCTGCCCAGTGCAGATTCCTTCACTCGCAAAACCCTCACAGGTATTTTTGACGCTAGGTCTCCCCCATTTCTGCATAAACAGTCGCTGTTCTCTACTTGCACGTATTTTTGTTCCTGGAAACTCATCGACTGAAGGAAAGAAGGTCCCTGCAGCCTCGACACCTGTCCCTGAACTTGAGAGCACCATTTCTGAAGAGTGCCAGACTTTCCCCTGCCTAATTAGGGCTGTCTGAGTCTGAGCAAAACCAGTCCTTCCCTGGGTGGCCAGATGTGCCGCTAGCCCAGAGAGAAAGCGAGCAACTTGGGCTGTGCTGACAGAATTCCTAATGGAATAATTAAACTCAAATAATTCAATTAACATTGCAATTGAGTAATTGCATTTAGAGCATTGCTGTAATTGAGCAATATTTGTATTGTCCCAGCAATGTGGACAGGCACGGTCGCCTTTCAACAGGCAGAGGGAGACAGATGGCGCTAATGAAGGGCAGAAGATAAATGCGAGGTCACTAGATTAAGTGCTCTTCCTTTTTTGGCTAGAGAAGAAAGTCAAGCCACTGTGATCCTGTTGCCTTTAAAAGCCCAAGTAACACAAATAGAAGAGACTCCGCAGGATTGCAGGAGTCTGCTTTACCATTAATTACTTTTTATTGAAAGCTCACAGCCCGCTTGGCATTGCGTCAACAACAGGGCAGCCGTGGTGCCTGCCCAGCTGGTCCCTTATTTTAATCGAACACGGCTTCAGAGTTCAGACAGCAGCAGCAAATGGGGAGCTAAGGCTTCGGGAGGAGTTTCTGCCTCCCTTAGCAACCTGAATGACCCTGCAGCAAGTGTCAGGTCAGAAGTCACAAGACCAGATCTCGGTAAGGTAAAACAGAGACAGAAAAAGAAAACATTCAGTTTTAGGATGCCTCACTTGTTGTGCTGGGTGTAGCTGCATCTTGAGAGTCTGCAGGACTGAGACCAGTGAGGATGCTCTGGGTCAGTGAAGATGGCAGTTAAATTACCACCATGCCACCCCCAACTTGAAACCCAGTTCTGGGGAAGAGTGTCCAAGCTGGTCACCCCACTATCTGTCAAGTTTGACCCATGCAAATCCACCAACTCTTCTTTCCC
>NW_009649308.1:361223-382293 GCF_000708025.1 Charadrius vociferus
CCTAAAAAAAAGTGGTATTGCAGTGAATGTAAAAGCCAGTTATCTCCTGTTTGCCTGTTAGTACAGGGGCTTCAGGTGCTGGGCGTTTGTCTTTCCCTTGAGGCTCAAC
Source organism: Charadrius vociferus (assembly GCF_000708025.1). Classification (NCBI taxonomy): domain Eukaryota; kingdom Metazoa; phylum Chordata; class Aves; order Charadriiformes; family Charadriidae; genus Charadrius; species Charadrius vociferus. The sequence goes on from NW_009649308.1 coordinate 361,333, forward strand.
CTGATGATCAGCCTTGGGAGCACAGGCACTGCGGTTTTCAAGGATTAGCCTCTAACCAAATAAGAGCTTCAGCTCACAGCTTCCTTGCCAGTATTTGGAGATACAGGTGTTTCCTGGGAACCCAACTTTGTCAGGTAGAATAAGGTGCTGGGAGCGGGGAGGTTAAGAGCATGGTTAACCCCTTCAAGTGTGTGCAGTCACTGCAAGCACGATGTACATCACCTCTAGCTACTCCCATCTGGGTTCTTCGCAGCTCTGCTACCGTACCACAAGTCTGCCTCTCTCTTCCTCTCCCCATGCTATTTCAGTTTGGTTTCCCCACTCCCAGAGTTCTCTAAGCAATTTAAGATTGTTTGGCAGATAGCTGATACTATTGCGCTGCTCACAGCTCCTCTCCCCTCCCTATCTCAGCAACTTCTGAGCTTGGTGGTTAATTACTACGAGACCTCTACACCTCTATCAGTGTTAGCTGGAATGATGCTTTTTATTTGTTTGTTTTACACCTTGCATGTCAACGAGCGACTAGATGGAAAACAATCCTACTGATGCTCCCACTGTTGGGGAAACCAGCATGCTGATTCAGACTCTGTCAAGCATCTGAATCCATGTGAATGACAGGCACAACCTGCTCTGCAAGAGGACTCTGATCACCAAGGTCCATCTTAGGTTCTCCTATGTCCACTGCAAGACAAATTCGTGGAAACTAGGCTTTGTTGACTCAGCTCATTGCTCTCATTTAAGACAAGTTGTCCACACATGCAAAGTTGAATCAGTTTAACTGCACTCAAAATATATTTCGAAGGTCTTTTTGCAGGCACCCACAGCCAGGAAAGAGCACGGGACCCTCTGTGGGTGGGACAACACTGCTAACAACCCCAGGGTCTCCTCCAGCCTGTGACTTGGGAGGGCAGCTGGCCACGGGCTGCCTGCATTTCAGTCCCCACACTGCCACTTGGGTTTGCAAAGAGGAAATGGAAGCAGATCTGTTCCTTTGGGTGCCAAATGTCTTGCTGCAGACCCGTGGTGGAGTAAGCCGCAGAACGGAGTTCTGGCTCCTTTTCCTTCAAGGCACACAGCAGCGCAAGTATGAGAGGGGACAAATATGTCCTTGTGACTGGCAAGCCACATGATGGTGACGAGTCTGGATCTGACTCATAGCCCAAGCGATGCTGTAATACACCACCACTGCCCTGCTCCGTCCACCTGAGCACAGAGGCAGAGCTTTAGCATTCACTTCTATATTTACCGTAGGACCCCATTCTCTCACCACAAGAGCAATCCCAAATCTAGAGGGAGAGTTATCCTTGCTTACTGTAGCAACTTGTCTTCCAATTAAGGTCTTGCGCACAAACTCATTCCCAGCTCTCTCAGGGAAATATTACCAGTGTTTCTTCAGTTGTGCTTGAGCTTTCTGTGTGCTTTGGTTTTATCAGGTGTTTGAGTAAGAACAACTAGCATTAGCGCGCTCCAGAAAATCCCGATGTGCCCAGGCACATGCACAGTGGCATCATCGTAGCAGCAACCCTAGCAGCTCGCTCTCTGCACACTCCCTTTGGAAACGGGGACTGCATTAACAACAAAAGCAGCAAAGTCCATGCAGTGGCACAGTTTTACACTGAGGCAGGTCACCTGAGCTGACCGATACTTCCAAAAACATTGGAAAAATCTCTTCAGGTTTGATGAACCCTGCCCTGGACTTGAGGGGTAACAAGCTCTCATTGCCTCAGGAAAGTCCCGAGCAGATTCTCATCAAGAGATATGTTCGGTGATGGCCGATTCCTAAACTTACTAAATGCAAGCCAGAGTTGGGCTGTTCCAGCGTATTGCATATTTGCTGGAAAAGTGTATGTTTTGGGATTTCAAAGTTGCGTTCTGGCTTCTGCAGGTGAGAATGCAGTTGCCATTAGCCCCTGTTTCTGCCAGTAGTCCATAGTTAATACACTTGCTCAGGAAGCGTGTAGATGGATACTGGAACTTTATTTCTAATAAGAGAATGCTGTTGTCTGTGTGTACATGTACGCATGAAAAATACAGCTCAACATCAGCAGGCAACAATGTACGTACATTTCCCATCTCTCCAACCACCCTGCTGCACACTAGCTGGTGAAAAAGCAGTCACTACCCATCTGAAGAGTCCAGTCTCCAAATTCCCTTGCTTTCCCCAAAGAAACCCCAAACCAACTGATTTTCCCTCAGACCAAAATGATTTCAAGTTGTGAGAAAAAACAACAGAAGATTTCTGTTGGCAAGGAAAGAGGAACTTGGTCTCCCCCTTTATCCCTGCTTTGATACAAGTTGAATTTTTCCATTGTACCACTGGTCTTGAAGGGTGGGGGGTAGGAATTAATTATTTGCAAAGCCCAATTTACTATCTGATGACTTGTTTTGTATCCGCCAGCGAATAGCCAGTTTGCACTTGGAAAGGTATCCAGGTCCTGTAAGTCGCAACCACTGTCATCTGTCAGAGTCACCAGCAAATGCCAGAAGCTGGCTGTGCAGTGAGGAATGAGCCACTCTCCATCCCGTGGCGAACCCCTCCAGATCAGTGGGCCACTGCTTTTGGCTTTGCTGCAGACCCGTTCTGCAGCCTGGGGGAAGTTGTCCTCCCCAGCCCAAAGACAGGACTTGGCTATTCTGCAGCTCCCAATAGTAAAATCTCCGCTGCACAGGAGAAAGCCATGCCTGCATGTCTAGCTGGAACCGTTAGGGAGAGACTGAGCAGCGTGGCTCTCTCTGGTGGCGTGATGCAGAACGCCAGCCTTCACTTCACCCAGCATCGCAACGCTCTGCCTGGAGAAGACACCGTCACCCAGCAGCACTTGGATGCTCTGCCACCTCTAAGTGAGGGAACTCGCTTTCTGAAGATGGATTGAACGTGGCACGCCCTCTTCCCTGTCCTGTCCTCTGCAGTGATATATCCTGCCTCTGTGCCCGCAAATCTGGAATTCAGTTTCTCCACCTGCCAGCACTACGCAAGCTGATCACACAGGCGGCATCAAGGCTCACGTGCAGGGGACAACTATCTCCCCAACAGACATTCCAATGTCATTTCGTGTTAAAGGTTGACAGTACAACCTTTCTTCCCCTCCAGTTTGACTGACAACGTTTATTTTATACAGATCAGAACACCCCTGCAGGGCTGTTGATCTGTGAGGGCTGTCCTTGAGTCCCACCAGCTCAAGTGTCCACAGCACGTAATGCTTATCACAGAAGCAGCCTTCTCCATTAATCTCTTGGCAGCATCCCTCTGGGGAAAGACATGGCCCTCATCACTTCTATGCCTGTAGGTACAATGTACAACAAGTAACTGGCCCGCAGAGAGTCCTGCAAGTTAGAACATCTCCAACAGAAAAATGCAGATGTAGTGCAGTCAGAGAGCATCACCAAGGCTGTAGCAACCGGTGGGGGAGTGAACGCAGGGTCAGGGCTTTAAACTGCCACCCCTCCACCCCAGGGACCTGCACACCCTTCAGTTGAGGAACAAGGTCAGAGCCCACCAGGACTCCTCCAAATCAAGCAACAAGTGGAAAGAGTTGCTCAGCAAATTGCTCCCTGCTCTCCACCACCCCATCTTGCTCAGCAGTTCACCCCACAGGCGCTCCTATTTCAATCCCATGCAGATCACTGACACTTTCCTCCAAGTGGTTCTGGACTTCACGTAGCAGGCTGAGACACAGCGCACGAGTCAGCCCCACCTCCACTTCAGTCTTATCCCCCTCCAGTGAGTACCAAACCATTAGCCTGCTTCCAGGTGACAAATTGTTACATGAAAAAACCACCACCACTACCCAGATGGTCTTTTTCAGTTCCCCCCCCCCCCCTCCCCTTCCCTTTTGGTTGGGCATATAAGCAAGTAGATTCTTTCTTTTGATCCATATCATGCTTTCATAGAATCACAGAATCATTCATGTTGGAAAAGACCTTTAAGATCTCCTATTTTTATCATGTGCACTGCTCTATTACACAGCGTACATCTTTGTACCAAGAAATACTATAATAAACTCATATGTAAGTGGTATTTAAGCTGGTTCATCATGCTTCCAAGGGAGAACAATACCAACAGAAAAATTTAGCTTGGTAAACGCTGCCCAGGCACAGCCCCGATCATCCTTACGCTGCACTGCACAGCCTTCATTAACTTACAAATGAATCCCTGCTGTGTCTCATGGCTTTCTTCGGATGTTATTATTCCAGCCTCCAAGGACACAAACAATTCTCTTGATTTAAGGAACTAGGCTGAGATGCCCCCCTCAAGCCACAGTCAGGCAGCAACAGCATTGGAAAAGATGTTTTATTCAAGAAAACAAAAATATTACTTCCAAATAGAAGCAGAGGTCCAATTTAAATAAACTCACAGAGCATAAGATGGGGAATTCATGGTTAAAGAGAACAACAGAAATGAGGTTTTGTATTACTTCAGCTATTCTCTTCGTTCAGCACCCATATCACAGAAACAGTTGATCACCACCATCTCTCTCATCTGAGCACTGGTTCAGGACCACCTTGCAGAATCTTTCTAGGTGGTGAAACCCTTCTCTCCATCCAAGAGATGCCCTGCCCCTGGTCTGAGGGTGGCATCTTGCTGCAGAATAAGAACAACTCTAATCCCCTCCCTTTCCTGTTTATTTCCTGTTCGTAGAGCAAAGGCTTAGGGGTGGTTTTTTTAATAAACAAGTCCTGCTCTAAACAGGGAAAAGGATAGAGGCAAAAAGACGTATGCACCCAAAACTAGATATGACATCCACTGTTCCAGGCCAGGGCACAGCAATCTGTCACCCAGGCACTTCACACACTAATTCTGCTTACCCCGAAAGAGGCGCAGCAAGGACAACGCAGAGTCAGGCTATTGCAACATGTGAGAGGGTTCACAAACCGCAGACACGTTTCCCACTCCTCCCGCACCAATCCCCCTTTCATCCACTGTTGATAAAAGTAATTGCCATGTGCCACCCCGGGCTCACCCCTGCAGCGAGACAGGGTTTGCAGCTCATTAGATCTATGTGACCTTAGCATTCAGGTCCTCTTGGAGACCCCATAGCTACTCCAGGCACAGTTTCTTTTGGCACAGGATTTCCAGCGCTGGTGACATTCTAACAAAGGTATCTCATCTGTCCTGAGCTCAGGGTGGACCAACCACCTGCTCTGACCTTTCCCTTCAGCACAGTGTTTTTCAAGAGACACCGACAATTTATATCTCCTCCCAATTGTGCTTTTGCCCAACGCACATCACTCCCCCACTTTCACTGTCTCACTCCATCACCACACAGACCATTTAGCCTGTCACTCACTGGCTGACAGCACAGCTCCAGTCCTACGTGACCCCCTATGCCTCTAGCCCTGAATTCCCATATAACTCTGCCTGCACCCCCCAGCCCCACTGGTGCTCTCCATACCAAGGCTCAGAGCCTGGCCCAGCTCTCCACCACACACATCAGCCGTGGCTCGTAACGCCTTCACCCCCATTACTCACTGGCCTCCAAGCAGCTCCACATATCCACCGTCGTGCAGGTCTGTCAGCAAGTTACTAAAGGCAAATCACAGTGCAGGTTGTACTCGGGGCCAGGGGGGGGCATTTTCAGTGTTTTTCTGTGATCTCTTGTAGCTCCTCTCAGCACCTCAGGTTCCCCCCAGAAGCTTGTTACAGTTCTGACAATTGTTGCTGACCAAGAGCCACGCACCCAGCTAAGTCACACTGACAGTCCAGTCTTCATGCAGTGCCCGGTGACGCAGAACAAAACCAGAAACATTTCTCACCTTGTCAGAGCTTCCCACATGCCACCGTTGGGCAATTGCCTCTTGAATCTCCCAGGCACAGCACAGATAATCCCAAAGCCAAGACAAATCACACATCTTCCAGCTACTTTACTGATTCTTATACAGTAGTAATACAACTTTCCCTCCTCTCTGCCCCAGGAACACCATGAACATAGCACATACCATCCCCACTAGCTCCCCTACTTGCTTAGTTTTTCCCAGTGCTGCTCTGCAACCATTTAACTCCTCCTGGGTGGAGCCCTCTGGCTCCCAGGTGGATGGGATCAGCTCAGGTGAGACAAGGCAGAGCTGACTATCCTACGTGAAGTCAGCCCCTCCTTCCCCTCGATATACTTGCCAGCTTGCCACAGTGCCACCCAAGGCTCTGCTTCAAGGTTGTGGCAACAGGAATCTGAGTCTTCCAGGAAGAAAGTTATTGGTCAGAAGATCCCATCACCTGGGTCCCCAGCTAGAGAAAACCACAGGAGTGACAGACTCTCATTTGGGCATGTGTGAGGGGTGGAACCCACCCACCCACTGCTCACAGCATCGTTAAGCTCACGCATTGATGCTTACACCTGCTACAGTCCCTAGGCTGCCGCTGTCTGGGAAATGTCTGACTTGCCCACATCATCTCTTTATGAGTTAACAAAATCAGCTGTGTCCATCTCCATTCCTATCCTCTTCCTTTTTATGCAGCTTTCCAAGAGGAAAAGAATTTTCCAGAAGAGGTCTATGGCTCTTTTCTTCTCTGCTGAGCAGCTGCAGGAGATAGGTTGCCAAGTACAACCTAGCTGCCTTGGCAGTCTTTGCTGGGGTGTGATACCACCAAGTTAAATGGTGTGGATTAAAAAAAAATGCTGATCAGCATCAGCAGCGAGCTGCCAGGCTGCTGCGATCCACAAAGGAAGCTCACAATTAGAGGGAGATAGTCTCTAAGGATTGTAGGTGGACAGTATCTGCTACCATGCTGGCAACTTCCTATGATCTTCTGTTCAGAAATGACTGTGTGAAGACAGAGGAAAGAGATGAAAAGGAGACCTTGAGATGAGTAAGCCCTAAGTGGTCAAAGATTTCAATGGATTAAGAGAAATACTCCAAAATCAAACGTGCTCTTGTGTTGCCTGTGTCACTGTTGCCTTGGACTGGATCTCAAAACCTTCAAGTTCTCATCTGGGACACAGAGAGACACATTGGGAAGCAGAAAGAAACTTTTCAGGCCTTGGGAAAGGTTGAAATTCTGACTGATTCTGACTTTTTCCGAATCGGCTCATCCCTTTGTAACCAGCCCTATTTGTACTGGGGAGCTGTGGGGCCGGCTATGTTTGAAGCACAGATTCAAGCAGGTTGTGCCCACGGCAAGAGGCTCATTCTCAATTCTGGCAACACTCCTCACACAGCTCTGCCTTGACCTGCAGCATCTGCTCCTTTTGTGCCGTGGTCCTTCAATATAACTGCCTTAACGCGATCCAGGTTCTGCCTGTGCTGCTCCTGCTCGTGTCCCCTCCCCATGCACACAGACTGGACGCACAGCAAGGACAAACAAAGGGCTTCACCCGGCATTAAGCTGAGTGACGGGAGATGAATCACACACACTTCACCAACATTTGGCATGTCCAGCAAGGGTCAGATATATCAACCACAACCTGTGGTTTGTCTGGTGAGAAATGTCCTAATGTGAGAATGACCAAGGGAAGTGAGATGGAGCAGTTAGGAAAGAAGAAAAGAGATCGGAGTGCCCTGAGACGAGCACAAACAATCAGAAGGGAAAAGGAAAAATGGGTACTGGCTGTTCTGCATCACAATCTGAAAGTAAAATCTACCTGAAGGAGAAGACAAAGTGAGCAAATAGGGAGAGACACAAAGAGAAAAATTGTCTGCTGTTTGTGAAGATTATAGGAAAGAAATAATCCAACCCCCAGTAGGTTCCAGGCACCTTCCCCGGAGCCAAGACCATAGGCAGACAGCAGTGACTGACTGTTTGTGGCAGCAGCTTTTGAAGGGGATCCCAGGGAGTAAGGATGAATCCCAGCTGCAGGGGCTGCAGAGAAGAGGGTAAAGGTCTACCAACACCAGCGGGTTCAAAGGCACCCACTCCAGCGTGAGGAGGTGCACAAGCAATAGATACGTGAGCGCGCAGTGAGCCTGCTGGACGGAGTCGAGGTGCTGCCTGCATGGCTTGGCATTGGTGCGTGCCCTTGCCCATCGCTCTGTTTTGCTCTATATCCTGTAGCCCGTGCTGCCAACATCCAGAGTAGACGCTGCTAAAAGCAGTCACCTGCTATCTGTATGACGAAATCTGGGAGGCGTTGGCGACAGAGGTTACTTCACTGAGAGTTCCTTCATGTATTCGCACCCCTCTGGGTGTCAGTGTGCTCCGTTTTGCCCACAGCAGTCCAGTCTCACGCACTGAGCGTCAGAGCCCAAGGTTAGATGAGAAAGACGGAAGAGATACCAGTGTTCTCTCCTTACTTAGTCTGTAGGCTGTAGGGGAGAGATCTTTCTGTACGCATAGATACAGCTTAGTTATTTTAGATAAACTTTATCTGGAGGGAAGCAGATACTGATAAAGCAGTGCTTCACACAATGAAAGTAGTACATGGAAATTTTGGATACAAACTTTAAGCTGAACAGCAGAAAAATGAAGTAGTCTTCCTTTTAAAACAATTACAAGGGGTATATGATGATACCAACAACAGACCTGGAGGAAAAGGGAATGAGAGCAGCCCCAGAGGGTAGACTGCAGGTTTAAGGGAAAAATCTAAACTTAAGTTCTTGGTCTGTCTCAGGTGTTTATATGGAGCAACTCTTCTGGGTCTTCTCTTTCTCAGTGTATAGAACGAGGGAAGTATCTTTGCCTCAGGTGGTCAGTATGTAGACAAAGAGGAATATGAAGAGGTGAAACACACAGAGCAAGCTGGGCCGCGTGCTTTAGCACAACACCATAGTTCTGACAGAAGGCAGGAACAAGTCAAAATGGGAATGGTGGCTCTTCCACCACAACTGGAGGACAGAACACGTGAAGAAGGCGAGATGAAAACCTGCAGTTTATTCGGATACTACCGCAAACAGCCTCCATCTCATTTCCACAGCTACAGTACCCTCTACTTAACTGCAATACATTTAATCAAGATGTTTCTTAGGGAACCAAATAAAGCTTGATGATGCTTAATGGCTGGGGCTTAATGGCTGGGTTGTTTAACTGGGCTCATAATTTTGATTAATTAAGATGCCTGCAGGTGTTGGAGTGGTACTTAGGCAACAGCTTTGATGTTCAGAGGCAAAGGGGGTTTTGTATCCCCTTCAAAAGGATTTCTACCAATGCTAGTTCAGCAAAGCAAAACTGCCTTCAAGCCCTTGCAAGAAGTTAACTCTTGTAGCTGGCAGTAACCTGCAGATTTCTGGGAAGCTTGGCAGCCTGCATGTCCTTTTGACCAGTTTCTATGGGGAAAAAAAAACACCACAAAACCAACCCAACCTTTTGCCTAGGGCAGCGTCTGTCTCCTTGATAGGAAGAAAGTAAGAATGTGGGAGGATGTCCAGGTGCTGATGGTGCATTCAGGCAACGGACCCAATCAGAACAGCAAATTGCCCACCCCTGGACCAATGTTTCTGCTCTGTTGAAAACAGCCGTAGAGCTCATCCTTTTGAGCAGTGGAACATACGAAGCCCATCATCCTGTGAGTTTGTCCTCCGTGTTCGTATACCCTTACACAGTGATCTCAGCTCCCCGCTGCCAGCATACCTCCCTTTCCCTGCAACACCTTCCCTGTCCTGCTGTGCCACCAACTTGCCAACTTCCCCTCATGGAGCGGTGGGGATGACCTACTGTGGCCAGGAGCACGGGTGTACAGAATGACTGGCCAGCAGGTACAAGAAATCACACTAGAACTTCCCCCTTTGGCAGTACTAATTTATATTTCCCTTTTCTATTCAGCAGCCAGCTTTCTTAGAAAAGGTACTTACCTCAGATTTGTGTCTCTTGAATGCAGATAAAATGCCCACAGGTTAAAAAATATTTGGGGAGAAAATAGGACACGGATACCAGTGTGGCATACACTGATTTCCATAGGAAACTAAAACCAAAGAGCCACAATGAGCCAAACTCATCATTATTTTCAGTATCACACACTGATATTAAATTAAGCAGAACTTGATGATATAAGGCTTAGTAAATTACTACTGCCAACTGTAAAGGCAACATTACCCTGTGGATAGAACACTGGAACAGGGCTCAGAAAAGCAGAGTTGTACTCTGCTTTGCCATGGATTTACTGAACAAATTTGGGCAAATGTTATCTTCACATGTGTATAAATACAGGTCAACCTTTCACTTTTCTTGTAATCTGTATAAGAAATGCAAAAATGAAGCAGCATATTATCTAGGGACCACAAAGACAACCTTTTTCCAAGAAACAGCCTTCTTGGCATCCACAGGCAGTACAAACTGAGTCAGGAGGAATGATCTCAGCCTTTTCATACATCTGCGTTGTTCCCCCCCACAACAGCTTTGTAGAGCAGGAATAAGAGACATTCAAACATGTTTTATGGAAACTTAAGCAAATACTAATTGGAGTAGCCCCTTAGTATTACCAGCATATTCGATAGCTTGTGATGAATCATAACTAAGGTAACGCACTGGAAGGCAGATAACACTACAGCAGAGGTTGGGTAGTATTATTCTGAACCAAGCAATGGCTCCACTTTTAAGGGAAGTGGTTGAAATGTCCAGACACCAGCTTAATTTGTCGTCGTAGAGTTATAATGCAGTATATTACAAACATACTGTGAATTCTGAAAATTCCTAACAAAACCAAAAAATATACCTGGAAACTCACAAATTTAGCTGCATGGGTACTCTCTGCAGCTCCATCCAGAGATGGACAGCCAAAATGTTTCTCTTACTAGCTGCTGGGCAAATACATTCATTTGACATTGTTAATCATGCAGGAAACAAAGGTATTTGCTCAATGATCAAAGTGGAGAGGACAAGCAGGGCCTTGCATGTTGATGGACTTTAGGTACACTTAACCAAAATCTTGTATACACTTTAAAAACAAACTGGTTTGGGTCCTGCATTCTTTTGGTATAGAAGAGGAAAATAATTGACCAGCTAGGCTGCAGACAGTACCCATGCAGCTAAATTTGTGGCAGGCTGTAATAAGAAGATGAATTCTCCATGATGGATTGAAGACACTGACAGTGAGTTTCCAGGTATATTTTTTTGCCTAGCTCTAGATTGGACCTCAAGGCCAAAGAAAAGCTTTTGCCACAATTCAGCCCTTTATATGATGCTTTGTTATGCAAAGTCCCTCTTATCTCACTTTTAGGAAGTCTCTTGGGACATAATATAGAGAAGGCAGAGTGAAAGGTAACTGGAACTGTTCATTAAAACACATGCTTTTATTAATCAAGAAAGATCAGAAAAATAGCTGGAGGGACAGCAGGCGAATAGACGACACAACCATACATTGTCAAAAATTGTTCAAAAGAGCTGAGCTGTTCAACAGTCCAACTCCAGTTGGTTATCTTGTTCTGCCAGTGTAAAGGAGCCTCAGATGTGGATATGGATCCCTGAGAGCTTTGATCTTTGCATGAAAAAGTAGCTAAGAGGAAATTCTGAACTGACCCCAGTCCCAGCATTGGAAACCAAGCAAGAATATTACCACTCGCAAGTCTTGCAACAGTAACTAAGTGTCAGAGTCATCAGCCAGAGCCTCATTGTGCTACTTATCAGCCACAACCACAAAAAGACTTTCTCTGGCTTACAGAATTGTAATCCCCTGTATTCTGATTCACAGAGGTTTAGTGGGCTGAAGGAAGCAGAACGTTAACCAGAGTAGCGCAAGAGCTGGACAGCCCCAGCTTCTAGAACCTACGGGGTGCTGTGTTCTTCCTGGCTCATTCGATTTCTCCAGGGATATTCCCCCTGGACTGCTCAAGGGAAACAATCTATTATTTCATGACCAGTTAGGTTTCAAGAAGACTTCAAACTAAGAGATTACTTTTTGCAAACTTTCTCTACCCATCAGGCAAAATTGATGAAATCAAACATCCTTGATACTCTCAAGGTGACTTCCAAGGTCTCCTCTTCAGAGAGAAAACGAGCTTTACCATTCTCGCTGTCTACACGGTAGGGGAGGTGCAGCAGCAGCTTCCTGTAAAAGAGGACACGGTGAATTACAGCGTCTCAGACTGGGTGAGCGATTGAGATGGCATTGCAAGTTACTCTTCCAATACACCAATCAGTATACTAAGGAATGTTCTTTCAGTGTATCTCCTTTCTCATGACAGATTGTGGGGTTCCTGCAATATCTGGTGCATAGCTATACAGGCCCTGAAATATTTCCAATGCTATTCCTTCCTTTTGGCTGTGGCTATGACAACTGGTTCCAAAGATGGATTGTGGGATCTCTCCACTGTTCTTTCTTTTGCACAGTGCTGCATTTTAAACGCAGAGGAAAGAGAAGCTGCATTTATAATGCTCTCCTGGTGGTAAAATCTGAATAATGCCTAAAGCCTGAAAGTGTCTTCAGGAGTTTGCCTTCTCTAGTAAAAAGTAGTAAGTGGTGCAGCCTGATTAGAGATTCTGGGCAGCCCAGTTTCACAAAGGATATGTCTACACTGCAAAGCACAGTTCAGGTATGAGAATGAACTTAGAGTTATAAAGTTGCTGGGATTTTAACCTACAGTGAAGATTAATTCAGTGATCCCCTGCCTGTGGCTCAGACACATAATACACAAAGAAAGGTTGGATCTTGGACTCAGGAACTATTCCACAGTCCCTCACTATGTTAGACATACAGCTTTTCCTGGAACGTCCGACAAACCTTCCAGTTTACCTCCTCAAAATGATGTCTCAGTCTGGACCCATTCAACTCTTCTCATTGATGATAGTTCAAACTTACTTGCTCATGCAGCGTCTGGACCCTTTCCCTTCTTATCTCAGGCTTATATATTAACAATATATAATTGATATATACTTGATGGGCCAGTGTTGGACCTCCACTTTATTGTGGATTCTGTGCAAACAGAATCAAGGACACTTTACAAACAAGAGATTTGCCCAGTCAAACTCTACAAAGCCTAACAAGGAAACATGGTAGCATAGACAGGGGTTACTTTAAATTGGGGTTTAAATCATGCTGCTTCTTTTTCAGACCTTTTCAGCTGTCCTGCAGGAGCCATGGCTGAAAGAGGCACAGTCAAAACACCTTTGCAACACAGCTACTCAACGCAGCCATTCGCCATAATTTGAAGAAGTCCTTAAAATCAGCTTAGGGGCTTAGAATCAGCCTCAGGACTACAGAGTTGGAAATAGTTCCTTTGAGCCCTCCTACACATCTGTGAGAGTACGGTGTTTTTCAGTATGTAGAACTTGAAATCTTGTTTGTTTCTTTCATACTGAGAAGACTTGTACTTACATTTGTGAAAGCAGCACTGGCTCAGGCTGTACCCAAGCAACCATTAGATTTACGGCAAACTTTTTATTTGCTAGGCTTGTGACTAGAGACAGCTGGATACTAAGAAGATAACGGCAGATCTGAGTCACCAAAAAGATAGAATTGCAAAAGAAAAAGGATACTGAAGTTTTCCTACATCTGCAGCATTGCATTAAGCTACCTCTTTTACTACGTATAAGTTCTACAAGTTATTAGCTGAACAATTATTCCTCCTGATTTTGCAGTTTCAGAGCTAGCACTTCCAAACATTCTTCCACTCCTGTTGTATCTTTCAGTTAAATCCAAGCAGGAGGTAACCGACTCAGCCTGGTTTTCTCTGTGAGAAAGGTGGCTTTTCTATAGCTAGTCTACTACGGACAGAATTTATTTGGACCTTAACCCATGGCCTGCACATTGAATTTATTTGCAGGAAGCTAATCACATATGGATCTTCTCACATCTTATTCAATGCAGCAAGTCAGCCCAGAGAAGATTGAGCTTTCTTATGAAAGCACTCTTTTGTGAGGAAGGGCTTAAAGAAAAAGAGACTTGGGAATTATCTGGAAATCTCAGTCAGGGCAATTGCACACTGAGGGAAATACGGAGGAAGACTGAGAAGTCCGAGAGTATATCAGTGAGTTGATTATCTTTGTACATTTGAAATAGCCCTATAAAAAAAAAGCACTCAATGGAAATCTCTTTAAGGAAACCTTTAACATTTCCATGTCTGCATCCATGCATGAATATGTCCACAATTTGGCTTTCAAATTATGAAAACGTATCTGCACATTTTCAACCACCTTCAGTTTAGATTTGTACAAATTAGTATTCAGAAAACAAACTCCCAAGAAGTCCTTCAAGACCGTGGGGAGTTTTTTGCCAGACATTTTGGGCCCTTGAAGCCTTACTGTTTACGTAGCCAAAATCTGTCTTAAAGCTGGTTTTGTTAGAACAGTATCACAGATTCAAAGTTAGCACACTGTACACCTATGGAAGGACTGTGGTTGTTTTTGTCTATATCTATTTATTGTGTGCAATTAATAATCTGACCTTCATCTTTAACTTTGCTTTCCATACAGCATTCAGTTGAAAGCTTCGTTAAACCTTCATTCAAACAAGATAAACTGTACTTCTATCAATTGTGTTTCACTTACTTTTTGGGAGTTCGAAGGTCAAGAACCTTGTCCTGGATATCTAATGTGATGTCCGAGTACTTTGTCTCTGGCAGCTTGATTTTAATCTGAAATGATGGGCAGAGGTAAAGCTGTGATTAGATATGTAGCCCTCCAAGCCATACAAGATCTCATCTTCATGAATATTTCGATGCTAGTGTCAAAGAGCAACATTCTGAGTAGGTAATTTGTATCAGAGAAAATATGATAGTGATAATCTTTGCTTTCAACAGCTTAGTAATGTGTATTGATATCCTATTTTCTTCAAAATCATGAGCTCATAATGTATTTGACAGGTATTCTACAACCAGCAAACCCCCCTGGCTTTGCGTATTCCAAGGACAGCTTGCTTCTACTTGGAAAAATGCACAGCAGTTCTAGCTGTCCTGAAGTTCAGAAAGGAGGCAGATCTTTGATCATATAATAATGGCACAGGAACTGATGCCTGTAACTCTAAAGACTGTCAGCATTGTAGCATTCTGCTAACTCACATGTCTTCTAAGAAACGCAGGAAGATGAAAACCATCTCCTTCCCAGCCCGTCTCCCCTCCAAAATTGTGTCTAAGATGAAATTTCATCTTAGAGCTATGTTTTATTTCTCTCAAGTCTGTATGTAGCATATACGTTGCATAGATTCTCTTGAGTACACTAGGTCCCTTGAGGAGATACCCATGATTTCTTCAGGTTAGCAAGTGTAAATATAATCTACAAATGCTTCAGAGCTACAAGAAAAACCTACAGGGTGCCAAAGGCATCAATACAACTTGGTGCTTACATTCTGTCCCTCTAGAAGGCAGCAAGATATAAAAGGGCAGAGAAAGAGCACAAAGAAAGGATGGGAGATACAGGTTCAGCTCACCACCATATCTTCACAGCAGGCTGTGGAGGGGTCTTTCCTGCTCATTCCAAAGAAGACGTCCTCTGTTCCCACACACTGTTTGAACAAAATCTGATACCTGAGAAAGAGAAGTAGTTACCAAATAATTCTGGAGAAGGAGCAGCAGACTGAGGGAGACTCTGTTTCTCAGAGGACTGTAAATATTCTCGTTGTATTGCCTCTCCTCCTTTTCTGTCTCCTTTCAAGTCTTGAACCCATCTGCACTGGGTTTCTGTTCAGAGCCATGGCTGAGTTAGTTGGAAGATGGGGGAAGAACATTCACTCCACCCTCCAAGGCACTCTCTTTGCTGCTTCTACTCGCTAACCAGCTTTTGCAGGATCAGGAAACGCATCCTGAATGAATATGATACTCAGCAACCAGTCAAACACCACAAACTCCAGGGAAACAGATTTGCAAGGGATGCTGTCACAATTACGTATGTTTTGTTCTGTCATTAAACATATTCGTGCAGCCTGAGCTTAACACTCTTTTGTCAGATTGGAATTGTTTTGCATTCAGCCAACATTGATTTCCCCCACTGCCCCCCCGTCTACAAAATGGAGAATCATGTACTCCCTTGCACTTGATACTTAAGGAACGAGGAAATACAAACTGAAGATTGCATTTAGAACACATTATTCCTACTAAATTGAGCAAAATAAGTGGAGAGAGTCACTTCTCTAAGGTGTTGGGAAGAGTGTCTGGAAAGTCTTTTCCACATCTCCAGTGTTCATACGCACATGTAATAATTCCTAAGCCAATGAGAAATCTCTCTAATGGTTCTGGATGCACCTCTTGAGCCATCTGCCTTCCTCTTGGGCTATTCTCCTTGATTCAATTTGATGAACTGTTACAAAGATTTGGACTCTCTTTTCACCTCTGCAACACAGGCCTTGCTTGAGGCTAGAGAAGCTCTGCGTTTGACCCAGCATGGAGCGGAAGGGTCAAAAAATAGCACCAGAACAGCTTCTGTTGTGCCCACAATACAAAGAGAGCACGTTGTGTACCTCACAGGTGACGGTTTCAAGAACAAGTGTTCAACTACAGGTGAATGCCAAATCATGTTCAGAAATGCTGAGTCTAAGTTCAGGTGGGTCTCAGTCCCCTGTTTAGATCAGGAAATTCAGCACCTAATGGCATGACTTAGGTGCAGAGAAAAATGAGGATTTTGGACTACAAACTAGCGTGCAATGGGCAGCTTTGTGGGCTTCAGTCCATCTGCTCCAGCATTTAGCCCTCCAGGATATCGCATCAGAACACATGATTAGAAATGCAAAGTCTGCTTTGTGGATTGACCCTGAAGGTTTTCGGAGCCATGCAAACTACAATTAGCATGCCTGATTGTATCTATTTCAAGCAGTTTTTTGTTACTGTTTTTCTATAAGCAAGAGAAAAGACTCTGGGTTTAGGCTGTCCCTCAACAGACTAATATTGAATGACAAGATTTAACAGTTCAAAACTGCCTGCATGTAGCCTTCCTTCCTGTAGTCCTATTTGTCTCTAAAAAGCTTAATTCTTTGAAATGCAAATATAAGTTGGAGTACTTTATGAAGTTATGAGTATGAAACATGAACGCATCTCGGTTGCAGAGGGAAAGGACAGGCAATTTCATACAAATTGCATATTTGAAAGCTAGCAAATCATTTTGCTGGCATACTTCCCCTCCTAATCCCACTTTAGACAAGTATATGACACTGCAAGTAGCCTTGTGATGGAAAAAAAACAACGCTATGCTTCTGTTACAAATCGAAGTTTTCAAGGGAGAGGTTAAAATCACTCCTCACACGCTGCTTTACGTGCAACACCGATATCCTTCCTTTCTCCTTCCATGAGGGCAGCTTTTCAGATGGCTGTTTCACTCAAATGAAGTAAGTAGATGCTATTTAACTCCTCTTTCCATTAATGCCGTGTAAAGCCCATGCAGGCAGTCTCAGCTCACTTACTCTGGCTGTTCCCTAGGGTCCCAGGTATCATCAAATTCAGATCCTTCTGGGACCTCCTCTGTGTTCCAAATAGTTTTCCTGTTTTCAGATTTCACTTGAAAAGTACCTGTAAGTGATGAGAAAAATCACACTGTGGTATTTTGGAATGTCTCCGTTCCTCTTCTAGGGCTGAAAACTTAGATTTTTCTAAGCTTTAGAAAAATCTTTGTATTAAAAGCATTCTAGCCAATGATTACAGTCTCCTTCACCTCAGCATGTTACAAACGAGAATTTGCAGAGGGAGGATGTTTTCCTTTCCCTTAAATCTCCTTTACCCAATCTCTATATCAAGGAAATCCTCCTTTCAGGCATAAAGTATCTAGCACTTCAAAATGGGTACAGTGGAGAAATAAGAAATATTAGCCTTCCCCAAGCCCCCAGACAGGAGATTTTTAAGTGAACAGTCTCATTTACAAAAGGACCTCTTCCGCACATAGAAATCTGGTTCTTTCTATTAATTATTGAGCACAGCCTAGATAAGGTGCTGAAGACACGTGAACGTTCACAGGCAGGATACTATGTTTTATGCCTGTCCTACATGGAAAAATGTATTTTCTAGTAAGCTGGTAACAAGTGGTGTTGCCCCTTCCACCAAAAGGGTTGTCAAGCGTTGGAACAGGCTGCCCAGGAAAGTGCTTGAGTAACCATCCCTGGAGGTATTTAAAGGACATGTAGGTGTGGTGCTGAGGGACATGGTTTATGGTAACTTGGCAGGGTCAGGTTTACAGTTGGACTCAATGATCTTAAAGGTCTTTGACAATTCTATTATTCTAAATCTGCAACTTGAAGGCTTTTACAGTAGAATCTCTGGTTGTTGTCGGAATCCCAAGCAAAAGTACTCTATTTTTTATATTTCCCATGGTTCCTTTCCTGCTACACTCATCCCGGTCCTTGTTCACCTTTCTTATGGCTCATAACCAAGCTCCACAACAATGTGACAGCAGTAACTCCAGAGAAAGCTTTGACATTAACTTTGCCAAGACTAAACTTGTGTTCTCTTCTTTCTGGAGTACAATCCAAGGTGCTGATGCAAATTTAGGAACCATATTATTCCATGAAGATCCTTGCAGGTCAGTACTTAGAAGTCTGTCTTCCTTGTTTGCTCTAGGTGAACATTAACAATTCCATGAGAGTACTTATGTGGAGCTTTTTGCTGGTCAATTAAGATTCCCCTCAGCCTGTGACCAGGCTGCGCTCTGTTTATCATTGCCACTGGAGGTTGCTGTGCTCTGGTTTTACTCTTTCTGCTTCTCTTTGTATATTTTGCAGTTAAGCTTTTGGGAAAAGATGACTTTTACACTGCAATTGCAAAATCAGCATTAACTATTTCCATCTCAGAGGTCAGTGACCACTCTCTTATTGAAGCAAACCCCATCAGTGGTAACTGAGGAACTCACTACAGCTGTTATAGTCTGCTAACAGGGGACTGAATGCTAAAACATACAAACACTCCTCCTTACCAGTGCTGTCTGTCTTTACTGGGCCAATACTAGCAGGAGTCATGGTGCTAACAGAACAGCGCGGCTGCAAAAAAGGCAAATGGAACTTCAATCAATGTTCACAGAGCCCAGCTCAGTAACAATGACTATGTCAATACATAGAAAATGTCATCTGAGGTCAAACAAATCCCTGCTAGAATCCGAAAAATATTACCCCACAATTCCATGACCGAACCACTGAACAGTCTCTTGTCTTCACTCACACCCAGCAGAAAACGACCTTGGCACACTGGGTTTAAGCAGCGCTCCCAGGAGCGCAGTATTACAGACAGATGTGCTTTTGGAGTATTAGTTTCCATGGCATTTTGGCAAAGTTGCTGTGCTTTGCCTGCCATGAAAACATTGCACGAAACCAAGGGCGCTATGTGAAAGCCCCATCACAGCATTTGGGTTCCTTTTGACAGTAGAGATCATATGAGGCCACAACATTTCCCTCTAATTATGAATCAATTTAGCGCTAATAGGCCAATGTGAGGCATTTCTCTATGTATGAAGATTCCTTGGTTTGATAAAAGTGCCTCATACGCACAGAACATTACATTAAATCAAAATAAAGATTTCAATTTACCCAGACTGACTCAGACTTAATTGACATCCCTTGTGGCAATTTTCCATTTCTGTCTCTGAAGTGTCACTCATTTTATTAATAAGATGTAAACAAATTCTTTTAAAATCAGGATGTTTACTGCAAAGATGTACAGCAATAATGCTAGTTTTGGAAGGCAGGCTTTAAACAGCTGAAGGATGGTTACAGTGTGAAAGACCACATCTACCACCTACTGAAAGGAAGTGTCAAGGGATACACGCCCCTTTGATCCCAAATATTACTGCCACTGCCACTACTAGTGCACAACCGCTGGGTCAGCCAGCTGGCTCTTTGTTGAGAAGCAGTTTGGAGGAATTTGCCATTTTTCTTACCCATGTCATAACACAACTTGTTCAAAATCCTAAGAGACTTGGCAAAGTTTTGAGCCCGCACAGAGTCTTTCCACATTGTGACTTTCGGCACCCGCGGCCCTCCTGGGATATTTGTCCCCTGCACACACGCACGCCTAGATAAAAACAGCAGTTGCATATTGCAGGAACAACGTACGTTTTCCTAAAGCTGTGTTTTTCATCTAGTCCCAAGACCAACTGATAGAGAAGAATAGAAAGATACTTCTCTCATTAATCGTTCCCCTCAGAATGATTGCTCACCCTTCCCTACTCTACAGTTGCCAACATATCTATGGTACTGCATGATCAATTATCTCTACAGTTCTTCAACGCCTGAGACACAGAATTAGTGCGCTCAGTCGCCGCTGGGTATTTTAGTCTTTACTCAGAAGTTGAGCAGCAACCTTTTTCCCTTCATATGAAGTATTTAGCTGTAATTGCCTTTGCAGGAAAGCAGGGGGAAGTCTAAAGTATCTAAAGCTCTTTCAACTGCCTGTTCTCATTTCCTTCAGGCTGAGTAATTAAATCTCCCTCCCATTTTGGGGTCACAAGCTCTACTTGCTTTCCTGGGGCATCTTCCTTATTCTCTCCCTCAAGAGCTTCTCACCCTAAAAGGATCTTCTACTACCTAGCTGTTTCAGTCAGTCCAAAACCTTCTATGGTTTTCTTTCTCTTTTCACTCACTCTGGGAAAAGAGGGCTTTGCTTCTCCTCAGTTAACAAGGTTAGGCTGTGGTACCACATGTAAAAGAAGAGCATTTCCTATGAAAGACTCACCACGTGTTCATCATCATCATCCTCTTCCTCTTGAGCATCACGAAGCAGTTTGGCCAGGAACTGCAGAGAGGAGCCTGAGGAAACACTGTCCATATCAACACCCAGGGCTCACCTATGCAGACAGAACGAGTCACAGATGAATGAAGAACTACATGTGTTCTGTACCATCCAGAAAGCACAATTTTCCTCCTATGTGTACCGGAAGGATAAAGTTTAGCTAAACTCTTACATGTGTGATATCAAAACACAAATAACACAACATAGTCAACCTCTCCTCCCTGTGCTCAGATTAGAGCCTTTTTTATGCCACAGACACTAGTTGCAACTACAGCTCGAGCCTTACAGGGACTCTTTACTCTGTAGACCCCCGATCAAAGTGGATCTGCAGCTGCTGCAGCCAGGGCGAGAGCAAAAGGACGCCTCGGCTCAGGCCTGGCGCCGAGGAGCCGGGCAGAGGTTTTCACACAGGTTCTCTGCCCACCCGCCCTACCCAATGGACGGCCCCAGCTCCCCACCCCGCTG
>NW_009649308.1:382954-393137 GCF_000708025.1 Charadrius vociferus
CGCCCACGGCCCGGGCCACGGCGGCTCCGGCAGCGAACGTGTTCCCGCTGGGGTGAGCGGCGGGAGTGGGGGGCAGGTCGGGCGGTCCCGGGTGGGGGTGGGCCCTGCCGAGCCCGCTGGGGAGCAGGCGTGGGTGATGTCCTCCCGGTCGCTTTGGAACGCTTTGCGAGTGTTTCTCGAGGGAGCAAACCTGTGGCTCCTGAGCCTTGGAGTTCCCGCTGCACTACAGCACGTTCGAAACGTGTTCAGTGGGCACCTTGTCAGCGCTGCCTTTTTCCGACGGGTGTTAAGACTAAGCTGTTCCACCCTTAGCCCGCTGGGGAGCAGGCGTGGGTGATGTCCTCCCGGTCGCTTTGGAACGCTTTGCGAGTGTTTCTCGAGGGAGCAAACCTGTGGCTCCTGAGCCTTGGAGTTCCCGCTGCACTACAGCACGTTCGAAACGTGTTCAGTGGGCACCTTGTCAGCGCTGCCTTTTTCCGACGGGTGTTAAGACTAAGCTGTTCCACCCTTGGTTGTGAACTGGGGATACCGTTGGGAGCAGGGGCAGGGAGCTTGCATGGGGCCTAGCATAAAAGTTAGTTGAAAAAAATAGTGTGATGTAGAGGGGAGTGAACAGGGTGCTGAGGAGCTGGGAGAATAATCAAGCTCGCTTACACTGCCGTGGTAATTAAGGGGGAGTCAGTATAAAAAGGGTTAAAGGGTTGCAGATGACAGGAGCTGTGATACAGTCTGCGAAAACTGAAGAAATAACCCGATCAAGTGCACATCTTTTTGCAATGTGGTTTGTGCTGCAGTAAATGGTCTGTAAGAAAGCCGAGTGAGTAGTTGTCTGGAAGTGTGTCTCAGATTGGCTTCTTCTCTTTTCTTCTCTAGAGCAAATGCACCAAAATTAAACTTTGGTGGCAGCAGTGCAACTCAGGCTACTGGAGTCACAGGGGGCTTTGGGTTTGGTAGCTCCGCACCAACCAGCGTGCCCTCAAGTCAAGCAGCAGCCCCTTCTGGCTTTCTGTTTGGATCTGCTGGCACCAGCACCACCACTGCCGCCGCCCAGCCTGGGACAACTGGAGGGTTTACTTTTTCCAGTGGTACCACGACTCAGGCCGGAACAGCCACCTCCACCACTGGCACTGCAGCTCTGCAACCAGCAGCCACGGGCTTGACCTTTGGAACGGCATCTGCAGCTGCTGCCACCCCCGCTGCTGCCACCTTAGGAGCAGCAACGCAGTCAACAACCCCCTTCAGCCTTGGGGGGCAGCCCGCAGGTGAGTGCCTGAGATGGCAGCTGTAGCCAGGAAGCCAGTCCACAGGGAGGGCAACTGGGGATGGTTGGGAAGTTTCCTGGATAAAGCAGAGAATTTGTTACTTTGAATATTAATGTTCTTTTCTTCTGCAACTGGGGCTTTGAACTTGAACAGTGTTGTGAGCAGTTTCTCTCTGATGAAAGGTTCATCTGTTCTTTTTACTTATGCTGCTTGTTCCAGGTCTAAACTTTGGGTCATTGACTTCAACAGCAGCCACCAGTGCACCTGTGGCAACGCTGACCACAAGTAGCAGCCAGAAACCTACTCCGTCCTTTGGAACCAAACCTGGAGGTAGGAGGTGATTTTAGGAAACTGGACATTACTCCAGACGGTGTGAGTCTGCTGTGCTTCTGGGAATAGTTTTCTAAACTGGAGTCTGGAAAGGGTCTAGAAGCCTTTGTTACTGTGAATTTGCCATGGCATCATTAATCTGTGACAGTTAATATAGCCATTGAACTTAGTATCCTGGGGTTTTTTATTATGTGCCATGTGCTGAATTCTGTTCTGTACTTGTTGCTGGAGTGTAGTGTAAGGGAGCCACAGGTTCAAAGGCTACATTGGAAAAGGGATAGAGTTGAGGTAGAGTACAGGGAAAATAATTTAAAATTCTAACATCCATAACAAAACTGGTGTAGGTGGGCCAATTTGTATTGCGTTCTCAGCATGATTGTACAAGATGAATATTTTTTTGTTTGTAGTAACATCCACAGCTGCTACAACTGCCGCTACCACCACAGCCTCCATTCTTGGTTCGACGGGGCCTACGTTGTTTGCATCTATAGCGAGTTCTTCAGCACCGACGTCGTCTACCACCACGGGCCTCTCGCGTAAGTCAGAATATACGGGTTTTCTCTGTTGGGGGAATAAATGAGCAGCGTGATTGGTGCTGCAGATGCTGAGGTAGTAGGGGAGAATTCAAAAGGCCATCTCTTCTCGCTGTTTGCCACCCTTCCCTCTTTGTGATTTCTGGCAAACTGTCTTCAGTGGTGAGGCACGGAGGGTTTTGTTCAAAGCAAAGGACACTTTAGACTCAGAGTGGGCAAGCAGCCCAGGGCAATTTTAGCTGTATGTGAATTTTTGGTTTCTGTGTCTGGGTAGTATTGCCAGAACTGATCTTTCTAGTGATGTTTAATCTGCTGTCCTCCAGATGCCAGTGCCTTGAGTCCATTTACATCTGGCTTTGAGTCTTGCATTAGGTGTTCATGGTTTTTTAAGAACAGTGGCCTGTGACAGTGGAGATGCAGGTTGCTAAAAACAAGTCTTCATACAGCTCTAGGCCTGCAAGTTCCTCTGGTGATAACTGGCAAGTTTCCTTTGCGAAATTATTTTTATGGCAGGAAATAGCGTCTGTTTTCTGATAGCTTTGAGGCAGTGGCCCAGGTTTGAAGACAGTCCTACCAGTTTCTTTCTCAACCTGCAATGAGATGTTAATGCTTCAGTTTCCTTTCATTATGGAGACTAGCTACAGTAAATGTCAATATTTATCAGACTTAATACCAGTGTTCCACACATAATGCTGTCTTACTCCTACCTCTGAAAACCTTACCAGCTGCTTCCAAGGACCATCACAAATTTTATGTTAAAGCCACACCAATTACTTTTAAGTAATCAGCTGCAATTTGTAGATTCCAGAGATACCAGTCTAACAACTTGTGTTTTTAGTAGCTCTGCAATGCTTGCATTGCCACTCTAGTTCCAAAACTGACTCTAATCTTAGTGTTTAAGGATGCTTTTAAGCCAATGGGCATTCTCTGTTTATCTGGGTGTCTGAAACCTTGTTCTTTGATAAAAGGTGGGCTTTTTGCAGGCAACTGAGGTGTGACCAGCGTGTTTCCTGTAGTATGTGCAATTGTATCGCTTTAGGAAGGAGGCTCATGCAGAGCTTTTTAAAAGAGGCACTGTATTTAATGGGTTATGCAAACTTAATGTTGTCTTCTGTTTACAGTTGGTGCCCCTTCCACTGGGACAGCCAGTCTTGGAACGCTTGGGTTTGGATTAAAAGCTCCTGCAACAACAGCTGCCACAACAAGCACTGCCACTGGTAAGAACTTGATGCTGGAAATAGCTGAAGAGAAGGAAGCCTGACTTCAGTGCTCTGTAGTAGTGTAAAGGGTCACGCTGGTGTAGCAGCACAGCAGTTCTGATTTCTTTCAGGCACTACTTCTGCTTCTGGCTTTGCTTTGAATCTTAAGCCATTAACTACGACTGGTGCCATTGGAGCTGGGACTTCTACTGCTGCCATAACCACCAACACAACAACCTTTGTTACAACTGACTGTTTCCCGACTGGGGCAGGAGGAAATATTAATGCTGGTATCTGCTGGAGGAAGGGAGCATGAGTGTTGTCATGTTTATAATTTGGTTTTTGATCTCATGTTCTGTACTGTCTTGCCCTTCCTCTCAGCGCACCTCCAGTGATGACTTATGCCCAGCTGGAGAGTTTGATAAACAAGTGGAGTCTGGAACTGGAAGACCAAGAGAAGCACTTTCTCCATCAAGCAACTCAAGTTAACGCCTGGGATCAGACGCTGATAGAAAATGGGGAGAAGGTAAGGTGACATCGAGTGTAACCTGATTGTGCTTGCTTAGATCCTAAAAGGCCTTAAGTGTTACAGATGCAGCAAGTCCTGTAGTGGGCCTTCCTGCTTGTATAAAAAAAAATAGTTGTGAATTACCTGTGGGTGCTTGTGAAAGACTCGCTGTATGTCTGTTCTGGTCTGTAGGCTTTGAAGCTTGGCAATCTGTTCTGTGAGTTTACACTGTGATAATAAGTTATCTCAGGGTGGAGCTGTCAAATCCAACCCTCCCTTCTTCAGGTTTTGGTCTGTGAATCTTTATGTAACTGTTTCTTGTAGAAACAGGAGACGATTTTATGTTGGTGGCTTTCTCAGTTCCACCACTCCTGTTTTTTGAGTTGACTTCTGAATTTTCCTAGTTTAATTGAGTGTGTTCTATTTCCAGATTACTTCCTTACACAGAGAAGTAGAGAAGGTGAAGCTTGATCAGAAGAGGTACGAAACTATGAACGCTAGAGATGATTTTGTTTCTTTTTTGCGTCTTCTTCCTGTGTTGTGGCATGGCAGATCTAGAATGTCTGTAACCTCCAAGTGGAGTACTTAACGCTTTGTCTTTTCAGACTGGATCAGGAACTGGACTTCATTCTGTCACAGCAGAAAGAGCTTGAAGACTTGTTGACCCCTCTGGAGGAATCTGTGAAGGAACAGAGCGGGACTATCTACCTGCAGCATGCAGATGAAGAACGGGAGAGGACGTAAGACACAAACCTGCTTGGAACGTGTGCTGAGGAGGCTAATGTGGTGGTGGTCAATGAGCAAGAAGGAGAGTTGAGATGCATTGGCGGCCTTTGTCAAATATGTAATCCTGTTTGATGCATGGCAACGTAGATTTTATGCATTAGAAACGGGGGGTTTGCGACTGGAAGCCCTTGCGTCAGCGTGAAAAGCTCTTTGGGTGTTGGTCTAATCAGCTGTCTGGGAAAGGTTACTAATTTTGGCTTAATCTCTGAAAAATTAGTGATTATTTAGTGAGGGAAGTGATGAGAGCAGAATGCAGCATGTGTGGCTCAAGCATCCTTGTAAGGCTTAAGTGTTGAACCGTAGCAGGGTAATGCAAAGAAGCGTTTGTCTGGTTGAAGAGAGATGAGTTGTGAAGAATCTGGAGGAGCTGGTTTATTCTGTTCTGGCAAAGCCTTCCAGAAAGTCCTCTACACTATAGCTTGAGAGAAGGAGGTTAGGAGTTACTTCATCGGTGTGACAGGATGCCTCTCATGGTGCTGTTCCCATGTGTCTGCCAGCCTCGGTTGAAAGGTGTGGAAGCTAATTCTGATGGCCCAAAGTTGGTGTGACTGGGAGCAGGTCTTCTGGAGTTCACTTTAAATATTCTGACCTTGGTTTCCATGTGTTTTGCAGTTATAAACTGGCTGAAAACATAGATGCTCAGTTGAAGCGTATGGCACAAGATCTGAAGGACATTACTGAACACCTGAATACATCAAGAGGCCCAGCAGACACCAGTGACCCGGTAAATCCAAGCTTTCATTTTTTGTATGTTGTTAAGAGACAAAGGATATTTAAACAGTTCTAATTCTTTGATTATCCACTTGTGGATATTCTGCAGCTTGTAGTTTCAAGCTTGGAAGGGTATTTTGTTTTGTTCTTGTGTCAGTTACCTTCTGATCAAACTTGCATCATAACATGGCACAAGCCAGTCTGACTGACATACTTACTCTGAAGTTCTGTTAATAGTTTTCGAAGTATCTCATTCTGTTGTGAACTCTGATTATTTGCTTGTTGTCTAATTTTTGCCTGGATTTCAACTGTTTTCAGAGGTATTTGTTAACATTGATCTGGCTACCTGCGAGCAAATGTACATTTTTGTTGAGAATACTGGTAGTTTTTCCTTATACTGCTTTTGTGTCCTATGTGTCCTTTTGTGTCCCGATGTCTGAATTACCAGCTCTTTCTGATAAGTGTTAAATGGATCTTGGTACTCCTTTTGGCTTTACAGAGAAGCTTTTTTTTTTTTTAGTAAAAATTTCCCTTCAGTATTGCAGACTGAGTCTTTTTCCCATTCCTTTTTACTTTTGTCACCTCAAGCCTAAGGTGATTAATGTGGTGGTGGTTCCTAGGTCTGAATTGGAAGAAGCCTAAGCCACAGACATACGCTTGAAACCCGTCTGTTTTCTTGATGGTAAACAGAAGCCAAGCAACACAGTTGCTGCACAGACTTTGCCGGGAAAGTGGCTGCTAAGTGAGTGGAGCTGTACACCGTGGGAATTTGATTGCTTTGTGTTCCAAAGACAGGGACAGGCAGGCTGTGTTTTACTGTTGTTAGTTTTCATGTAGTGTAAGAAATGACTTGCCCCTTCTTTCTCCTTAGCTTCAGCAGATCTGTAAAATTTTGAATGCGCACATGGACTCATTGCAGTGGATTGACCAGAACTCAGGTGAGAGTCGTCTTGCAGCTTCTTGGGAATGTAAATAGAAAGCATGTAGCATGTGTGCAAGTGTTTCTTGAACATCAATGAATTCCTAAAGATTCCTGAGGAATCTTCCCCACCTCACCTTCAATGACACCGTCCATTCTGTGCTCGAACTCTCCCGATGCGCATTAAAGATCTCTGCTGAGTAGTGATTCCTAGCAACTGCTAAGGTTTTACAAAAAGCACTGCTTGAAATGCATCAGTGCAAAGCAGAGAACTTAAAATCTTGTGCTTTGTTCTGTCTAACTGACGTTAAATATTTCAGCTTCTAAAATGTTCTAGGGTTTCCCTTTGGAATAGGAAAATTGGTGAGGAGGGCTCTGTCTGTAGTATTTTTATCACCTCATCCTTCCCCCCCCAGCTGCCAAGGGGAAAACCAAATCCAGGAAAGACGGAGCAGCATGCATTTATCTGCAGGTGCAGTAACTGTGGAGTGTGGAAATTTCAGAGTAGCAATAACTTAAAGTGTAGTTCAGGGCAGGGGATGCACTCAATAGTGGAAAAGTGATAGTATAGTTAGTGTTGTTTCTTGTCTTGGATTCGCCCTTAACTAGTATAGCACTATGGTGCCATACTAAAAACAAAACAGGAACTTTTCTGACAGGGAGTGCCTCCTTGTGAGGGATTCTAGAATTCTGCCCGGGTTTGATTTCAGGTGATGATAGCAGCCACACGGGGGCATGGCAGAATAAAGCAGCGCTCCTCTCACCAGCACCGAACTACCCTGTCTGGCTGCAGTGCTGTAAAAGTGTTCACAGCTGGGCTACTTCTTGGGTGAAAGCAGGCATGCCACTATCCATGTTTAAATAGTGTCTTGGCTTAGATCAGAGTTTAATTTGGCTTTTTCCTCCAGAACATATGTGCTAACTTGGGCATTCCAAACATGCCTTTCTTGGGAAATCTGGTGCAGCTCCTGTGGCATCAGAATTTTGACTTTACAGAATGTGTGTAAAGATAGTAACCTGCTTCCCTTAAATTTTACTAGAAAGAAGCCCTCTTCTTTCCTCTGCCATTCAGTACGGAAGAAATTGTCTTATTGTGTGCACTTAAGTTGTGTGCTGGAAAAATTGTGCAATTTTGAAGTAAGCCTTTGTGCAGCCCTTGCCATTAGTAAATGGAATAGGCCCGGGAAAGACACATTGCTTAGCATTCTTTTTGTATGAAAAAAATCCCAAACTCCCACAAACCGGAACTAGGACATTTGTGCTGTAGGTGGTGTTATCAATTTTGTTTCCTGTGGAACACCTCCGGGACTGTTTCACAACAGCCCGTGATCTTTTCTAGGCATACTCAGACACAGTGGCTATAACTTGTCTGACTTGTTAAACAGTTATATGCAACTGTGGCACTCGATTCAAATCACTGTTAACCTACACTACCACAATTAAATGGACTTGCTGAACATGGACACAGGGTGGTGCTGCTTCCACAAGTGAAAAGGGCGTTTGGACAAAGCCTTGTTGTGACCTTCTGCTTGGTCCTTAGAGGACCAGAAAGTCTTCTCTTTCGTAGCTACAACTAAATTCCGAGTTAAGTGAGAGAGATCTGTGAGACAGGGAAGCAGACTGCCATTTTATGCCATAGTCATTTTTGTGTGGTGAATTTTTGAAGAGTGACAAACTGAAATGTGTTACTTAATAAGTTACTGGAAGATTCTGGGTTTGGTGTACTGTACAAAATAAAACCTAACCTGGAATAGCCATCTCCAAGCCACAGGGTGACATAACGCTGTAGCCCTGTTGAAAAGCTGCTGATAAGCTTTTATGGAATGAAATTAGAAATTGCTTTAACTTGTGCCAAGATTTTTTTATATATATTGTGCTGCTTGTTGCATTCAAAATTGGTGATCACCATTGGTGGCTTATGTATTTCCAAACCGGTGATCTGCAAATAACAGATGATCTGTGTTGTGGCTGCAAGTGCTCTGCCGCTCTTCTGTGCGATTGCACTGTCTTTTCTCTATGTAGAGTTAAAAGCTTGGTATGACTGTGTAATATCCTGCAAGAAAATATGTATATACTTTTAGCAGATAGCGTGGTTGGACTGTAACTTGCATAATTCAAAGTGAGTTTACCAGGAGGTGGGTTGGGGAAACTGGTTCATAGAGCAATTGCTTTTGCTCAAGCTGCAGGTGAGCTTGCAGTTCCTGTTCAGGGAGAGTTTGCTCTGCTCTCTGATGCAGTGCCCTGAAACCACAACAAACTGGGATGGCGAAAAGTGTCAACGACATTGCAACTCTTACGATTCTGCCTGCCAGTCCCTAAATGCCTCAGAATACTTTTTAGACAATCTTCTTTGCCTTGGAGGGTTAGCAGTGCTTTGTGTTGGGTTTTCCTCCGCCTTTGTGCAGTGTGAAATCTCAATGACTGTCAAAACATTTTTCTTTCTCCTTCTGCAGGCTAATCTGTGCAGGGTTGTGTTTTAGGGTGATTGTAAGCCTAATGACTTGTTTCTTCCACAGCCGTGTTGCAGAGAAAGGTAGAAGAGGTGACAAAGGTTTGCGAGAGCCGCCGCAAGGAGCAAGAGCGCAGTTATCGGATTGCGTTTGACTGAAAGACTCCAAGTTTAAAGGAGTAACCTAAAATCTCCACAGAGAACAAGAGGTTGTTGGGGACCTAGGTGTCCAATTACCACCTGGGTTTGTTTCATTCTTGCAATAAATTGTTGTTGCCAGTCTTTCATCGAATCATAGAATGGTTGGAGTTGGAAGGGACCTTAAAGACCATCTAGTTCGACCCGCCCTGCCATGGGCAGCATCTGACTGGAATTCACCCGCTCCACTTGGAGAGACTGCATGAAGTCTGTGCTGAAAGTATGTGGTTTTTGTCTCTGTTCTTCATAACTGCATGCAGGCTGGTGAAATACACCAATGCTGCCCGTGAGGGATTTAAACAGCGTGTGACTCCACGGCTGAGCTCCACTCTGTTATGTAACTTTGTTATGTTCAGTTGGGACATGTAACTTCGTTATGTTCAGTTGGGACTTCGTAAGCTTTTCTTCAGGTCCTTGCAAGAACAGTTTAAGGAAGAGCCTCAGAAGGCGCTGCAGCAGTCTGAGAGACTTGGATTCCTCTTGTCACTGGCTGGAGTTTGTGTTTAAATTTGGTATGCTTCCACTTGTGATAGTGGGCCTTGTTTTCTGTACTTTTGGGCAATAAACGGCTTTTGTGTAGGTACATGTAAGCAGAATTTCTACCCAATTAAAAATTATTGGATGTGCTTGTAGAAAAATTATACTTGTGATTTGGGGTAGCGTAGCTTGTTGAGTCACAAGGGTGAAGGGAAGAACGTGGTCAGCCATTCTGCTGCAAAGACTTTTTTAAGGGACAGAGTCTTCTGTCACTGCTTTTTGATAAGGAGTGATTACAATGCACCTTCCACTGTCTCTTTACGAACAGAGGGAAGTGAATGATGACACATTTAGCAGAACTGCCCTAATGCTCAGTTCTGCTTTGCACTTCAGACTTCTATTCTGCAAAATGAAGAAGGGGCGCAAATAATGCGTAATGAGCTTTACTTTATATTTACTTTCCTCTCCCTGCACCCCATCTGCTTTTTCTTAACTATTGTCCCCTGGAAAAAAGGGAAGGGCCTGCTCCCTCAAGTAATTGACTGGCTTAGCATGAGTTTAAACTTGTGAGTTGCTTTTCCACTTTTTCCTGTGTGCAGATTACATAGTCTTTAAGGCAGAGGGAGGGGAGTCTCACAGATGCTGTAGGTGAGGCAGATGTTGACCGCGGGACGCCCCTGCAGAGGGCTCCAGACACTTCACTACGGGTCTCCGTTTGTGAGCGGAGCCATTTAACTGCCTCAGCGACCGCTCGTAGTAACGGAGCTGTAGCTCTGAGGGGCGCAGCGGAGGTGCCGGTGCGTGCCCGCCC
>NW_009649308.1:393262-405032 GCF_000708025.1 Charadrius vociferus
GGGTGACGGCGCGGCCTTCCCGCGGAGGCGGCGGCGCGTCGGAAAGCGGCTTGTGGGGGTGGTCCGCCGGGGGCGTCAGACCCTCCTGGGGCTACCGTGGCTCCGGAGGTGGCAGCGAAAGCTTTCACCTGAAGCCGGGCCGCTTGCCCACCTCTCGCCGGGGCAGGGTCGGCCCAAAAGGGCTTCCCGAGACAGGCGTGGGGTTCCCTCCGGCCCGTGGCCCGGCTCTGGGGTGCCTCCCGGCTCGGCAGAAGCCCGGGATGTAGGGGCACCATCTCCAAAACAGGGGTGAGCAGGGACCCCGCTGCCACCCAAAAGACATGCTCTCTGCGGGCTGAGGGTGGAGGCGGTGTCTGTCTGTCTGTCTCCTTTGGGTGGAAACAGGTGACCCCAGGAAGAGAAAAGGGAGGTTTCCATAGAGGGCTGTTCAAATTGACTGCTTCTCTTCTGCCTTGCAGTTTGCTTTCTTTTGTCGTTTGAAACTAGCGATGTCTGTTTAGATACAGATACAAAACAACTTTCCAGCAATAAAAGTGAGATTACATGAGACTCTTAAAAAAAAAAATAAAAAATTAAATCTCCTTGGGGTATTTTTGATGTTCTCAAAGTAGTCCTAAATCTGTTGGCTTTTCTAGTTAACATTTGTGGGAGCCTTGGTCAAGTAGTTTTGGTTCCTTGTGCTTTAAGTCCCATAAAAACAGTCAAGGAGGTAGAGAGGCTGTAGCAGTGGTGCATTTTAAACAGCTTTTTCTCCATTGCCTTACTCGCCACCTCCGTGCTGTGCTTGTGTGCCCCAGGGTCAACAGCAGCCTGTCCAGCGATGAGGTCCTCCTGGAAGACTTGGAGACAGAAGGAGAGAGGCAGCTGAAGAGCCTCCTTCACCACCAGCTTGATACCACTGTCTCCATCGAGCAGTAAGTCCTGATCTGGTGCCTGGGGGGACTGCCAGAGGGGCCAATGAGCGAAGTCTGGCCGTGTTAATTAAGGGCAGCAGCAGCGTCACCTCACTGGGGCCTCCTCTCCAGGGAGAATGTTTGGTGCAGGCTGGTCTCAGCCAAAACAGCTGTGCAAACCCTTCCTCCTTTTCTTGGGACTCCTGCCCAGAGATAAGCACTCCTTGTCTCCTGGAGCAAATGCTGGCAGTATTTTCCCTGAAAATAACCAATTTGCCTGGGCCAGATGCAGGCATGAGTTTCTAGGCTGGTGAGCTCCTTTCCCCCAGGCTGGCCTGTGTTTGCACCTGCGGGGTGCTTGGTGTTAGTGTCGCGAGGTGTCTCCTGCCCATATTGTTGTTGCCCCCTGTTGGGGGGGGCTTGGAAAAGGGTCAGGAGAGCATCGCTCAATTGTGTGTTGGAAACACGGCATCTCTGCCTAAGTGCAGCAGGACCAAGCATGGGTGGGGGAAGAGGCCAGCCCCTTCCTATTCCCCCAGTTTCTCAGTGCTAAATTGTTTCTGCTGTTCTGTTGCTTTGTGTTACAGATGCAAGTCAAAGCGGAGATGCTTTGCCCCTGCAGCTTTTTACAAGCCTTTTGGGGAAGAGGCGGCAGGGGCTTTGACCTTGTCGCAGTTCCAGGCCCTGCAGGAGAGCAACAAAGAAACTGCCTCTCTCCGGGAACTGGGGCTCTCCGACTCAGAGATCCTGCTCTGGAAGAACCAGGCTTCAACAGGGAAGGTAGGCATGCTCTGCTCTGATGTGAACGCGGGAAGTCCCTCTAACCCCATGGCCTGTGGCACCCTGATAGAAACTTTAAGTCCTTTGTAAGACCTCTGGTAAGGAATAGCTGCCCCATGTATCTCTTGCGTTTAGGCCAGCACGATGCCACATTTCTTCTAGCCTGTTTTCTTTAGTGGAATGGTCTGTGCTAAAAGCTATGGTGGAGAGGAGTTGATCCTTTGGAACTCAGCCGGTCCTGATTATATTCCTGCCTCTGCCTTGATGGTCTCAAGCAAATCAGTTCACATGTTTATACCTGTGTAAGAAGGATTTAAAGGCTGGAGGAGAAAAGGGAGGAAACATTTAAAA
The DNA here is from genome assembly GCF_000708025.1 of Charadrius vociferus. NCBI lineage: Eukaryota > Metazoa > Chordata > Aves > Charadriiformes > Charadriidae > Charadrius > Charadrius vociferus. The sequence continues at coordinate 395,287 of NW_009649308.1, forward strand.
GCACCTCAACCTCCTCCTTTCTGTATTCTGATACATCCCTGTATCCCATGGCTGGCTTGGGATAGCCGCCTGTAGGGAGGGTTTTGTACGTTCTCCTCAGGGGCTGGCAGATGCTTCAAGGGACTTGAAACAGCAGTAAAAATAGTAGTGCAGAGCTGTTAAACCAAGTGTGTGATTGCAATGATGTGCTCCTCTTTGGGTGCAGTTTGCAGCAAAGCAGTGCCAAAGCAGGTTTCTCCCCTTCCCCTACCTTCACCCTTTTATTTCACATTCCAGAGACAAGGGGCTTTTGGGGCTCTTGTCTGTCAGGTGCACTGGAGTGTTCTGCTCTTAACTTGGTAAACCAGAAGGTGCAAAGTAGGGCTTGGGCTGACCCTTGGCTTCCCTCTGTCTCTTCTCTTCCTGAGCAATAGCTGTGTGCAGTAGGAAGCTGTCTGTGGTAATCGTGGGTTTGCCTCTCTTCAGCTGAAGTCATTACTTGCTTTGTATTTAAGTGCAAACCCCGCCCTGGTGTGGCCTGCATTAAAGCTTGCATTAGAGAGGGGTGCTGTTAATTTAAGATTGAAAATTAACATCAAGAGTACCAGCTGTTGTGTTTGGTATGAAAGCAGTTCTGGGATGTTTAGAAATAAAGATTAGCATGGAAAACACTACTCTGACAGAAAGAAGCACTGACATTAGGGTACAGCTTGTGTGAGAGGAGAAGAACGTTTAGAGAGAAAGCTCAAGTCGGGTAGCGATGTGCAGCTTTGTATGTGGAAGCCCTAAGTGAAAGATTTCACCAAGGAGGAATCAACTGAGGCAGAGAGGACTTCAGATTGCCCACAGAGCTCTCAGCAAAGTACTGAGTGCAGGCTTCTGTTATTTTCAGCTGCTAAGTTGCAGCTTTTTTGAAAACAAAGTACTACAAATTATTTCCTGGAATTGCTTTTCCATATAAACAGCTTTTTGTGCCCCAGGGAAGCTGTGAAATGGTGAATGGAAGCCGTGCAGATGTGGGTTCGTGCAGTCAGGCGGGAAGGGAGAATACCCATGGGAAAGTCTTTGTTAGGTTGTGCTCAGTGCAGGGAGAAAGCCTGGCTTCTTGCCTGAGGCAGAAGGGTCTGCCACGGTAATTGTTGAACTGAATTTGAGAAAAGAAAATCCACCTACAGCCCCATAAAAGTGTGTTCTCTGGATTCTCCTAGAGGTGGATGGGGGAACAGAAATGCCTCTCCAGAAATTGGGGTGTGTCTCTGCTTTGGCAGCAGGAGTCTGGTGAATCTTAGCAGTGCCCTGGCCCCGTGCAGTGAGGTTTATTTCTACAGGACTGCTTGCTCGTAGCCAGGTTAGCTATGAGGTCTGTGCTGCAGTAGCTGGGCGGTTTCTGCGAGGTGGCTCATGTGAAGTTGGCTAGGGGTTTAGTCCTCAGTATAAAACTACCCTCCTCGGGTGCCAAATGGCAGCTTGGGATCCAATTTTCAGCAAATAAAGTTCTCTCAGTGACACCAGCGTCATAGACCAAACGCTTGGTGGAAGCTTGAGCTCAGGGATGCTATAGGAGTGGCAAAGAAATGCCAAAGGGGGTTTGTGCAGTTACTGTAAGTGGCGTGAGAAAATGGCTGTAGCTGGCAGAGGCAGGGATGGCTGAGACAGAGGGACACCCGCACCATAAATCGGTGAGGCCAGGGAAAGGAAAGCAGCACAGAAAGGTCAGGAGAAAGGGGCTGTTTCTCCACTTCTCTCGAGAACTGAGGCTTGCTGTGTGGCTGTGTTACTGTCCTACCCTTGCAGTAACAGGACCTCTTGGTGACCTGCTCTTTGGGGATGGTTTCTAGTTGCACTCCAGGGATGGAGGATGTGAGGTTTGACTGCTGGCCGAGACTCCGAAAAGGAGGTACGTGCTGTATCTGAGCAAAGCTGTGCCTGTCTTCCAGGGCTCTGGGCTGGGAGCAGCCCCGGAGGCCACGCAGGACCGACTCCATGCCATCCAGGAGAAGAAAAAAAAAAGAGCGTCAGCGCATACTCGCTCTGCCCCAGAGGTTTGCTGGCAGCAAGCAGCTGAGCCGGCGGGAGATGGAGATTGAAAATGCCCTCTTTCAGGGAACAGACCGCCACTCCTTCCTCCGGGCGCTCTACCACGAAGGTTTGTGGGCTCAAGGCTGTTCCTGCCTTTGCTCCAGCATGGAGAGCCAGGGTGTGTGGGTGTCCAACACATTTCTGTCTGGCTTTCTGTCCCTGAGTACACAGTTCTGTTTTGGTACTGTGTGGGAGGAGATATTTTCCTGTCTTACATGAACAGACACGGAGTGGGCTCCCTGAAAGGTTTAATATAGAGGCTTGTAAAGTCCATCTCTGTTTGGAGAGCGTGGATCTCGCTGAGGTGCTACATGTACTGCAGAGCCCAACTTGGTATGTGGAAGAGCAGCTGGGGTTATGCTTTGCTAGAGCCCAGAGGTCCCCACTCAGCTGCACCGAGTGACACGAGGTGCCTGTGTCAGGCTAGAGATCACCCTTTCTCTGATTTAACTGCAGTCTAACGAGGGTGGGAGGGAAGCAAAGGCACAGAGCAGGAAAGAGTAGGAGTCACTTGTTAAAGGCTCCTCCCAGTAGCTGAAGTGGAATTGGAGCCCAGTTGCTGATTCCCAGTACCGTGTTCACGGGATGGCAGCACTTCTCGCCTTAGTAGTGTTGTCCCCAAGCCTGTGGCTTAATGTGTTTTTTCTGGATAGAGAGTCAAGTGTTGTCCAGAGATGGCAAAAACTGCTCCAGTCTGCTTTAGCTGGAGAGCATGTGGGCATGAAGCTCCAGCCCAGACTTATTTTTGTATGTAAGACAGTATTAAACAGAAGATGAGGAGGAACTTCCAAACCCCAACTCCTAAAATACCACTTTGATCAGTGTTGACACTGTTCAAACTATAATGTCCAGCTGATCCAGCTTCCTCTGGCCCCTGCTCCCTCCTTTGGTGTCAGTGTTGTGGCATGTAGCAAAACCAAGAGGCAGCAAGGTTGAGGTTCATGGGCTGGGAGATGCCCCTCTCACTTCTGTCCTCGTTTCCGTTAAATAGAGTAAAGGAGATACCATGCCAGTCCATGCCATGGACTTTTTTAAACTCAGGAGTATAATCTGATGTTGTCCCTGGAACCAAAAAGTTTATATTTCACATAGCAGTGTAGAAAGGCAGCATGACATGTCCTGGCCATGTGTGCAGGAGGAAGGTGTGTTGAAGGAGTCACTACAATGTACTGAAGTGTGGCTGCAGATAAGCTAATGAGGACATCTCTGGAAGAAACGAGCTCTGTACAAAGCACTGGTGGAGCTGCTGCTCTTTGCAGGTCCATCCTCAGGTGGGACACCAGCACTTGCTGGCTGCTGGGGCTATTCTTGTTATAAATAACCCGCAGGGTCTGGTTGGCGGATGCATGGAGGCTGAGTTGGAACAGGGTTTCTTCTGTCTGTCTGTCTCTTCCTGCAGTCTGTGCGTTTTCCAGGTTCTTGGTGGTAGTCATGTTACCATGTTTCTCCATTGTGGATTAGATGACACTCAGAAGAGGGTAACAGATGAAAAGGACCCCATGGTTCATCTGGAGAGTGTTTACCAAGAGCTGCTGAGCAAGAAGTTGCCTGAAGAAGGCCAGCCTACCAAGAGTGACTCGTGCTTATGCCCTTCCCTGGCTCCACAGGGGCCTGTGGTTGAGGAGGAGTCATCGCTTCCAGACCAGCAACAGCAGGCAGAACAGGCAAGAAGTCCCAGCTCTCCTGCCACAAGGCCCAACCAGTCCCCTCCAAGGCTTATGATTATCAAAGAGCCTGTAGAGTTTGTCCCGGAAGAGGAGATCTGCAAGAACCGTCTCTCAGAGGAAGAACTCCGGAATATACCCAGGTTCTCATCCTACCATCCTGGAGAGCCCAACAAGGTATGTTGAGATGAATCAGGATCTATTCTTCCTCACTAGCATGCCCTGAAGCTGCTTCAAGAGGCAAAGGCTCCTCTTTGCTGTTGTCTGGAGGGTGCTTGGTTGATCCTTCTGGCCAAGGGAGAGCAGCCTCCCCTCTGGGAGGGAGGGGGACCTTTGGCTCTAGTGGGAAGTCACCCGGCCTGGCAAAGAGCGGTGCTTCAGACCTCAGCCCTTGCTGGCTCTGGCAGGTCACTTAGTCAACATGCGCTCTGCCTTTTGGGTCCAACTGAGACCAGCTGTGACTTTACTCAAACTGTGTTTAACTGGTAGCTGGAGCGTGTTGTGTTTTGTAAATAACTGGAGCCATCAGCGCTCGGTGCAGGCAAGCGTGATGGTGCCTTGAGTCTAGAGCTACCTTTCTCTGTCTTCCAGACTCCACTGTTAGCATGCTGGTGGAAGAAGGACTCTGGGATGGCAGAGGGGCTGAACTAATTCGTACCTTTGAGGTTTAAGGATTTGGACCAGGTTGAAAGGTGTCTGTTTGCATGGCACAGGCTGGCTGACCCTCTTTGTCTCTGGAACAGGTGCTGTATTTGAAGAACCTGGGCTCTCGAGTGACGATGAAGGACCTAGTGTCCTTGTTTGCTCGGTTCCAGAAAGAGGACAGCCCACCGATCCAGTTCCGCCTCCTAAGCGGCCGGATGAGGGGTCAGGCTTTCATCACCTTCCCTGGTGAGTTGCTGCCTTGTGCTTCTCAGTTATTCCCTCACCCACGAAGGTGCCACATCTTCCCCCAGGGCACTGGGCTGGCGCCAAGCCTGGTCTCTAAGGAGAAGGAGAGGAGTTCACTCTCTCTTCTTCCTATCATGTCATAGTCTTTTCCCTGGATTGGAAGAGGATTCATCAAAACAGAAGGGATGCAGTCTGTTACGTTCCATATTTGTATTCAGCACGTCACTGGCTGGAGGATCACGGCACTGCACTGTATCATGGTGCAGGCTGAGGGTCCCTGAGCCAGGAACATCTGTATGAACACCATGTGTCTGTGCCAGAACTTGCCGTGTAACCTGCGCCCATTTTGCTCTCTTGCAGATACTCAGTCAGCCCAGGATGCCATGCTGTTGCTGAATGGGTACAATCTGCAGGGGAAGCCAGTGGTGATTGAATTTGGGAAAAGCAAGGGGCATTCGACAGAGGCTGACTCTGCCATTCCCTGCTCCTCTGCTGGAGAGAAACCCCCTGCCACATAAGGGGTGGATGACCAGGAACCTCGTGGATTTGCATGGGCCGTGCGAACTCCTTGGTTGTAACTGGGACAGTGAAGGACTTTTGGGAGTTAACGTGCAGTTCCATAAATCTCAGAGTGGGGAAGGGAGAGACCTGGAAGAGCCTGGTCCCCTTGAGGAAGATGGGCACTGTCTGTACACTGTTGGGGTGTACTGGCTTTTTCCTCCTGTTCTACATGTGTGTCTGCATTTTCAGCCCTTTGCGGCAAGGAGGGTGGGAGGAAGGCGTGTAAATAAATGTATTTATTATAATATTTCCTTAGTGTGTGTTTATTCACCTTTGTCCTGCTCAAGTCTTCCAGAGCCAAGTGTGCTGCACTCTGCTGATGCAGGACTACGTCAGCAGAGTTCAGTCCTGGCTTCTGTGCTGGGAGCTGGAGTACCTGACTGGTGCATGTTAGCAGAGTTCAGTCCTGGCTTCTGGGAGCTGGAGTACCTGACTGGTGCAGGGAGTGGTGGGGCTGCTGCCCCATCTCTGGTAGCAGGTACGTTGCTTTAGGATGAGAAAAAAGGCTGCCCCTTTTCTTCTGACACTTTGGCTGCAGAGGTGTCTAATTACCCAGGTGCTTTATGATCACAAATGTGTTTTGGCTCCTCGATAGTGATTGATCCCCATAAAGCCCTGTGGTGGGGAGGATGGTGGTTCTGGTGGTGTACCATGGTGGCAGATGCCATGATTTATCTGCTGAACTGTTTTAGCAACCTGTTTTTGTGAACAAGGCAAGCTAATGTCATATGCTTCCCACAGTATCCCAGCGCTCCGGGAGAGCAACATCCACGCTCTTGGCGGTGGTGACTGAGGGAACCCAGGCTTTCCCAGCAGAGCCAAGTTGCAGGCTTCCTCTGTGTACCTAAAGAGGTTGGTGGGGTTTTTTTTTTGTTGTTGTTTTTGGTTTTTTGTTTTCTCTCCCTGTTGCCATCTCCTCATCCAGGCTACCTGAGTCCCCTCACAACTGTCCTTCCTGCCCTGTCGTTGTGTGCAGTGGAGGGCAGCCATCCCCTTGCTGGCACAAACCGTCCCAGAGGGGACAGTGAGACGTGGGGCTTGGTGCAGAATTGGGAAGAACAGGCACGCGGGGTTTCCCTGGCTGGCTGTTGGCCTCCGCGCGCAGTGCTGGAAATAGATTGCCTTGCTCCTCTGCTTCTTGATGTCCCTGTCTGTAATGTAAAAAATGTTGTGGAGGTACTTAGGGTAAATTAGGGTTTGGAGTCCTTCCCTAGATGCTAAAGAAATCCTCCTTGTGAGTAATTCTTCCTGACCATTTACGTTGTTCTTCAGTGGTGAAGGCAGTATAGGACTGGCAGGATTTGGCTTCTTTACCAGCTCTGCAGCCATCCCGAGTCTTCCCTGTTGAACAGGAGCTAAGCTCCCTTTGCAAAACTTAAGAGCAGTAATGTGGACTTGTGCCTGGAGTGAGGCAGGCACTCCCCATTTCCAGCCCCTTTCTGCTTTCCTTGCTTTCAACTTTGGTCTCACGGAGAAGTCTGTGAAAAGAGACCACCCATCCATTGGGTTGTATGGCTTCAACTCTGGCTCTGTGCAGCTGGGAAAGGATGCCATCATCTTCACCATACTGGAGAGGCGCTCAGCGTGGGGCCTGCTTTCCCAGACCTCCATGGACCGCATCCATGCTGAGACAGTGATTATCCCACTGGTGTCATTCAACAAGCGAAATGGTCTCCTCCGTTGGCCAAGTGATCGAGCTGCTGTCCTCCTCCAAAGGGACACGGGGGGCCCAGTGGCGCTGCCGCGATGCTGAGGGCACAGGCTGCCTGTGGCTGTCCCTTGGCCACGTGCACACAGCACAAAGTTTGGAGATAATAACTTTAATTAGTGCTTCAGCATTATATAGCCAAAATACCTTTGCAGGGGGGTTTGCCACATGTTTGTACCTCATATGTAGTGTTGGCATACAATGCACAGGCCACGGCGTTGCCATCAACTTTTGTATTAGGGATTTGGGGTGTCAGTGCTCCGCAAAGGACTACTTTTGTTGTTGTTGTTCTGAGAAGAATTGGCTAAAGCAGCCCTTTCCCTTCATTTCTGGCCCCTGGTGCAGTGAGGAGGTGTAAGTGTGATTGGTGTAATTGAATGTACTTTCCTGAATTGAGCACACAACAAAGACGACTTTGAAGAAAGCAAAGAGTACGGGTAAGTGAGACCTGTGCCCAAGGCTGCTGCTTGGAGAGGGCTTTGCGGTGGTACTGCCTTTGTTGTAAGCACTGCACATGTTCCTAGGTCTGTTTATTGTGAAATAGCCCCAGACTGGCCCATTCTTTCCTTCTCTAGCGCTCCTAGAGAGCATGGTTTATCCTGAAAGTCTGGTGCGAACGTACAGTCTTGGGCTGAGGAAAGGACACAGTCTCTGTGTTCCTCCAGCTCATTCCTTCACAAGACGCCAGCCCTGAGGAGACTCTGAAATAAAATGGAGCCTATGTTCCTGTACACTTTAGCAGAGCTGCCCAAGCCAGGAACACACCTATAAAGCCAAAAGAAAAAGTCAGATGCTCATGTGGAGCCCCCAGTTAAGGGGTTGCAGCAGAAGCAGGCAACGTCTTCCCTCCAGGCACTATCCCCTGCTCTCCTGGGGGTGCAGCGCTCCACGCTTTGGGAAAGGCTGGGCTTGGGGAAAGGGACCTGTAGCCTGAACTTTTTTGCAATGATATTGGCCCGTTTTTTTGCAGCTGTGGGTGGGTGACACAGAAGTGCTGCCAAAGTGCCAACCTAAAACCTGCAGTCACAAGCCTAAGTCAAGTTCTTGGGGGAGGGGTTTGTGTTCGCCCTGGTTGTTCCTTGTGCTGCCTGTGGTGCCAGTGGGAGTTGCCCAGCTTCTTACGGAGTTCTTCCTTCCAGATGGATGATTGCTGTGCTGGGACAGAAACTCAACAGTTGTTAGAAGACAAAGATGGCACAGATGAACTTGGGAAACGTGGATGCAGCTTGCACAACAGCATAGGAACCAGTTTGCCGCTGCTCTGATCTTTGCCAGCGTTAAAAGGCCTGGGGGTTTCCCTTGGCCAAGGTGGGGTGGGAATCAGCCACCAGGAGGAGCAGAGGCTGCTGAGGGGTGACTGGACTCCTCCTTCCTATAGGGAATTGAGATTTCAACCTGTGGAGTTTGGCGCGGTGGTTACTGGGAGGCGGTGGTTACTGTCCATGCCATCTCACCGTGGACAGGGTGTCCCTGGGATTGCAGAGATGTGTTGGCTGCCCTGGACCATCCCATGTCCTGTGCCAAGTGGGCTGGGATTGCTTTGGGGTCAGGCGGCAGCACTCATTCTGAACAGCCTTTCCTGGTGTTTATTCCACACTTGAAATACCCAGATTGAGCATTGGTTTTTGCAGAGAGAGACCAGACCAGACGTGGGTACAAGGTGAAGAGTATCTGAAGTGGAGGAAGCTTCCTGACCAGGTTGACCCTACGTTGTTACCAGAAAGCTAATTTTGTCACCTGCATTGCCTCCCCAAATACAGGTAAGAGACTCATAAACTGAGTCCTGGATGACTTTTTTTTTTCCATGCCATCTCACATCCTTGAAATACAAATGCTCTCTATCAAATGCTTGACTTCCTGCTTTCCTTCCGCATACCTGTGAATACAGATCTTCATTAAAATAGGAAGAGGTTTCAGTACATGCTTGTTTGGGTCACTGCCTGACCCCTTTTTTCCTGATGCATTTAAAATAACAGCCTTTGATCTAGAGGAATCTGTCCATTTAAGTTATAGTACTTCTGAAGGACTGGATAGGTTTTAGTTAAATGTGCTGATTGAATTACAGTCAAATGGCAAAACTGCTAATAACAAAACAGAGTTTCTTGTTGAGGTCTCCTGACCTGTTGGAGAATAAAAAAGCTTTACTTCCTTACCAAGAATATCAGCTTAAACGCAAAGCAGAAAAAATGGTAGAGCTGGGACAGAGACCAACAGACAGTCTTGATGTTACTGAAGGAAAATCCTTTTCTCTGATCAACAAATTCCAGGGTGCAACCAGGTTATACGGCTGAATTGCTGTTATCTGCTGAAGTTCGGCGTTCCACAAAGATAGATAGGACAGCCTTCATGATAAACTATTAAGGAAATCAGTTGGCTCTGGAGGCTGAGGAGTAAGTTTTTATAGCCTAGAAACTAGATAATAAAGCCACTTTTCAACAGAGGAGGCAGCTAATACAGGACTGTATCCATTTAAAGCTCTCTGACACATTAAAAGTCAGTGATCTGGAAGAGGAAGCAGCACAGATTACCGATGGGAGACAGTTCTTTGTCGAGCCAGACAAACGGACTGTGGGATTCGTGAGTACCTTCAGACTGACCTGGCTCAGCTGAACAATCAGCAAGGTGGTGGCAGACCAGAGCAAGCAAGCCAGGTGCTGTAGAAGGAGTAATTAGGATTGCCTAGGTGTACAGATAATTTCCAAGTTAGCAGTTATCGTCTGAGACCTAAGAATGTCTTGGACAGTTCAGTGAAAACACCTCTGCAGTACTTGTGGCTGCCAAAAAAGTAACAGTTACATTTCCATTTTAAACCTGTATATGCAGGATTTTTATCTTGTGCTTCGGGACATCACTGCAAATACAGA